>NC_139227.1:27812310-28343534 GCF_055691185.1 Crinia signifera
TGGGGATGAGAGAGGGAGAGAGAGAGAGGGGATGAGAGAAAGAGGGGATGAGAAAGGGGATGGAGAGAGGGAGAGAGAGAGAGGGGATGAGAGAAAGAGGGATGAGAAAGGGGATGAGAGAGGGGAGAGAGAGAGAGGGGATGAGAGAGGGGGGAGAGAGAGAGAGGGGGGATGAGAGGGGGAGAGAGAGAGAGGGGGAGAGAGAGAGAGAGAGACAGAGGGGATGAGAGGGGATGAGAGAGGGGAGAGAGAGAGAGAGAGAGGGGATGAGAGAGAGAGATAGGAATGGAGAATCACCATTGGAGACCTTTTTTCCCCAGCTCACACAGATGCCATACACGCTGGAGGAACAGCACAGCAGTGGGGGTGTTCTGATCTCTCTTACTCCCCCCCTTCCCCGAGCAGTCCTCACCATAACACCGCCGCGGCCCGAGTCGGTGCTGGGAGCCAGGAGGACGCAAAGCAGATGATGTAGTCATGACGTAATGGTGCACCGTCTGCAGTGCAGACTAACGGGTGCCGGGTGGCCACACTTAAAGCGAGACGGCCCAGCTGGCTGGCTGCCACTGCCGCTGCCGCGTAATGATGTCATGATGCTGCGGCGTCATGACGTGGCATGGGAATGGGGAGTAAAGACGGACGGGGCTGGCGGGGCGGCGCAGACTGTAAGGCAGCCGGTCTGCCTTGGGGAATATACACAGCCAGTGGCGTAACTGTGAAGTTACAGGCTTGGCTTGAAAAATGACAGGTAGGAGCTGATTGGCCGGTGATAAAAACCAGACACTTTATCATTTCACCAAGCTTAATAAATCTGCCCCACAGTTTGGAACCACTGGCTTATGGGGTTCTCTGCAGCCTGTCTCTGTTTCCTGAGCACATTTATTATTATTACTACCAGTTATATAGCGCACACATATTCTGCAGCGCTGTGGGCAGTCAGGTTACTTTACACGGGACACAGGTAGTAAGAATACCTCCAAAAGACCTAGAGCCTGATGTAGATTTTACACATGTTCATGCAGTTGATCATTTATTGGTAGGCTGCATGCGCCAAAGTACCTTATCAATACCGCCTGCAATCAGTGCTATGGTTTGTTTGAGGAGGAGGGCCCCAAACTGGTATCTTGCCTGGGGCTCCATGAGCTTTTAAGGGCCCATTTATAATTTATTATTTGCGAGGGCTCAGCACTAACTGCACATGCACAGATCCCCCCCCCCCCCTTCCCGGCACCCAGCTATGCGCATCGCAGGGATGTGCTCCTTTCCAAGATACAGCCCAGCTATAGGATCGCATATTACAATACGATCCTGGCCAGTAACAATCCACCCAGATTGTATTGTGTATGCAATCCTTCTTAAATGGGCCCTTAAATCAGCATCTGACAGTTGGGGGCTACACTTAATAACACAACCACCTACTGTAGACTGGCAATATTGGAGAGTGGGGGTAACACTTGATGTAGCTGGCAGTCCCCCATTGCAAGGCTGTGGAGTAGGGCCGGATTTACTGCTAGGCAACCTAGGCACTTGCCTAGGGTCTGGTGGGCCTCAAGGGACCCCTGCTCGGGCCCTCTAAATCCAGCCCTGATCAGTGATCAGGAGCTGACTGCCTGCACCCCGTTGGCACCACTCTCGGGACAGGTTGAATAAAGCTCAATTTTTGCTGCCCCGTGCTCGTGCACCAGCAGCTGTACCCTGATCACGCACAAAGTCCTTCCCGGGATCCGGCAGAGGCATGCATGAGACGGGCTCCGGAGTCACTGCTGTCACAGAGCAGCAGCATCTGGACTACATCTGTGCATCCTCCTGCAAAAGGCAGTGCTCGGAGCCCAGGGCTGCTTTCATCCCACTACCACCAGCAGCATCAACAGGGGGAATTTGCAGGGATTAACCCATTCCTAGCCCAGGGTAGCCCCCTCCAGGGTGCATGACAGCCACCGGCACTTGAGGTAAATATCCTTTAATGTTTTGCAATGATGTTGTCAATGAGCAAATAATTATCCTTACAATAGGGGGATTCCCAAAGCATTGGAAGCATCCAATGGCTGACGCCTCTGGCTGCACCACTATTATCAGCGCCATATTTGAAACTGCTAAGGACCTTAGGCCAGAAGAAGCCTGCTCTCCGCTCTCTTCTCAGTGGCAGATGAAGCCGGCCCCACAGGGGCGGTGAGTCTGTGTGCACTACAGGGGCATTATGAACTGGCACTTGTGGTACCCCACTCCAGGGGGTACCCCTATATTCTTTGTGCCCCAAAGGACCTACAATTTAGGGACAATTCTGCCCATTGAAGCCCTTCTCCCGTTTAACTGGGGAGTGAAGGGTTAATCATTCCTGAGGGAGGGCAGCGCGCCAGTGAGGGGTCAGAGGTCAGCCAGCAGCAGCGTGACAGGGCAGGCTGGCGCGTAAGGAGTGAGCCCAGCCGTGGGAGAGAGGCAGACGCGGGAGAGAAGCGGTGACCGACAGCGGCTGCCAGTGTAAAGGAGCGCAGGAGGGGTGTCCGGGCAGAGGAGAGCGGGCGAACAAGAGAGGTGCCCAGCGTAGGAGAGAGAGGAAAAGTGTGCCGGGACTCGGGCGCAAGACAGGTGGCATGGCTGGAGCTGCTGCGCACACAGAAGCGGCCATGACCCCGCTGACCCCGGAGAACAGAGCCAGCCAGCGTGAAGGAGGAGACACTTGCCTGTCCCTCTTCCTGAGGACCGTTTTATTGTTAGCCATTCCCGTGGGACATAAAGGGATTCAGTATTGAATCCCGGCGGTCGGGATCCCGGCGTTCAGAATCCCGACGCCGGAATCCCGACAGCCGAAATGCCGACAAGGGGGGGACGTGGATCGCCCCCCCTTGCGGGCTCGCTGCGCTCGCCACGCAGCGGGCCCGGTGCCTCGCTACGCTCGGCACACTAATTTATTCTTCCTCCAGGGGTGTCGTGGACACCCCAGGAGGGAGAAAGTGACGGCATTTCGGCGGTCGGGATTCCGGCGTCGGGATTCTGAATGCCGGGATCCCGACCGCCGGGATCGTAACTGCATCCCACATAAAGTTGTGTGCACAATTATTCCTTTACTTGTGAGGATCTTCTGTCGCGGGACCAGTCAGTCAGTGGTGGGTATTCAATGCCGCAGCGAGCGGCCGGCGAGGGGGTTAAACAGCGAGGATTGCTGAAAACCAGCGATCCTCGCTGTTTAACCCCCGCGCCGGCCGCTCGCTCTATTCAACGTTCTGGGGAAATCCTCGCCGTCACAGGACGGCGAGGATTCCCCCAAACAGCGAGACCCACGGCTACTGCAGAAAACTCGCAGTTTTTAGCCGCGAGTCTCGCTGCTTCTGGAGCCGCATCCACCAATTCCCCCTCGCTCAAAAAACGGAGCGAGGGGGAATTGGCGTATGAGGGGGCTGTGTTGAATGCTGTCAGGGTGAGTGGTGACAGCGAGCAGGAAGCCCTGCTCGCTGTCACCACTCACAAACAGCATTGAATACCTGCCAGTGACTTATTGCTTAAGGTTCAGCATACACAGGGTGTGTAGCGCCACCTGGTGGACATTTCAAGTAACTGTCACTTTGCATTTACTGGTATAGTGCCTTAGTGACGTAATATTCTTCTTCTTTGCAAATGTCTTTTCTCTTTCGTATTATTAATATGATGTTGTTATATTTGCCACCGTCCTCTCTTTAATGTCTGTTGGTAAAGTCTGCTATGAGTGCTGCAGTTTGACCATTGATACATACTGAAGTGGCCATTGATTATTTAATGCTTGAAAGTGATTGTTTACACATTGGGCAGTATTCAAGGAGAATACTGACGACGTGCAGCGAATCCTGTTTAGGATTCGCTGCACATTCGCCACTGCTCGCTGCGTTCCGGAGCCTCGCCGGCTCCAGTATTCAACGAGTCAGGGGCTCACTGCCCCTGACTGGCGAAATTTAACTCCTGCGGCAATGCCGCAGGGAGCCCGAGGACGGCGGCAGGCAGGGAGATGGAAGTCTCCCTGCCTGCCCCAGAACGTTTGTGGGGGAGAGGTGGGCTCCCCGGGTGCCAGGCAGCACAGGTTGCCCCCCGGGGGTGCCAGCAGGGGACCGGGTATATTCACCACACCCGATCATGCATATGTAATGATCGGGTGCAGTGAATATATGAATATCTAAAGAGCGGCTCGGCTCCGGCCCCCTGCTGGCTGGTCTGTGTAATAATATTTTTTTTTAAATTAAATATATATTCATGTGCTTACAGCACATGAATAAAAATAGCATGCCCCTCCTCAGAATAAAATTCCTGATTTTTTTACACCAAATGTAAAAAACAAAACACTTTATTTTAAAAGTTCACATTCCACTTCACCATAAAAAGATAGCGATTGCTGGTCCAGACAGGTACTCTCTCGCAGCGGTCTGTTACAGGGGCATTGTCACTAGGGATGGCCATCGACTATCGCTATTCCCAAAACATCGATGGTTGGGACCTAGTGCTCGATGTTTTGGGCATCAATAGTGGATGGTCGAATAGTTTTATGCCATCGATGGATGGCTTCCGATGGTAAAAGTTGGGGGCACATGCGCACTGCGTGCGTAGTGTCATTGCGTCCAGCAGCGTCGCTGCGGGCGGCCCACCCCGCCGGGAGGTGCGCGCATGCGTTAAAGAAACTTAAACTGGATTGATGCTAAAGTTTCTTCTGCGCATGCGCGCGGATCCCGGCCAAGCAGGCTGCCCGCAACGACCCTTCCCGTTGCTCTGTGCATGCGCGGCTAAGCGATGGCAGGAACCATCGATGGTGTGAGATAGAATGGTTTATAGCCATCGATGGTTCCTGCTCTAGAAGCCATCGATGGCAACCATCGATGGGGGATGTGCCGCTGGCCATCCCTAATTGTCATACACTACATTGGGCATTATTTATAATCAGCACTACATGGGACATTATGTATAATCGGCACTACAGAGGGCATTATATAAGTAAGCTGCACTGCAGGGGGCAGTATACGTGTCATTAAATATAATGGGCATTACGGTGTGTGGTCTAATGTGTAATGGGCATTATGGTATGTGGATAATATATAATGGGCATTACAGTCTGTGGCATAACATGGAATGGACATTGTGGTGTGTGGTATAATGTGTAGGAGGCATTAAGGTGTCTGACATTAAAATGGGCATTGCGGTGTGTGCATACCTCCCAACATTCCTCGACAGGGAGGCGGGACAGCTCGTGCGCCAATTTTTTTGGGGTCGTGGTTACTGAAAAGGGGCATGGCCTATACCTGCAATGCCCCATTTTCACCGCTGTGGGGGCATGCTCAACAGCTCCCCGAACTGCTGGCTATGCCCCCAGCCCCTCTGGATGCAAGAATAGACGCTGCGCGCTTGCGCGCAGCATCTATTCACGGACGACAGGGGGGGTGTGTGTGAATCCCAACTGCCCCCCCCCGCCGCGGGACACCGCTGGCCGTGGGAACGTCCCCAAAAAACATGACATTCCCGCGCTAAGTGGGATGGTCGGGAGGTATGTGTATGGCATAATGTGTAGAGGGCATTACGGTGTGCGGAATAATGTGTAGCGGGCATAATTATGAGGTGGAAATATGGCATATGTCTAGGCATGAATCAGGAACGAAAATATGTGTATTATTTGAGGGAGGAGGGGCCCAAAATCGGGTTACTGCCAAGGGCCCCATGAGGTCTAAATCCGGCTCTCCTGTGGAGTACATGGACATAGCAAAGCCGCCACCATACTTTAGGGTAGTGTCTAGATCCCATGCAGTTTTGGTAATTTTCCCATCATGCCCTGGGTCCACGTATACCTGGAGGGGGAATATAAATCTGTGGCGAGCGAAGCGAGCCACCGTGCCCGAAGCGTGCGAGAGTCTCTACCCATACTTTAGTAGTAAGCGGAAGGGCGATCACATACACTGACAGTTGTAGTAGACACGTCATCTTTCCCCGCCCACAGATACCGGCGTCAGGTGACACCTCGGGTTCCGCCCTCCCTGACTTCCGGGTCTGGCAGTGACGGGGCAATGTCCTGACGTCATCACCGGCTGCCCTAGTCATCTTACTCCGTGCCCCTCCGCCAGAGCAAAGAGTCCGGGGCCCGTACGGGTTACGGGGAGCTGCCGGCCAGTCTCACAGATCAACGGCCGCAGGGTGATTCCCGCTAGCTGACACCCTGAAGCCCCGCCTCCACCCCGCCCATTCCGTGCCCCTGTCCCCTCACATCGGCCTTATCCGGATCCTTCCGCCCAGCCGCGGTGCTGCGGCCCATCAGCCGCCATTTTGGGTGTCCCGGAGCCGAGGAGAGAGCAGCAGCACCGGGCGGTAAGAGTGACAGGTGCACAGGTCTGGCGGACGGCAATCAGTCGGGCGACCCCGGCCCGGCCAGCGGCGGCTGTGGGGGGTGCTGACACTTACGGTGCGGTCAGCTTCATGGTGTCCTGTGTGACGGGAGATGACCCTGACACGAGTGGAGTGGCTGAGGTCCAGGGACTTGGGGGGTGAGGGACAGGAGCTGGGAGGCGGCAACATCTGCAGCTGCAGCCTGGTTGCTTAATTCAGAGGGATTGTAGCCTGTGGCTGCTGTGGAACTACAAGTCACAGCATGTAATGTAGACCCTAGCACTTAGGTCGCACAGGTTACCTCATTGTACCCCTAGGAGGGTAAAGAGCACTTGTACACCACACTGGGCACATTACATCTAATGTCAGAGGAGACTTTAGGGCATACTGCGACTTGTAGTCCCACAGGAGGCCCGATAGGCTGCAACACCCAATGGTCCACAGGTTGACTAAGCCAGGCCTCATGGTTGTCTCCCTATAAAGTGTAAACCACAGAGGACATGATTCATTCTGAGAAGACTGGAAGATGAGGCTATAATGGGTCTGCAGGACAGCATTTCAGGATCTCCTCATCAGTCCTGCAGGAGATCTGGGAGATCTGCTCTGGTTTTTATCAATATTCTTCAATTCCACAGCGTTTTTTCTTCTTCCTATTTAATATTTAGGCTCCTAGCTCCCCTGCAGCACATTGCGGGCCGGGACTTCAGGATTTCCTCATCCATCCTCCTGCAGGAGATCCACTCTGGTTTTTAGCAATATGTTCTTCAGTTCCACAGCGCGCTTGATGCATGTTTGTTGTTTGGACTCCTAGCTACCCTGCGGCACATTGACCTAGATAGATCCCCAAGATCTCTTTCCCACCATTGATGCTACTAAATACTATAGACAACATCATAATCAACACCAGACATCCACCTGTCAGAAGGTGTATGTGTGCCCTTCCGCTTGCATTATTTTTTATGAGCGTCAAGCACTCTTAATAGGTTTTCAAGAGGCTGACAGAAGTGCACCTCAATAGCGTTGCCCCCCCTCCTGCCCCACCTTACATATTTTTATACTGTAACTAATCTGTAAACATTTCTGATGCTGTTTTAAAAATTTAGAATTTCATGAATATTAAAAGTAGAATAATTGGACAGTCTCAGGAATACACAACAATTTCCAGAAAATATATAATTGGGCAGTGATGACCTGTTGTCACATTCAGATCTGATGTTATAACTAGTAGATTGAGATTTTAAAAACAGCAGGGAAGAAGATCAATCTAGTTGGGGCAGTGAAGAGTTTGCAGGGTTCTGCAAGCAGGTTACGGGGTTCCCCATTAGACTGGTTATTGTTTTATCAATAGACTGAAGTGGTACAGGAGGCAAGGTTGTGTATAGCACATCCTAGCCTACAGCACTAAAGGTGCCCATACACGCTGATTATCGTATGCGTTTTGAGCTATATCGCATGCGATGCGATCGGGACATAGTTTTTGAACTACTGTATGTGCATTGATGGGTGCAAAAATGCACCGTGTATGGGAACCTTAACTCCTAAGAAGCATACCATTGTATACAAGCAAATTCGCTTCACAGTTTGTAAGGCTGCCTTTGGTAATTATCATAATCATTTTTCATTTGTAAGTAGTACTGGACCGTCCTCTTACTAATGACGTGAATATAATAAACTAGATAACCTATAAATGAATACAATAAAGCATAGTCAAACATACATGAATATTCATGAAGTTGGACGGAGTGCACACACAGCAGAAGATTCTGCTTAAAGCTGGATACACACTAGACCAGTGATTTTCAACCTTTTTACCTTGCGGCACACTAAATAAGATTTTAAAATTGCCGAGGCACACCATGAGATCCCCACAGGGCAAAACGCATTGGCCCCCACAGGAAAAAAACAAACCTATTGGCCTCCATATAAAAAACAATCACACTGGTCCCCACAGGTAACAAAAATAAAATAAATTGGCCCTTTACATGAAAATAAGATACCAGTAAATAACAGTTAAACTGGTGGTGGCTGTAATCTGGTTTGGGCATCTCTAGATCTGGGGGCACACTTGAGAACAGCTCAAGGCACACTAGTGTGCCACGGCACAGTGGTTGAAAAACACTGCACTAGACGATATATCGCCTGATCTTGTGGATCGGAACAACATATGGGGTACACTGCGTATTGTGTACCCATGATATGCATGTTGCCAGGGGCTTGCCAGCAAGGGGGGCCGCATGTGATGTGGCTCCCCATCGGCAACCGTGTATGCACTTGATGCATGTCGGGTCCCGTCGGCAGCGATTTTGGGCTTGGTGTAATGTGTACCCAGATGTGGCACCGAGGGCATAATATTGTAGCAGATATATACTGTAGGTGGTAGTTCTGCTTGTGTCAGAGTTAGTGTTTTAGGTTGGTCTAATTTGGGAATGTTTCATTCAACATTTATGAGCCTGTGTGTTTTTGCTCTGAACTTGACCAAAATTCATGTTCTAACCTGTGTTTGTGCTGAGCGTCCATACACATAAGAACTGTGTATAAGAGACTGCATGGGAGCGGTTTGGCTCCATAACTGTTTGGTGCATGTAATTTCCATGCAGTAACCCTACAAACTCAGTCTGGCAATGCATGCTGGGTCTTGTAGTGTCACAACAATCGCCTGCCTCTTTTTTTTTCCACGATAGTTTTGTTTTAACTACTGTATACTAATAAATAAGTTTGAAGAATAACAACTAATTTAACAAGCCTTTCACTATATCAGTGTAATGGGGCATATGCATGGGGCGATTTAAGCTCTGTTTCTTGTACCCCTTTCACCCATACAGATGTAGCCCCTCTTCATCTATCCCTTTAATAGGATTACGTGAGTAATAGGAGTACTCTGCTAATCCCCTACTGTATTCTATGTATTGTATTGCAGCTGAGAACAATAGGATAGCCATGGTGAGCCATGGCCTAAGGAAGGTAGATGAGAGGGGCTACTACTGTACACCAAAATCCCAGGTTTTTGCACATGAACACGCATCAACCCTGGATTTTGGTATGTCTGAAAGAGTTAACCCGGGTGTTAAAACCAGGGTTTCCAACCCTCCTTTTTACCTGCGTTGAGGACCCGGGATTTATGACCCAAGTTGACCCTTTAGACATAAAGAAAACCCGGGTTTTTCAAGCAAATGACCAGATAGAACTGCTTCACCCGGTAATTTCCTGCTGAAAGGGTGCAAGTTGCACCCGGGAAAATGACTGGGTAGTATGTCTAAAAGGGGTATACGTGATCTGACTAGATCACTTAGAACTGAAGCACAGATCGTTCCGCGTGTACACCCTATAGCGATGGCGCGCGGATATAGCCAGTGCAAGTTCTGCTTGGATCGCAGTGTTTTGCCTAAAAGCATAGACAAAACTCTGCTCTGCACACATCGTAAGTGCATTGCATGTGCGCTGAGCGATCTTTGATTAAGCAGCTCGCTCAGCACGTGTCACCCATCGCCCAGTGTGTATGGGACTTTAGGCAGCATTTGGCACTAAAGCTGTTGTGGAACTACACATCCTAGTGTGCCCTTCTATAGTATCGGCATGCCCTAATTGCAAAACTGTGGTCGGGTGTGCTGGGATGTGTGATGTGCAACCAGTTTCCTGCCCCTGCTATAAGTTATGTTTAGTCCGCACATGGCATGTGGGTGTGTACAGGGTTTGTCACTGCAATAGCAGGTGTGTAGCACTAGGCCTAGGTGTGTAGCAATAGACATCATTGCATTTGGAAATCATAGCTCTACAGTGAGGAATCCGCTAGCTCCAATGATGTGCTTGGTTTTATTAAAACTTCAAAAAGGAAAAATGGAGGTGTGGTCTGTAGCAACCAATCAGATTCAAATTTGTTGTCTAGAATGGGAAGACTTTATTGTAATCACTCTGTTAAAGGATGATAGAGATTAAAACTGACACTTTTACTTACAACAATGCTATGATTGGTTACTCTGTTTCTGCTCTTGTTTGTTTAATAACCTTATGGAAATTGACATTAAATGTTCTGCTGCCCTTGGAAAACGTAATACTAGCTCTGATTGCTCATGTGCAAGGTAGCAGTTACACAGATCGAGTTTAGTTTGGTGTGTAGATGATGGGTTTTTCAGGGAAGTATTCAAGATGATCCTGTGACTGGGGAACAGATTTATTTATTTGATTTATTAACAGTTTCTTATATAGCGCACACATATTCCGCAGCGCTTTATAGAGTATAGTTGAACATTCACATCAGTCCCTGCCCCAGTGGAGCTTACAATCTATATTCTCTACCACATGTACACGCACACACAAACATTCTAGGGTTAATTTTGTTAGGAGACAAATAACCTACCAGTATATTTTTGGATTGTGGGAGGAAACCGGAGTACCTGGGGGAAACCCACGCAAGTACGGGGAGAATATATACAAACTCCGCACAGTTAGAGCCAAGGTGGGAATGGAACCCATGACCTCAGCGCTGTGAGGCCGTAATGCTAACCATTACACCATCCGTACCGCCTGACATGAGGAAGCGATGCAATAGACAGCAGTCCTTAGAGAGTAGGAGTCTTTTATATGGGGAGCCTTGTAGATCAGTTATAGGATCATTTAATGTAAAAGCCGTAATAATGGGCGAAAAAACTTACCATGCCCACAGTATTGACCGATAACTGTGTGAGGGGAAATGATGGTGCCTGGGTTTCAGGCATAAATAAGAAAAGGACAATAAACTATGGATTAAAATTCCAAGTATCGAAGCGCTATGCAAAGGCCAATACAGGAATCTTAAGACCTAGACCTCTCACATACTTCTAAACAATATGAATTGGAATGTGTGCGCTGCTGAGCGATTGAGAGGGGGGGGTCCTGCATTTTGATGTGATGGAAAGTGTCACAAGGTCATGGTGCATATTTATAAAAGGGTTATTGAGGTAAAGGAGCTGCGGATCAACTCCGACCTCACTGCGCATAAAGGAGACTCTGCTATTCATGTATTTAAAGCTGTATCTTGGGGAAGGGTCAGGGCATTTATCGCAGGGAGTGGCGGAGAGCTGACAATACATTGATCTATTATTTGGAGACCGGGACTAGATGACATGTTAATGAATGGTGTTTATCTATTGGTATTTCCTTCCTAACCAGGATCACCACTACTTTGTAACATGCGATTTCTCAGATGTTAGCAGTGATGTGATTGCTTCTAATTAGCTTGTAGGAAGCATGTAAGAGGTTTCATTGAAGTGACTGTGAAAACAATCCTGATGTACACCTCCTCTCTGGGTGCACTCATTAACTCCTTTGGCTTCCAATATCACCTCTATGCAGATGACACCCAAATCTACCTCTCCTCTCCTGATCTGTCCCCCACTGTTTTCTCTCAAGTTTCCAACTGCCTCGCTGCCATCTCTACCTGGATGTCTGAGCGATTTCTGAAGCTGAATATGGACAAAACCGAACTTATTATCTTTCCCCCACCCAGAGCTATGCCCCCTACTAATATCTCTATCACTGTTAACAACACCATCATCTCCCCTGTTCCCCAACTCCGCTGCCTGGGTGTCACTCTTGACTCCTCCCTCTCCTTTGCACCCCACATCCAAGCCCTGGCCCATTCTTGCCGGTTCCAGTTACGCAACATTGCTCGCATCAGGCCCTTTCTCTCACAGAGTGCAACTAAGCTGATCATCCACTCATTAGTCATCTCACGGCTTGACTACTGTAATGCTCTTCTCACTGGCCTCGCTCAATCCCAACTAGCTCCTCTCCAATCTGTCCTCAATGCTGCAGCCAGGCTTATCTTCCTCTCCCGCCGCTCTAACTCTGCTACTCCCCTTCAACAAAATCTGCACTGGCTTCCATTCCCCTACAGAATCCTCTTCAAACACCTCACACTCACATACAGGGCCATCTCTAATTCCATTGCTCCATATATCTCTAACCTCATCTCCATTCATACACCCTCCCGCCCTCTACGGTCAGCTGACGACTGTCGTCTCTCCTCCACCCTGATCACTGCTTCCCATGCTAGAGTCCAGGACTTTGCCCGTGCTGCACCCCTTCAGTGGAACGCACTCCCTCGCTCCATTAGACTCTCCCCGACCTTGCAAAGCTTCAAACGTGCACTGAAAACTCACCTATTCATCAAAGCGTACCCTTCCACTGCATAAACCAGCTGGTTCTCCGACCCCTTGCCTGCTTACATCCTGCTATCTAACCACCACCCCCTCGCTTGCACCTCTTGTAATCTGTCTGTCTCCCCTTCCTACTAGATTGTAAGCTCCTCCGAGTAGGGCCCTCTTCCCTCCTGTTGTCAAAGCCCACTTCTCTTCACATTTCACTCACAGCTCTCCTTTAATCCAACACTCAGTGACCATCTTCATACTCATCTCCATCATTGGCCTCAAGCCTCTAGTTGTATGTTGATTGGGTCCTCACTACTTACATTTAAGCTGTAATGTGTATTGAACTGTGGTGCTCTTTATTTGTACTGTATTTTTGCTATTTATTCAATGTTATGCCAAGTTTTGTCTCCCTGTATTGTTCCTTTGTACGGCGCTGCGAAACACTTGTGGCGCCTTATAAATAAAATTATAATAATAATAATAATGTATGTTTGTCAGGTTGATGTGCCAGTCTCAGAAGCTGCCATTCTGGCTATTTCTCAAGGTTACAAAGTCACATTCCAGGCAGCGATCCATGGGGCGAAGGAATGCAGATTTCTGTTAATGTTAAAAGATTACTCCTTGACTGAATAGTTTGGGTATTGGTGAACACTGCTTGTCTTTTCCAGTTGACTCAGGGGCTTTTACGATGGCTTCTTGGTTTGGGTCCTGAAGGGTTTGGTATGACTTGTTGACTGTTCTTATTTGTCATGTCTAGCTGGATGATATGTCGACATGATGAACTATTAACGAACAGTCCCTGACCTTCTCCTGGCAGTAATTGTCTTCTGGGTCCTGACTATGATGTGACAGTCTCTTCTGGTGCGTACCTGTGATAGTGCAGCATACTGGTGAGGATTTATATCCCTAATCCTAACTGTCGTCATGTTGACCTGTCACATGGCAACACTTCAACATTCTGTGATGTCAACCTGGTGCCCGTAGACAGATGTTGACGTTGGAATTGTGGCGTCGAACATTATACGGATTGTAACTTCCTGAGGTACGCAAATTTATTGTAGTTCAACTTGCAATGCTTGCATGGATCTAGATGCTGTGTACACATCTATTACCCCTTTCGGACAAATAACCTGTGTCCGATCCCAGGTTGTTGCCTGTTCGGCACACAGCATGAAAGGGCCAAGTCGAATATCCCGGGACCAGCAACCTGGCAATCCGACCTGGGATAAAATAAGTGTTATTCCCAGGTCGGACCCGCAGTGTGAATGGTTAACCCGAGTCCCGTTTACTTCTATGGAGGAGGAAGCGGTGTCACCTCCGTGCTGCCTCCTCCCCCACCTGATATGCTGCTGCTCTGCCCACCGGATTATGTTAGCGATCCCGGGACAGATCTGACAAATCCCTTACTTGGTTACAAAGCCTTCATCCTAATTGGATGCCGCTTGCACCAACCATATACCTGTACAAGAGATTTATTCAAAATGACTCTGCTCCATTGGCCGCCATACACCGTGCAATTCACCTGCAATGTGGTCTCTCTTCCATCAATTGCAGGAAAATAGGGCAGAAGCTGCCGTAAGGTATGGGGACCTTATGTGCATAACCCCGCTTATCCCGCCATTGTGACTGCATCCCCACACTCAACTTGGCCTGAGGAGTGTGTTCTCTATATCTCCTGTAGGTATAAACGTTTGGCTTTGAGAGTTGCAGGCAAGTCCATACTTCAATTGTCCCCTCTATAGCAATTGCAGAATATAGCAGATCTGTGCTGTAGAGATCACAAAAGAGCAAACCAATAAAAAAGAAAAAAAAAAAAAGAGGAGGAAGCTAACAAGATAAAACAACCTTGTTTTAGAAAGTTGCAGGAAGAAATTTTTACAAGACAATTAAATGCTAAAGAGGGAAATCCCATTTATTGCATGCCCGCAGTGCCTTGTAATGCATCAGACCAGCCACCTTCTCTCCAACTTGTGATGTCACAGATGTAGGCGGTCAGGTTCTGCCTGCTTCTGAGCAAATTATTTTTTATTTTTTTAAAATGGTGAACTACCGATTTTAGTAAGGCCAGGCTGCTAAGGCAAGCTGGCACTTAAAGAACCACGAATGAGGACAAGCTCATTTGTTAAGTGTTCATTTTTTGGGGTTTTTTAAAACTGTGTATTTTTATTTGTGATTTGTTAAACTACAGTTGTCAGCATGACCTGGTGAAAAGTGCAGCTTGTGTTAAGGAGTACCCACAAAAAATAGGATACCTGGGATGTACCATCTATCTCTATACTCCAGTGCCCCTCCCTCCCATGGCCAGCTCCATCTTCACTCGTCCCTCTGTCCTCCTGTCTCAGTGCTGTGATACTCAGCTACCCTCTGGATACTCTCCTGCCCAGCACCCCCTCCCTCTTCTGATGTCTAGTTCTCCTCTCCCTTCTTATCTTATCAAAGCAGCCAATTGCCCATCAGCCAGGGTTCCTACACACATGGGAGCACACAGCTGTTTGGCACACCCAGCAGGCTGCCCATGCCCCCCTTCCTTGTGATGAGCATGGACTTATATAGGCGGATGTCTCCTGCGTAATGCACGTCACAGTTTGCCTACAACTAGCAGCTCCCTTGTACAGATACCTACCTGAAACATGCCACATACTGAGCATGGACGGGTTTGTGTCTGCTGCTAGCGGTTATTACATAGATTCTGGCCATTATGCATTGTGCAAGTCTTCCCAGATTCTTTTTTGTGTAATGATATGGGAAAAGAAACTTGTGGCAGCCCTGCAGTGATGGACTGCTGGTCGCAGATTGCTCCGCTTCCTGGCTCCCGCTCCACCACAGCCATCATGGTCCCTTCTTCACCCTCTCACGGCGTTGCTGCAAAGTTCTCCACCCTGTCCACCACATGTCTCTGCAACTGTTCCTCTCCATTACTAGTTTATACAAACAGAGAGCTGTTGTGTAGTTTGTAGGACTGGTCTTCTGTTCCTTAGATGATAGTTTTTAATCCCTGTCTCTCTGTTGCACTAATTATGTCAATGGAAAAAGGAAGGATTAGTACTGCACATTTCCAGTAACAATATTCTGAAAACAGGAACATTTGTATTTTGTTTCAGTTTTGAGAGAACTGCAATGATCCAGTTCTAGCCTCCTTAGCAGACCAGGGGGTAAAGCCCATAGCAACCAATCAGATTCTACTTAATTTTTATTTTGCACCTTCTAGAAGATAATGCATAGAATTTTATTGGTTTCTATGGGAAACATCCCATCTTCTGCCAGTGCTGCTGGCATAGGCATTTCTGCATGCATCTTGATATTGTGCACCCTCATGCATTACTGGCATTGCCCAGTGCAACAGCCAACCTCTCTTCCATGGGATGCCTTAACATGAACCCTCCTCTTTCATCTGGTGCTGCAGCTGTACAAAAAGTGTTATATGTAAAAACAAAGGGAACATGAAATTTTTCACCAAAGTAGTTTATGCAAAGTTGCATCATCTCAAACTACATGGTGAAGCGGGATTGATACGGAATCCCGGCGGTCAAAATCCCAACAAGGGGGACTTGGATCGCCCCCCCTTGCGGGCTCGCTGCACTCGCCACCCATAGAGGGACAAAGTGCCGGGATTCCGACTGCATCCCGGTGAAGCAGCTGGACCATCCGAAGCTGAGATGTCTTCTACATGTAGGATAAAGGTCTCTACCGCAAGTTCCGTTGACTCCAAACACATCTCACAAGTCTTGCCCTTGTTTTGATGGAGCCTGAAGTACAGGGGGACAGGTCTAGACTGTATCGCAGATGACTAATCTTCTGGATGCATTCATGGAGATCCACCACAGTCATGGACTTGTGAGCACGTGCACTGTTTGGCTGGAGAAGGGCACCACAAGAATGAGGTCATTTATGTGCCTTGAAATGGCTTCCAGCATCGGTTGGCGTACCAATTCCGTGACAGTGCGCTGCTGCATGAGTGGTATGGTCGATACATGTCCAATCTTGGCCACAACAACAGCCGCAATCTGCTTGGCCACGCTGCACTCACATGAGAGCTTCTATACAACTGGGATCCATTTGGCCAGCAGTTGTTTGGTATGAGGGTCAAAACTGTAGATCCAGGATCATTCACCACTGATTCTCTCCCGGACAGAGTTTGAGTGACCACCATCAAACCAGGCCAGCATGTTGTGGCACAGTCACCCAAACCTCCTCCGGCTCTCCAGTCAGCTGATGGGGCACCCAGCGTGCAGGAACCTTCTCTAAGTGGGATACTGTCAAATTGGAGTCCACCTCAGCTATGGCCCGCATGGCAGTAACATTGTCCTCGGTGATGGTGGACACAGATAGTCTGCAGCACTCCTCTTCCAGTGACCATTTTCCGTGCTGACATTCTGCAAGCCATTCAGCCAGTTTTTTCGTACGGCGCTACCTCCTCAAACACAGCTCTTGGTCGGTCAAAACACTCTTCTAGTTATAGAAGATGGCCTCTGTACTTCAAATATACTCAACACTGCCCGTCAACCGGGCGGATTGTGTCTACTCTACCTATACACTGCACTTCCAAAAAGCTTTTTTCACACGATCTGTTCAATTTCCAGATAATCAGCTATTGAGCCTCATAGGGAACATTGGCTGCTGCTGCCAGTGTGAGTAATTGCTGCATAAGAGTTTCAAGCTGTGACGCTGACTCATGTATTTTTCCAATACTTTGGGGAATCTGTCTCTGCTATTTGCCAGCACGTTACCTACCAGTTGTGCATGTTTGTATTTGGGGCATAGTACATAGACTAAGGTAAGGTTCTCCTGTATTATGTTACTGTCTCTGGAAACAGTGTTTAGCCACAAAGTCTCAGATTCCTCCCGATCTTTTACTTGGAGCCTCTTGCTCTAATTACTCGGAATATTCCCTTCACTTATAACATCCTCTGCTCCTGTCTGGCTTCCATAATATTATTGTTACCCATGGTTTTTTTTTTTTTTTAAAGCAACTGCATGTTTCTCAGGTGCAGATGTATTAAGCCTAGGAGAGTGATAAACAATATGCTCCCAATTATAATTTGTTCAAACACAGCATGAAACATGCCAGTTAGGGGCTGATTGTTACTTTATCTCTCGCTCCTTTCACTCTCAAAGACTTGGTACATCTCCCCCGCAGTGCAGTACTAGTAATGTATAGATTCATTAGTGATCCCACCAAGATCACACAAGGGCAGGGTGCCGGGGGAAAGAGGGCATTTTGATTGAATGGCCAGCAATGTAACTAAAGTGGGCCTTCCCGCCTGCAGATGTCTCTATTGGGGGCGTGCCCGACACCTACATAGGTGCTGAGCTTCCTCCAGAGTGGTAAGGGCCGCTGTGGCAGGGATGGATGGGCCCAGCTGTTTTAGCAGAATGCCGCTGAACATGCAGGGTGCGTTTTGCCCTTTGAAAATCGGGCAGGGTTTGGCGCCCTGCTAACACAGCCTAGAGTGAACACAAGATTCATTCTCATCTGTATCACTGATCACCCTAATTCTCCCGATGTGTTGTGCATAGCTCTGTGGCACATTATGTTTCATTCGGCCAGATGTATTGTGTTAAAGTGGAGGGTGATAACAAGTGATAAAACACCAACCAACCGGTTCCTAACTTTCATATTACAGACTGTGTTTGAGAAATGACAGGAGTTGATTGACTGGTCCTTCATCACTCTCCGCTTTATCTCTTGTCAGGGAGCCGTGCCGCACACAGTAGATTATCATGGAGGGGATGGCCACGGCCCGGCAGCCGTCCCTTCCAGTGGTGGGATCCGGCTGCAACCGTGCGGCCGGGCCGTGGCCGTCCCGTGTGAATGGACACAATAGTGTCCATTCACAACTAATGTGTGCGGCACGGCTCCCTGGCCGTGCGGGATTTCACCGTCCGGCAGGAGCCGGAGTGTGTGAAACCGGCCTCACCCCTTTCACATGGCCAAAATAACCCAAGTAATTGCCATATTGCTGACACATCGACCTGGGTAGCACACCTGATAACCCGGGTTAACCGACCCGGATTTCCTTTTGTAAAAGAAGTGAACTGGGTCTAATGTGAAAGCGTCTGACTGGGTCCGACCTGGCATAGCAATTTGATAGGGTGTACAGTATGTCCATTTTGTTCTTGATTTCTTTCCAAAGAAATAATTATATTTTTAACAATAATGCTGCTATTTTCCGCAGATGGGCCTTCCACAACAAATCTCGGTACATATGTATTATCTGGACTCCCATGTTAAATGCACCCCATTTTTTTCATACCCCTACTATCCAACTACGCATGGAGTTGATTTTATATAGTGTGGCGAGCGCAGCGAGTCACCGTGCCCGAAGCGTGGCGAGCGCACGCGGTCTCATAAGAAAATCGGGAGTCCAGATATTACATAAGTACCCAAATCTCTATACACTAACATAATAAATAAATAAAAATATATATATATATATATATATATATATTTACAATATAGATACCATATATACTTTAGTATAAATGAGTTTTTCAGCACATTTTTTTATGCTGATAAAGCCCCCCATGGCTTATACTCAAGTGAGCTGTGGAGGAGGGGACTGGCGCGGCTGCAGGAGACTCAGCGATGCCTATGATGTGGGAGAAGGGGACCCAGTGCGGCCAGAAGCTACCTCTCCTCTCCCCCATCCATCCATGAAGCTGCTGCTCCTCTCCCCCTGGCCGCCTGAGACACTCCCTCCTGCCCACCGAAGACGCAGCACTACCCCCTGTGCGGTGGAGATTTCCCCCCTGCCTGCCTTCGACACAGCGCTCCCCCCCCCCATCTCCTCCAGGGGCGCCCATAGGGCAGAGAAGCAGGTACTGGTTACATCACCAAGTCCAATGCCAAATGGGGTGATGTAAAGTACACATCGCAACCCGGCCAAATTCTTCCCTTTGCACGCCTGTGAATTGATATGCAAGGCTTGGGAAATGACGCAGATCAAATCCTACGTAAGCTGCTACCATCTAATGATTTATCCAATGTGTGCAGTGTGTAGCCCGGGACTCGGCAGCTGGGATAGAACCAGGCTGATCGGGGCTGGAGCTGATGTCACAACGACTCCCTTCAAATGCCTGACAACTTACAAAAATGGCCAGTTACCACCCCCCATAAGCCAGCTTCATGTCAATCAACTTTAGTACGGCCAGCGTGAAAAAAAATTGTAGCAGGAGTTTATCGCAGGGTGGCCTCATGCATACTACAAGCTGTATGCAGGTGCATTCGTTCCATTATCGCCCGGCCTGCGAATTCGCAGCTGTAAGATCAGGTTTGAATAACCTCCAACGCAAGGGGTGCAAATACATTTATTTTATTGGTTTGCATACAGGCTGCTTTTTGCTAATTATTTGGAAATAAAGGACCGCTTTATTTTCCACTGCAATTTAATGTTCCCGCCACACCCAACTCTAAATCTTTCTGCACTTTTTAAATCTGCTCCCTCCCACAGGAGACATGATTTTGCTTGGGTGCAAGTTTCCCCCTCTTATTGGTTAGCTTCCACAGCTAAATCAAAATGAGTGGCTACCACCAGTCCTGGCCACAGACAGCCCCTCGGAACGTGTACTGTCAAATTTGTTTGCAATAAGGAAACTAATAATTATTTATATAGAGCAACACTTTTTATTGGAATATATCCCACGCTCATGTATAATTTAATGGAAAGCTCTTCTTATGGAGGAAAGTGGATAACTCTGCTTGTTTGCTCCCATCCGATCATGTTACAGTGCAGTGACCGCAGTTGGGGAAAAGGGTTTGCTAGTGACTTAAATATACATGAATGACATTGTGAGGCCATTATTACTGGCACGCCGTATCCAGTATCAAGGCATATAAATGGAGACTTGTTTAACTATGATGGATGTGAAATCGCTCTGCTTATTTAATCAAATGAACCCTTGCATATACAGTGGGGCAAAAAAGTATTTGGACAGCCACCGATTGTGCAAGTTGACCCACTTAAAAAGATGGGAGGTCTGTTCTTTCCATCATAGGTACACCAACTGTGCGAGACAGAATGTGGGGGAAAAAAAACAGGAAATCATTTTTAAACCATTTATTTGTATAAATTTCAATATAATAATTGTTCAGTCTTTCGCTTCCATTGATGTATAATTTCTCATCACTTTATGCTGGAAGAACAGAATGGTATTTTTGGTTGCAGTGTGCAAGCTTCGATTATTTTGGTTGTGTTTTATGGACCCTGCCTGCATTCAGTCTGAGGTCAGCATTTTGTTACCTTGGCAATAGTAATGAGGACGCCATGTTATAAGATTTTCACATGGCTGACTGCACGATCAGGATACATTGGGGCACCTATGGAATATATGTATCGTTGTCATGGCTTTAGCCTAAGGCTGTGGTTCCCACGGAAACCCAGACAGCTCAGGTTGTAAGGATATCCATGCTTAGGCACAGGTGAATGAATTAGTACCTCCGTAAGTTTGATTATACCATCTGTGCACAAGCAAGGATAACCCCTAATACCTGTGCCTTGAGGAACGTGTTTGGGAACCACTGTCCTGTTAGCGCTTCTTATGCATTTCATTTGTCTGATTGGACAACTCACGTGATGAATTTGCTTCTCTTTCCCATGTAGAGGATGCCGGCCCCAATCAGACTGCGGGAGCTGATCCGCACCATCCGGACAGCGCGCACACAGGCAGAGGAGCGGGAGATGATCCAAAAGGAGTGCGCCGCCATCCGCTCATCGTTCCGCGAGGAAGATAACACATATCGCTGCCGCAATGTGGCCAAGCTGCTGTACATGCACATGCTGGGATACCCTGCTCACTTTGGGCAGGTAAGGACGGTCTTGCTCATACTTATTATCTAGGTGTCTTATGAGCGGAGGCAGACACAGTACTGTACGTTTCATGGCGCAGTTCCCTAATCAGATAAACATTTGGTTCTGTTGCACTAAAGAGATAAACCATTCATAGAAACATCCCTCAAAGGTTATAAGTGTCTGCCATTATTATTTAGTTTAATGGAACGCCTCTCTCTCCTTAAATTTGTCCTGTCCTTGTTTTGAACACCCTGTTCTACAGATGTGTCCTCATTCATTTAGCCCAGGGCTCGACAAATCCTGGGGCCAGGTCAACCAGATTCTGCTTCCTGGCATCCAGGTTTGCAAGGTTCACCTTGCCACCCGCCATTCCCCTGGCCGGGCAGAGCGGTGCACTTGTGGTAATGGCAACAGCCGGTCAGAGTGGGGAACAACTGTATCAGAGCAGGTCCGCGGCTATTGCGAGCCAATCGGAGCTCGCTGTTCGACAGCCAGTCAGGGGCTGCAGTGGTGGCTCCTGATTGGCTGTCAGCTGTTGCCATTACCATGCATGACAACAGTGGGCAAGGAGAGACCGGGAAGAGGAGGAGAGGTGTTTCCCCTGGCATTGAGCAAGAAACCCAAAGCAGCGAGCATGTAGGTAGCAGCACATGTGTCTGACTCCTACACGGTCATACTGGCTCCTAGATTTAAAAAAATAGTCAATCCCTGATTTAGCCTCAATAAGCCATGCCCCGCAAAATGCCTGCCATGAGGGAGTCACCAGTTCCTGTTCAACTTTGGTAACGTTGGCACCATTTTTTTTTTTTGCCGATAATGCTTTTTATTCGTGTTGCTATGCAAATAAGACACACAAGCAGACTGTTGATTAAAGTGCTATGCCTTTATTCTGTGTGTGAGTGTATCTGCATAGGAAATGCTACAATAGTTCTTTTAGGGGAAGATTTGCAAAGACAAATGGCTTTAGTGAATGCACCCATAGCTAGGTGTGACCAACACCACTATAGCCACGATGAGAGAGGACACATCTATGTGAAGTTTTGTATGGTCAGTCTCTGCAATGGCTACTTCTTAAATGGCCACCTCCACTTGCTGCCTTTAAGTCTTTGGGCCTAATTCAGTCCTGATCGGGCAGTTGCAAATTTGCAGGCTGTGCCATTATCAATAGACTGCGCATGCTGACGGTCCATAGTACGCATGCGCAAGGTCATCCTGCGAAAAAATCCTGATACTTTTTTGTTATCGCTGGCCACAAGTTGATTGAAAGAAAGCCAGCATTTCAGATTGACCACGGTAGCCAATGGCTGTGAAGGTCTTGTGCTCTTACCACTGATGTTTCACAGGCGAGAAGTAACATCATTGGTTTGGAATGCTTAAAACAAGCATTAAAAAAAATAAGACGGATGACATCAGGGCCATTGGAGATACTGGCAGACTAGTCGTATACTCCCCCCCCTTATTACCATTTTCTCATTTTAACCATTCTCAAAGTACAAGTGGAGTTCTCTGTAAAAACATTGGGGTCATTGCTGCTTAATCCTGCCTTGCCTTGTTAAAATAGAGCATGGCATGAACACACACAGCTATACAGCTGGGAAATCCACAGAGGGTACCTTCATTTTGCACTTGGCAGTCCAGTAGGGGCGCATAACATTATATCTGGTGACATCACTACAGTGACATCACAAGGACTTTCACTGGCTAAACGCAATTTAGACTTCCTTTTCCTGCTTGCACTAACGGATCCAGGCCCTGAATCCTTTAGTGCTGGCAAAGTAGGGATCCCTATCACCTCAGGCTCTCCCCAAGATTACTGAAAAACTCCATCTGCTTTTATCTCTGAATCAGGAGTGTTCACATGGGTGTCTCGCTGAGCTGACCTGTCTCCATAGTATATTACCGGTCTGTCTCATTAATGTAGACATTTTGCTGAGGCTGACCTGTCTCCAGACCTGACCAGTGATTTTGCTTCTGCAGCTGGAGTGCCTGAAACTCATCGCCTCTCAGAAATTCACAGACAAGAGGATTGGTTACCTAGGTGCAATGCTTCTGTTGGATGAAAGACAAGATGTCCATCTGCTGATGACCAACTGCATTAAGAAGTAGGCTGCAATGATATTAATATGGAATAAGCCTTGATGTGTTATTGGTAACAAAAAACAATTGCCACTGCATGCTTCTAACTGCTCGCTTCTGTTTATGCTCCACGGAAAGAGAGAACCATTGTAGGACGCAATGGTTACTTGTCCTGTAAATTAGAATTGCCCTAGATAAGATTTCATGGAGACTGTCCTTAGAAAACTGGAACATGTAGTGGTACATGTATGAAGCAGTGATAAGGGAGAAGTGAGCTAGAGGTGAAGTGGCCCACGGCAACCAATCAGCAGCTCTGTATAGTTTTATATCATGCACATTATAGATGTTACTTCAGTGCTGATTGGTTGCCATGGACCACTTCTCCTCTGGCTCACTGCTTCATACATCTACCCCTAAATGTGGGAATCAATCTTAGTATGATACGCTGTTATCACACAAGTTCTCTCTGTGATGAAACAGACAGGTGTTCTATGAGTCCAGCCCTGTGTCTGCACAGGGGCATCGTTACAGCCCACTAACCAATGTTTAATGCTGATAGGCCAGAAATTAATGTCAGTTTTGTGAAGGTACTTTGAACATTGTTCTTAAATCTAGTGCATGGTTCTATAGCACCTCATAGTTATTAATAGTCATATGCTGGATTTAATTTGCTGCGTTACTTACTGCAGGCTTGGTAGCAGTGGCCGGGGCTGTTCATTTGCAGCCTGCGGCAGAACCTTATTAGCCTGCAGGCTGCACTAAGCCTCCGTTTTGCTGCATCCGTTAAACTTTAAACTCAGCTGTAAAAGAGTGAGCCACAGGCATGTACAGTCCATAATATCACCGCTCCTGTTCCCCTGGGTACCTAACATGCACCTACAGGGCTGTGGTATCAGATGCCCTGTGCTTACGTGATGTCTCACAGGTGCATGAAATGTAAATGGGTCTATCATTTGCCCTATACTTATACTGTGCCCCATGGGTGAATCACAAGCCGTTTGTATTCGTATTAATACCTTTTGATGTGTAAGTCAGGTACACAGAGCTGGACAGGAGAAAATGGGGCATACGTAATCCAGGGATAAATATTCTTAATGGAAACCTGATAGCATATCAAATAGGTGAGGGTGTTCCAGTGTCTACCCACACAGGTGTGAGGGGGTATCAGTGTGTGTCCATACAGGTTTGAGTGGGTACCAGTACAAGCATAAGAGGGCTACCAATGTGCGGGTGGTATAGGTTGGAGCAGGGTAGGTGTGTTGGTGTACAAGTACTTGAGTAGTAGGGTTCCTGCCAGTAATAACGCAGGGCAATGTAGTTGTGGAGAGCATCTGTGTGTGCACACTTGAGCCGAAAGGGAGCATGGCTGACCGGGGAGGGGGCGTGGCCCCATTGTCACTCTTGTGGGTGTGTCCAAAACGTAAGGGAATGATAACAGTGATATAATATCCTCTTGTAAGTACTTATTGTGCCAATGTCCCTGTTTAGTTTGATTATAGCACAATCTCCCAGGGCAATCACATATATATCGGCCCCCATTGCAGCTTTATGACCATTTCTCTGCTACAGCTGGGTCTGTGTAACCTCGGATTCTTCTCTCTTAGTGATCTGAACCACAGCACTCAGTACGTGCAGGGACTAGCTCTCTGTACGTTGGGCTGCATGGGATCCTCCGAGATGTGCCGAGACTTGGCTGGGGAGGTGGAGAAACTCCTTAAAACATCTAATTCCTACCTGCGGAAGAAGGTGAGCCTATTTTGTGTGTTGTTGCTGAGTTCGCTTCCCACCATGACTATCTGTGTGGAGTTTGTATATTCTACATCGCGCTTTAAAGCTGTTTCTGTGGTTACAGGCTGCGCTCTGTGCTGTTCACGTCATCAGAAAGGTCCCCGAACTGATGGAAATGTTTTTACCTGCTACAAAAAACCTGCTGAACGAGAAAAACCACGGTACGTGCGTGTGCGGGGCAGACCGTAGCTCATCGCCACCGTAGGACTAGATTGCCAGTTGAATGACTGTATAACATTGTGTCTATCACACAGGCGTGCTGCACACCTCCGTAGTGCTCCTCACCGAGATGTGTGAGCGGAGCCCAGACATGCTGACACATTTTAGGAAGGTAGGGATTACATCGCTACCATTGGTCTTGCTCCAGTCTTAATCATCTGCCAATAGTTTTGGTGCTTTCCGCCTGTGCATACAACCTATATACTTTATTCTGGTAACCAAAGGTCTAGTCCCTTCTGTCACTGTAGTATAAGAATGTTCTCCTTTGTGAACTCTGCAGCTTGGTCGGGGTAGACCCGTTGCATGTACATTGGTTTAACTCCGTGCTCCCAGACTGCGTCTTTAATAAGAATATGCCATATCTGTTCTGCACCCGGAATATATGAGAACCCGCTGCGGACACCACCAGGACCTCAGTCCTATCTGTTACAGCAGGGATGGGGAACCTTTGGCCCTCCAGCTGTTGCTGAACTACACCACCCAGCATGCATTGCTACAGTTTTGCGATTCGGCCATGCTAAAACTGTAGCAAAACATTTTGGGATGTGTAGTTCAACAGCTGGAAGGCCAAAGGTTCCCCATCCCTGTGTTACAGCGTCACAAAGATTTGTGGGTAGTCTCCTAGGCAAAAGCTCCTTTTATGACATTTTCGTACAGCAGTCTGTGGACCTATTGGCCAGTTGTTCTGCAGGCAGCTTCAATGATTGGATCTCCTCTTGCCACACGTATTAAGCCTGGTGAAGTAATAAAGTGGCCGGTGATTGAGCACAGCCAATCAGCTCCTAACTGGCATGTTTGAAACTCCGTCTGTGACCTGACAGGAGCTGATTGGCTTTTGCTTTATCACCTTCCACTTTATCAGTTCTCCAGGGTTAACACATCTGCCCCATTGTCTCCTATGGCAATTGGTGCAGTCACTGATCTAATGTAATCAACTGCTTGTAGAAACTTGAGACTTAATTTGGTCTTCACTTACCTCCTTTATGTACTGCTATGTTGCACTGCATTCTGGGATCTCTCTTGGCAGTTAGTATTGCGACCCTGGGTTTCCTCTTGCCATTACTGTGCATTTTGTGTAATGAGAAGGCTGGGTCCTCTAATACTGTCCAGTAGATCATATGCTAACGAATAAACATTGCCCCTGAATGCAGTTGCAAGCTTTGATTAATGAGAAAAAGAAGCGCTATAAATGTGTTATACATAACTTCCAGCCCCCCCCAGGCAGTGTTACAGATGATGTATTGTGGGTTCTAGCAGTGCTCTGTCTGTATGGGGTGTGTTGGGGGGTAGCTCGGTCTGCACAGATCGCAGCCCACCTTCTGTACAGTCTTCCTAATGCCTGCTTCCTGTCTTTTGCTCTCTGTCTGCTTGGGATCCTGCTGAATGTTAGAATGAGAAGGTAAGAATCCGCCTTTATCTTTATTATTAATGTTTTCTGTCCTAGTTAAAATGAAACTGACTTTCCAAACGCTTTTATTTGTGATAAACCCGCTCTGCTACTGTACTCTGTACATCTGTTGATTCCGCGTAACGTTAGCCAGTGGGTTCTATCGCCCAGCAATAATCAATACTTAGATGAAGTGATTTCTTTTGTCAGCCATTGGGGGGCACTGCTAACCTTGGTGCACTGGGGTTGGCACTAAAGGAACTGCAACTTAGGTGTATTCCAGCTCTACCCCCTCCACCAATAGGTGCTCACTTTCCAGCTATGGCGCATTGGGGTGACCCAATTTAGCTCAACAGGTCTTAGGTCGACACCTGAAATAGATCAACGTGGGTAAGGTTGACACAAGCATAGGTCTTGGAAAGGTCGACTGTCAAAATGTTGAAATCCCCCCCCTGATTGCCGACATGGACACGCCTAAGTGTACCGCACCCCCTCACATAGCTTGCTGCATTTGCCATGCTCTGGGCATGGTGCCTCGCTGTGCCCTGCATGCTATTTAATTCTCCCACCACGCCATATGGTAAGGCATGAAATACCGCCTGTTGGCACATGTCTGCTTAACAAAAATGTGAAAAACTCATATAGATGTTTTGACTGTTGACCTAATGCTTATGTTGACCTAATACCCGTATACCCACGTTCCTTCCTAGTATTGAATTGAATAAGGGACTTCTAGATTTTTCACTTTTTTTTTGTATTTATTTTTTTACATTTTACATCAGGATATGGCATTGTCTGTGAGAACGCCATTCTGAGACAGTGCGCATAAGTGCCAAAGTGGTGCTTCTCCACCGCTATCTCTTCCTGAATGTCCCCGGTCCTCTGAAGGACCAGATACAGGATTGGGAAGACAATGCCTTTTCTGGGCAGGCAGAGCTAAGAAACCCCAGTATATCCTGGGTAAAAGAGGTGTCGTTACATCTAGCTGGGGCCCACCCTGACCAGAAGGCCAAATGAAGAAGCCTTGGACAGAAACACAAACGGTTCTGAGCTCTGCTGTTTGCTTTTGTAGCAGTTCCCAACCCATTTGCCAGATGTATGAAGGGTTCGACAGCTTTTTGGGATTTATAAAGAGTAGGGCCATACCATATGTGGAGGAGCTCTCTGTCTCCTCACCCGACATAATACAGCTGACAGAGGAATCGCTAGAAGTGGTGTATGATGTTGGGTCATTTATGCACAGTCATACGTTTCATGACCCTGTTGGGAGAGGCATAGCGATTGGTCCTCAGATGTGGTACATTACCCATTACTATTCTGAAGCTCACCGTGGAACTCAGCGCACCGCCATAAGCTCAATTATTTTGTGGGGCAGTACACTTTATACTAAATCTGACAAAATGCTGTGTCTCTGGCATATACTGATCACCAAGATGCACCAGAGTCTCCATGGCAATATAGGAAGCACACCATGCTGGTTAGTCTAGAACAGTGGTTCTCAACCTTGGTCCTCAGGATCCACCAACGTTTTCCAGGTCACCTGGCAGGTGTACAGGTGCACTCATTCTTCACTTCCACATTTTAAAAGATGGAGCTAATTATTTCCCCTGCGATTCTGTGTGGAGACCTGTAAAATGTGAACGGTTGGGCGGTCCTGAGGACTAAGGTTGAGAACCACTGGTCTAGAATATTATGGAGGTCGCAAACCGGATCATGGAAAGGTGCAGTCACAAAAGGCGTGCACCATGGTGGCCTCACTGCTGAGCCAGGTAGCTTAGTATAGGTCAGATGCTCCTGGGACCATCAGGGCCGAAGACTATATTTTCCTTCCCATTTTCAATGTGTCTTCGTATACTCTAGAAGGCAAAAATTGGAGGTGTCCTCGTACATTCTGATATCTGCAAATTTTTGGTTTAGGCAGTTCTTGGCATTCTGCTGTCCCATCGTTCACCAGTAGACTTGGTCCTTTTAACATTTCAATATCTACATTTGGTATCTCTAGTCTGTTATATTTATAACCTGGAAGGGATCTCCTTTATTCCTCTCCCAGGATTAATATATAATAATATAGTAATAATATATGCAGATAAAGGGTTAATGGCAATGAACCTGCCAAGCTGCTTATCCAGTACCAGATTAAACATTCCGTCCCGCTCTGGCAGATGCGCCCGTGCCTCCTGGACAGCTCAGCGTGGTGCCTCTGAGCAGTTGTGCTGGTCGCCTTGCTGTCCTCACACCTTACTGGAAGGCATTTCCAGATGTAAAGCCCGTGCGTGGCCTCTCCTAGGAGCATCTTTTGAACGTCCCCAAAAGTGGGTGAAAGTGGCTTTTTATTTTTTTTTTTACATTTAGGGATAGATTTACCAAAACTTCTAAAACCGACATAGCTACTTATCTTTTTTAGGACGGCGTTCAGTCCCCGCTGCTATTTCCACCGGTGAAAATAACAGCTGGCGCCTATTCAATGCTGCCGTTACGGTTTTTGTTGAATTCAGTCATTTTCGTTGATTTGCGGACTATCTGAATACCGTTGAATACCGACTGTCGAGTTCCTATCGGAAGGAACAAAAACAGGCCAAATTCTGAATAGAGAAATGATATCTAGATTGATTTTGTTATGGGCAACACTTTTGTGCTTTTTATATTTAGACTTCTTCGTATATCTACCCCACACCAGCACCCCCCCCCCCCCCCATCCCACCCCACCAAAGTTAGCAGCATCTCCCAAATAGACTCGGTGAAATGGATTTAACAATATGTACAAAAATCTTCCCTGCAATGCTAATGTGTGATGTGTTGTGGCCGCATTGTCTCCGTGTCTGATGGAAGAGATAAGATACCACATTTAAGTTTTGGATTAAATTAATAAATCTTTAATTAAATTTAATTCCACTTTTGAGTTTTTGGTGGCATTTGTGGACTGAAATAATCTAATTCTATATAACAAGTAACATAACCGTGCTCGGGATATATGGCGGGTTTCCAGCTCCTCTCGTCCCCCAGCCGGTCATGTTTGGGCTTACCGCAGGGCTTCCCGGAGTGAACTTAATTATTTGAATGATTCTTTTATAGCCAAGAAACTCCTAAGCAGAATAGACTATGGGCCTGATTCAGAGCAGTATGCAGACCTGATGGTTTGTGTACTACTCCGATGTTAGGAGATTGGATGATCCTCTGTACGATCTCTTGCAGTTCCTCAAAACCGCAGCCTGAAGAGGTGGGCCAAGACCAGGGTCTTCCAACACAGATTTCCTGGCCCTGTGCTACAGAGCTGCGAAGGCTAATCGGAGTAGCCGCCTCCTCCATCCGATGGCCAATCAGAGTAGCCGCCGCCTCCATCCGATGGCCAATCAGAGTAGCCGCCTCCTCCATCCGATGGCCAATCAGAGTAGCCGCCTCCTCCATCCGATGGCCAATCAGAGTAGCCGCCTCCTCCATCCGATGGCCAATCAGAGTAGCCGCCTCCTCCATCCGATGGCCAATCAGAGTAGCCGCCTCCTCCATCCGATGGCCAATATTTTTGCAGAGTCTTATGAAGTAGTAGTGGATCACAGACTTATTTACACAATGTGCCACCGGTACTTATGTAATATCTGGACTCCCGGTTTTCTTATGAGACTGTGTCCCCTCGCGGGGCTCGCTGCGCTCGCCACGCTTCGGGCACGGTGGCTCGCTGCGCTCGCCACACTATATAAAATCAACTCCATGCGTAGTTGGATAGTAGGGGTATGAAAAAATGGGGTACATTTAACATGGGAGTCCAGATAATACATAAGTACCGTGCCACCTCCTGTTATTGGTGCTGCGTTCAACTACGCAGCTGCTATACCTTTCTATCTGGCCCTGGCTGTTCTGTGCTTTTGGGAGGACCCGTTGCTTTTACCTAGCACTGCTGAGGTCCTTCCAAAACAAGCTCTTTACTTTTGGCCGGAGTTAGCACTTAATGTCGGCGTGCACGCATTTCAAGCTATTAACCCAATGATCTGTCTCCTTAGCTTGTTCCTCAGCTTGTTCGTATCCTGAAAAATCTCATCATGTCCGGCTATTCTCCAGAGCACGACGTTTCTGGGATCAGTGACCCTTTCCTCCAGGTCAGTGTTGAGAAGATGTCATGATGATTGTCGTGACGGTTGGGGCTTCCTTCTGTGGATGGGCCTTGTCCGGCTTGTTGGTAAGCTTGTCTGACTTCTGCCCGTAGGTTCGAATACTGCGGCTTCTGCGGATCCTCGGCAGAAATGACGATGACTCCAGTGAAGCTATGAATGATATCTTGGCGCAGGTAAGGAGGAAACAACACGTTAGAAAAAAAAACGCGCTGACTTTTATAACATCCAATAAAATAGCTGCTTTGTGAGACAGGCATCCAGTATATGTTAGCATATGGAGGCCAAAATACTTCACTTATGTGGCTGTTCTGCCCTGCCCATGGGTAACCAATATACAGCTCCTCTGTACAGATGCTGTAATACATGGGAGCTGTGCAGAGTCGTCACCTACAGCAGTCTGCACAGTGCCGGGTATGGGCTGCTGCCATTAATGCTGCTTCCTTCTGTAACGGCTTCTCTTGTAATGTTTATTTCCTGTGTAGTTACCAGCCAGAACAGTAGCTGCAATGAGGGGCGATCACCACAGACAGCAGATGCAAAGGGGGTGATGGGTTACCTGGTGTTAGAAGAGCCAGATGGACAATCTCATTAAGGGGCCCATTTATGAAGGATCGTATTTACATCGCCATCTGGGCAGAATATTACCGCTCAGTACTGTCACTGGAATGTATTGTCCCCCGTGCGCAGGGACAGGGCTCAGAAAGGACCCTGTCTCTGCGATGTGGTGAGCTGGACGCTGGCGGTCTGTTTATGTGCGGTTAACGCTGACTGTACTGCCCAGGCAGCAGGCTACAATGGGCTACCGCCATCTCAGAATGACTGTAGCGCATGGATGCGAAGCGCTGCGGCCTGATGTCGATACATTGTGCAGCTTGCATCCCCCATAGAAACTGGCCTGCGGCGGTTTAGGAGTGATCCTTCCTACACATTCCAGTGATACTTAATATTTGCAGCTAACGCAGAAAACAGGTGTTTTTTGGGGCATTTAACCTCAAATATTGAATGATAATCATCTATAAGAGAGGTGCGTGTGATCATTGGTTATCTCAGTGCTTCAGCCCTATTGTTGGACAGCCCTAGACCAGGAAGAGTCATGTGATCAAACTGTCATTTCTTTGAATAAATTCAGTAGCTCTTGTGCTAGCCGAGGACAGTAATACAAGATTCAGGGGCAGATTTATTAAGCTTGGAGAAGAGATAAACTGGAGATAAAGTGGAGAAAAGGTAAAAGGAGATAAAGCACCAGCCAATCAGCTGTGTTTGAAAAAGACAGTTGAAAAAGGGAGCTGATTGGCTGGTGCTTTTTTTTCAAACACAGCTGATTGGCTGGTGCTTTATCTCCTTTTACCTTTTCTCCGCTTTATCTCCAGTTTATCTCTTCTCCAAGCTTAATAAATCTGCCCCTCAGCGTGGCTAGAGCATGAACCAGACTAATTGGGGTCTGCAAAAACAAATCATGCAATATATGAATCGTTCTCATTTAAGAAATAAAGCTTGGGCATAGACTATACTATAATCATTTATTAGACCATATGTCCAAATTGGTTGGTTGGAATAAAAATCTGGTAATGTATGGGAGAGCTGACAATCAACCATCAGCTCCTAAACGCTGGAAATGGGCAAAAAATGGTTGTTCAAACTAATTGGTTTAAAAACATATGAATGCTTATTGTTCTTGATTGGTGTATTCATCAGGTACATATTGGGTCTCAGTAGGGTACATACAGATGACGGGCGTTCGGAATACCAATACCGACATACGGGAGGAGGAAATCCCAACTGTATACTTCCAGCTGCTGAATTCTACCCATCCCCCACCACCTAAACCTAACCCATTCATCCCGCACAGCATGACCCTAACCCCTGCACTCCACAGCCTAAACCTAACCCTCCCTTCCAAGTGTCTAATACCCACCCTCCTCTTAAACCTAACACCTTTGCCCTACACAGCCTGAACCTAACCCTATCCCCTGCAACCCACCGCCTATCCCACCCTTCCATAGGTCTAATCCCACCCTGCCACCTAAGCCCCCCATATATAGTCCATTGCAATGTGCAAACTGCACTGTGCTATGCAGCACCTGACCCCGGTTTGATATAGATGTGCGGCATTGGGATTGAAAGTAGAAGTAGACTGTGCAGCACATGCTATTTCTACTATTGGCCCCCGCCACGCTGCCCCTACCTGCCAGCTGGGTCCCGGCGGCCGCACCATACCACAGAATTACGTTCGGCATTCCGACAGTTTGAATTCAGGTGTCGGTTTCCTGGCTGTAGTTGGGATGCCGGCGTTGGTATTGTCAATGCAGCATCCTCACCGCATGCTGTCTCAGCATATGGGTGTGTGATGTACCTGTATACTATTTATCTAGCACTCACCAATCTGCAATATACAGTATCCTAGATCAAGTCATTGGTGTGGCAGTGTTACTGAGACTTGCATATATATCCTATTTATTTATTTTTTATTATTATATTTTTATTTATAAGGTGCCACAAGTGGTACGCAGCGCCGTACATATAGAACACCTATCAGTACAGGGTATACAGAACTAGACATAACAGTGACAGAAGAACAAAAACAGAGCACAATTAACAGCACAGATCTTGGCACACAATACAGCTGAGATATAGGGAGGTGAGGGAGAATAGATGCAGGTATAGATGAGGTGAGTATGAGATCTGTAATTGAAAGGAAATAAGGGTGCTGTGAGAACAGAAGGGAGGAGGGCCCTTCTCTAAGGAGCTTACAATCTAGAGGGAGGGGGAGACAGACAGGTGACATGAGGTGCAGGTAAGGAGACCTGAGGCAAGAAGTGAGCATGGCAGGGATGGGCAGGACATGCTATGTACGCAACTGTACTATTTTACATTTAAACCTGGCTTGTCTTCTGTTACTCCATGCCGAGCACTGATAGACTAGGGTACATGTCTGTTTAGGGTATAAGCAAAACAAAGTTGTTTGTAGTTTATAACCTTGGCAAGGACATAGGATGAGGGGATGAGTGTCTTGTAGCCGGACAATTCCTGCTTTGGATCTGGTTATTGTAATGGATTTTAGTATGTTAGTGTGTGGTGAACTGAAGCATCACTGTTTCCCAAACCTACCCCTGGCACTGTAATAGTTTTAAGGATATCCTTGCTTTAAGCTCTGGTAACGTAATGATTTTCTCACTCAGTTTCATTATACTATCTGTGCACAAGCATAGTTATCCTTAAAAACTGGATTGTTGGGTGCCTTGAGTACTAGCGGTTCATGCAAGTATTGAGGCAAAGCAATAAGCACTAGCAATGAGATGTATTAACATCTCATCTGCCAGTGAGTGCTGATGCTCAGTGTCTCCCCTCCCGGCCCTCTCACTGGGCATGCTTAAGATAACACATTCAGCCGAGGGCCCATCAGACGCAGCAACCATGGACAGAGCTGTCCCCGCTGTTGTGATTGGCTGTCTACATCAATAGCTGCTGTTGTCATGGCGATCAGTGGCACTGACTGTTCCTACATCTGATAATGGCTGAGGCCCTGGCATCTGATGTCTTGCATGGAGAAGAAGCAGTATCATCGCACCTCGCTTATCTCCGACACCTATACCTGAGTTTGGGGAACCCTGGTATAGATTATAAAATATTACTATATCTATTCCACTATTGATTCAACCTTTTTTCCTCTGTATTCAGTCTTTCTATTATAGTGTAGGACACCTGTAGTGATACCCAGCAGCGTGGGTGAATGAGCGCACATATCAGTTGGATCACATTGTATTACTTTATTTTTCAGGTTGCAACAAACACTGAGACCAGCAAAAATGTTGGCAACGCCATCCTCTATGAAACGGTTTTAACAATTATGGACATAAAGTCAGAAAGTGGCCTGCGGGTGTGTATTTTGGCAACCAATCCTGTGTGACCACCTGCCCTGCTCTTCCTCTGGGCCTTGGTTTCCAATAGCAGGCCTATTTCCTGTTTCCTATACACTGCTCAGTCTTCTCCTGCATTGTTTCCTCTTACTCATGCTGTCTGTGCTTTCTATACCATTGCATGCGATTTGGAAGGCATTATCCATCTTTATTTGCTTTATATGTGATCTTGTTGCATGGCTAGGTGTGTGTGTGTCTGGGACGGTGTGTTATATGGCCTGACGGCAGCCGTGCGTGTCTGTGCGGTAGAGTGGGTGTCTGTGGCCTTGTGTGGGGAGGGAGTGCAGTCTGTGTCTTGGCTTCAGGGATGCGTGTGTCTGCTGTTGGTGTGTTTGCGGCCTGACTGTGGAAGGGGGGGCTGTCTTTAGCTTTAGCCTGGTGGCGTGGGTGTGTGTGTGGGGGTATGTGGTGGTGGTAGGCAGGGTGGGTTTCTGAACTGGCAACAGCAGTGTCTGTGACTGGGGTGGATGATGGTGGCGCCTGGGGGCTTGCAGCAGCAGTGTGTGCATGTATTTGGGGTTGGGTGCCGGCTGGCTGCAGTGGTGTGTATCTGGGAGGGAGGCAGGTGCCTGTATGCTAACAGATGCAGTGTTTCTCTGGGGACGGCAGGTGTCTGTGGGCTAGTTGCTGTGGTATGTTTGTGTATGGGGGTGTGTGCCTGCTTGCTGGAAGCAGCGGTGTGTGCATGTATGTGGGGGTGGGTGGGTGTGTGTGGGCTGGCTGCAGTGGTGTGTGTTTGTCTCCGGGAGGGTGGCAGGTGCCTGCAGGCTGGTAGCAGCGGTGTGTGTCTGGGAGGGCTGCGGGTACCTGCGTGCTAGCAGCAGTGGTGTGTCTGTGGGCAGTAGAGGTCTGTTGGATGTCTGGGGGCAGCAGTGGTCTGTGGTCTGTTAGATGGCAGCAGCGATGTGTGTCTGGGGGTGGCAGAGATTTTTTTGATGGCAGCAGCGGTTCGTGTCTGTAGTCTGTTATCTCCGATCTCTATGGTGACACCTGCGTCCCTTCCCTGGATCCTTCCTCTTACATTTTCATGTCCTTATCAACAGGTTCTAGCCATCAATATCCTGGGACGATTCTTATTAAATAACGACAAGAATATTCGGTACGTGCCTGAACATTGTGACTGATGATGGCCGCTGCATGGCTCTTGGTATTTATAGTTCTATCTTTCAATCACAGGTATGTTGCTTTGACGTCGCTACTTAAAACCGTGCAGACCGACCACAACGCGGTACAGAGACACCGCAGCACCATTGTGGACTGCCTGAAGGATTTGGATGTATCTATTAAGAGGTAAGAGGTTCTCCTATACTGGTGTCTAGAAACAGGATGCCTTAGCCAATAGAAATAGATGTATCTGGAACAGACATGAGTGACCTATGGTCAAGAAAAGTTAATTGTGGTGGTGCATGCTGGGACCTGTAGTTCTATTGCTGCTGAAAGCCCACAGGTTTTTACGTACATGGTGTTGGCAAGCATTCACATTACTTCCTTTGTTCGCCTAGAACATGCCCTGATGCAGTGTTTACCAAACACATTGCGTCCTCTTTCCATCAGTAGTTACATGGATATAGAAAGCCCCAGACTATGTTTCCAGTTCACGCAGAGTTTATTCTTCCTTTTACAGAAGGTAACGGCCGCAGAGGTCAAATTGGTTCTAGATCACAAAGAGGCTCTGGGATTGTGGCATGATGATTATTCAGTGATCCATCGACTGAATCAATGTGTTGATAAACAGTAACCTGACCACATCCCATCCTCTTCCCTGTGTGTGAGGCTGCGCTTTGTCCGTGAAGACAAGCCTCTGACACAATATGCCTTTAACCGTTTGTATCCCAGGCGAGCTATGGAACTCAGCTTCGCGTTGGTCAACGGGAACAACATCCGCGGTATGATGAAGGAGCTGCTCTATTTCCTGGACTCGTGCGAACCGGAATTCAAAGCGGACTGCTCTTCAGGCATCTTCCTAGCAGCAGAAAAGTAAGTTGCTTCTGCGCCGGTTACAGGGCAGCAATACTGACCATATATTGAGCGGTTCATAAGTGCAGTACACGCTTTTAATTTTTTTATCCAAGTTACAGGGCAGCAGCATGTCCCCGCAGGCGTCCTTCCTCGCAGCTCATTGCTGTTCATTTCTTTCCGAACAGGTACGCCCCTTCTAAGCGGTGGCACATAGACACCATTATGAGGGTACTCACTACAGTAAGTACAATTAGTGGCTTCTTTAGAAGTAAACTTTCTCCAACATTTTCTCTGTTCTCATACGGTACGGGGGGGGGGGATTTAAAGAAACTATCAGCTTGTTTCCGTCAGTCCCGAAGACCAGTGTTATGGGGTAGATATATGAAACGGTGATAAGAGCGCAGAAGAGTCCCATGGCAACCAATCAGCTGCTACGTTTTATTTCCTAGAAGACCCGATGAATGTTACTTTAAAGCTGATTGGTTGCCATGGGGCACTGCCCCACTCTTAACCCTTATTGTACTAGAAAATGACTGTTAGGGGTAAATGTACTAAAGCTTTTAAAAATGAAAAGTGGGCATGTTGCCCACAGTAGCTAATGAGAACATCGAGAACAGAATCTGGTTGCTTTTGGCAACATCCCCCACTTTTAGAAACTACAGCAAGTGTCCCCATTATAATCTGGTTGCTGTGGATGATGCCTCCTTCCCTACCTGCAGAATCTACATGTCCACCATCAAGTTAAAGATTTTTCTATATATATATTTTTTTTATATTTTACTGAACGAGTTTCCTGCAATACTTTATAAGCTGGTCTAGAGCCGGTGTATTCTACAGGCAACACCCCAGCTACTGCCACAGTCTTGCTATTAGTGCATGCTAAAACTAGAAGGGCATGCTGGGAAGCGTAGTTCTGCAGTAAAGGTGAATACTCCTGGTTTAGAGTCTTTTTTTTTTTTTTTTTACTAAATATTTTTTATTTTGAGCACTTCAGTCAGTCACAGCGCCAGGTGGACTCTGGAGAATTGTCCAGTTGTGTACCACCAACCACTACATTGGTTCTCCTGGAAGTACACCTGCTTCTCCTCAGTGCCGCCTAAGGGAATGATGTCCTGTGCCCTCTCTCACCTTTGCTTCTTGAAGAATTCCTTTTTTATTTCTCCTTTCCCCCTTGTTTTCCTTGTAGGCTGGAAGCTACGTACGTGATGACTCAGTCCCTAATCTTATCCAGCTGATCACGAATAGCGCAGAAATGCATGAATATACTGTACAGAAACTCTACAAGGCTATAATGGATGACATCTCCCAGGTAAATTGTCCAACACTGCGCTTTATTAATTTGGTGCCGCAATACCTGCCGTTCAGGAAATACTTGCAGAACCCAAAGCGTTTTTTGACAGCGGCAGATTGCCTTTCTTTTCATCTAGCTCAGACTAGTTTGCTTTATCTACTTTGTTAATACAAGTACAGAAGGTGGCCACATTGCAGAATTATTTGAATTGAGCAAGTGCAGTTCTTAGTGTGGCCACACAGTGGTGCCGTTTCATAGCATTTTCTGCGTGTGACAATACTGTTAACTCCACTAAGTTTGAATTCTTTTCCTGCAGCAACCGCTGGTCCAGGTGGCGTCCTGGTGTATAGGAGAGTATGGAGACCTGCTGGTATCAGGCCAATGCGAAGAGGAGGAGCCTATACAGGTACAGTGTGTTCCTGCTGTCAGATGAATGTTTTTTATTTGGGGGGGGGGGGGGGGGGATTTCTGGGCAATGAATAATGAGGTCTTTTTGTCTAAATAGGTGACAGAAGATGAGGTTCTGGATATTCTAGAGAGTATTCTGATCTCTAACATTTCCACCTCCGTTACACGAGGCTTCGCCCTGACGGCCATCATGAAAAACTCCACTAGGTTCAGCAGCACTGTCAAGTACGTACTGGCCCTTAACCTGAGAAGGGAGGCGAGAGTGTGGGGAAGAATCATTTAGTTACCCTAAAACTGTTTTTTAAAGCCAAGCTCCGGGGGCCTTTCAAGATAACTGTAATGCTGCCCATACATTGATGCGATTTGGCCACTTTTCACCCAATTCCGACGGATGGGGCTGAGAAATCGCGTGAAAAGTGGCCAAATTCGATCCGATGTGCGCTCCCATGCACATTATATCGGAGTCTGACATCGGACCTACTTGCAAGTCGGACCTCCAACTTGCACAGGCTCCCGTAGCAGGGAATTGGATCACATGCGATATATCACATGTAAAAGGACCATATCCGATATATCGAAGCTCCCCGGCGGCTCACCGGGGAGGAAGTTGAAGTAATGTATGGGGGGTCCTCTACTCTAAACCCTTGTTTGTCTCTTGCAGCCGTATAAAGAAGGTGGTTTCTATTTACGGCAGCAGCATTGACGTTGAGCTGCAGCAAAGGGCTGTGGAATATAACGCTTTGTTCAAGAAGTACGACCACATGAGGTAAGACGGCCACTGGGACGGAACTGCAGCGTTTGTGTCCGTCACAGCCGGACCCTAATTATCTGGAGACTGTTCTCACCACTTGTGCTTTCTAGGTCCGCACTTCTGGAGAGAATGCCCATAATGGAAAAGAGCCTAACGAATGGACCAACAGACATAGCGCAAACCAATGGGGAGACGGAACCTGGAATAATAGATACCAAACCAATTTCATCCACTCAGCCGCCGGTCAGCCAGGTAACTCTGGTTCCTAAATTCAAGACACAGTCTGCCCTTCCCTAAATCATAGTGTACTAATTGGGTGTACTCTAAAGAGCACAACCCATACTTTTATCAGTGCCAGGGCCAGAACTGCACTGTACATCTAGGGGTGGGTGGGGCGGTTTGAAAATACCCTCTACTCCTTACCCCTTCTGCTTTTTGCCTCCTCCCATTTTCAACACATTGTCTCCTGTGCACGGCAGGGAGCCCACGCCCTCCCCTGTAAGATGGTTTACCCCACGGCTATCTGCCCCCTGCCCAAATCTGCCCCCTGCCCAAATCTGCCCCCTGCCCAAATCTGCCACTTACCCACAAATACCCAGATTGTGCGGCAGATCAGAGTTAAGCTGGCCATACATCAGAAAGATCGATCTTAAGATCGATTGTGCTCATGATTGTGTACAATTTCCCTTGAAATCCCGGCAGTCCTTGGTGGTTTTTGGACACACAATCTGCTCACAATCCATCATACAATCAGTCATACAATCCATCTGCAGCATGATTGTGTATACAAGATGTGCATACAATCCGCATACAATCCATCATACAATCAGTCATACAATCCATCTGCTGATTGATTGTGTGCACATCTAAAGCTGGCCATACATCAGAAAGATCGATCTTAAGATCAATTGCGCTCACGATTGTGTACAATTTCCCTTGAAATTCCAGGCAGTCCTTGGTGGTTTTTGGACACACAATCTACACACAATCGATCATATGATCAGTCATACAATCCATCTGCTGCATGATTGTGTACATAAGATGTGCACACAAGATGTGCACACAATCTGCATACAATCCATCATACAATCAGTCATACAATCCATCTTATGATTGATTGTATGATTGTGTACACAAGATGTGCACACAATCTGCATACAATCCATCTTACAATCGATTGAGATTGTATGATTGGTTACAATATCTTTCTGATGTATGGCCACCTTTAGGGTGCGACATCATACGCTGACGGCAGGAAGGAGCAGTAGTTGGCTCTCAGCAGGGGAGGCGGTGGCAGCCCAGAGAGTGAGGGGAGAGATCAGCAGAAGCTGCTCCTCCTTCAGCAGCCATTAGCAACAGCAGAAATCCTCCTCTTTGCCCTGGCGCTCCATCCTCCCTGCCAGTGACATCACTACACAGCCCAAACTGCATGGTGTCCTGGCTGACGGCAGAAGTGTTTTTATAGCCTAGGGAGGCGATTGCCCCCCCAAATCCGTGCCTGATCAGTGCCCTTGTACAATGTGGCATCAGACACACATCCCCAGCTAGTTGTTAGCATGCACTCTTATAACTGTGCGCAGGCGACAGTCACCGTCTAATCCGCCAAAACAACACAGCCTGAGAGATGAAACGGGGTCTGGCAATATGTTTCTTGCTGCCGAGTCATCCAGACTCATGAAGTTTTTGTTTTCGGAGTAGAAAACATCTGTCTTCCATTTTCCTCCCTTACAGGCGAATGATTTATTAGATTTGCTAGGAGGAAATGATCTTTCGCTGGTTATACCTACTGCACCACCTCCTAAGCAGTCCACTGTGGGAGGAGAACTTCTAGATCTACTGGGTGACCTGAACCTTGGAGGTCAGTGCCTGTTCTAGGAATGTTCCTTCGTCTCTAAGAATCAAGTGTAGGCCAGTGCTGTTTGTGCGGAACGTTACCTTGTGTTTCTGGCAGTGGGGGTAGATGCTGCTGTGACAGATGGTCTAAATATATTTTTGTTATCACTGTTCTACAAACCACAAACAATTTCAGACTTGCTGCAAGAGAAATATCATTTTAAAATTGATTGTTTTTATTGTTTTTATTGAATTTTTTTAATTTGTAAATGGCTGCTTTCGTCTGTTGCGTTGTCAGTAGGGTTCCCAATGGGACGAGCTAGGAATCCTGCTTACTGTGTGTCTGACAAATAGCAGAGTGCAGTATCATAAGGCCCACACACTCCGCTCCCATTTATTGAATACATGCCCCTCTGGAGTCCCGCGGCAGCTCTTACAGCCACCACTGGTCGCCAGGAGAAACTAGATACAGCTAGGAAGCGGTAAAGAGCATAGAACAGGAAAGCTGAAATTAATAGGGACTTCTTTTGGAGACTGTACTATATAATAAAAAAGTTGGATCTACATCCTCTTTAGTAAATGTTCCGGCTGATAGGACATACCATATGACCTAAGAGGGCAGGGGGAGCATGGAAGCCACAGAGTGTTCGCCATGCTTCGGGCCCATTGGCTTGCTTTGCTCACCATCTGGTTACTAAAGGCAACCGGTGGTGCCTTGGATAGTGAAATTGGTGTTCCACCGTCCTTGCTGCCACTGCTGCTGCGGGTCACATGGCATGTTCCATTCGACACGTGGTCCAGACGAAACTCACAGCCTGGAAACTAGCTGCTACCATAACAAAACTGTAACATAGGGCACTTCCATATTCGATAGAGCAGTAGTTTTTAGAAAGGGTAGATAATGAATATTGATGCTTTTAATCCCTTCAGTGGCAATCCCGAGAATTTTCCGGGCTGTGCCTCAGTGCCCAGTCTGGCAAGCCCGGAAAATTCTCGGGATTGCCACTGTTTGGAGCCAGGCTCCCTCCCCTCTGCGGCGCCGCCTCCTCCCTCCTCCTCCCCCCTTCCCTCCGGGTTTCCTATCGAAGTTCCCGGCGCCGGCTTATGACAAGCCGGCTGCCGGGGATAGCGACGCGGCACGGGGGGTGCAGGTTCGGGCAGCCGCTGATTGACAGTGCAGCGGCGCTGCCTGGACCCAGGGAGGTAGTGGTGTTTTTTTTTTTTTTTTTTTTTTTTTTTTTTTTTTTTTTTTTTTAGGGAGCGCTCCCCATAAAAAACTCGCCCGGTGGGGAGTGCTCCCAAAAAAAAAAAAACACCCCTGAAGGGGTTTAAGGCCAATTTGCCTGGGAATGTTGTATGTGTTTTTATATAGGCTAAAGTCGGCTCATTAATTTGCTTTGCAGCGTACTATTTATACTTGAATGAGGCTATCCCATATTGTATCAGGTGTTGCAGAAAGGGTCCTGTTATTGTTAGTGACTAACTCTGCCCCAATCTGTGCCTCATAGCTCCCCCAGCACCAGTCCCCCAGATGCCTACACCGCAGCTCTTGCTGGATGGACTATCTGTGCAGCCTCTCTTCAACGATATTTCAGGTCAGTCTGCCATCCCCACTTCGGAAAGCTTACTAGGTCTGCAGAACGGAGCTGGGCAGAACCATTTACTTTGCGTCTCTCTCCAGGTATACCACCTATCACCGCATACAACAAAAATGGCCTGAAAATAGACTTTAGCTTTGAGAGATCCAGCACAAACGCCAGCGTAACTGTGATTACAACTCAGGCGTTCAACAGCACAGACAGCGAGATGACGGACTACGTGTTCCAGGCGGCAGTACCAAAGGTATGGCAGCCGAGGAACATTGTCCCCATTGTCCGGATATTTGTTCTGCTTACGTAATAGGGCTCCAGGCCAAGAACAATCACTTATTTGGTTTATTTTGATCTTAGACGTTCCAGCTGCAGCTCCTGTCCCCGAGCAGTAACGTCCTTCCGGCCTTTAACGCTGGAAGCGTCACACAGGTCATTAAAGTTCTTAACCCTCAGAAGGTAAGTACGGCTACACACAGACTTTCATATTGTTCATGTGCCTCTTTCTTCTTCTTCCTTAACGCTTAGACCTGTGTGTTTTTTTTTTTTTTTTTTTTTTTTATATTTATTTTTTTATTTCCTCCACAGCAACAGCTGCGCATGCGGATCAAGCTGACATATAATCATAAGGGCTCCGCCATGCAGGACCTGGCCGAAGTGAGCAACTTCCCCCCTCAGTCCTGGCAATAAAGACGTTGCTGTATCTGCACTCACACCCCCCAACCCAAGATGAAGGAACTCTGGTCTTGAGCCTCTGCCCCACGGATTGCCAATGATTGCACTTTTGGGCCTTGGGGTAGGAGAAGAGGTTGAGGGGGACATGCTGCAACTGAGTGAAACAACGAAAGCGAGGCAAGGGCGCTGCTGTCTCTCCTTCCCTCAGCTCAGGAGGGAGCAGCCATGCCTCCTCCTACCCCTACCATTCCCGCCGGGAATTAGTTGATTTTCCCTGAATGGATCTCATGGGATGTTTTTTGTTTTGGTTCTTATCCTCCCCCTTCCCCCCCCCCCCCCCCCCCCCCCCCCTCCCCCTCAATGGCTCACTCTGTACATTCCAATCGTTTTTTTTTTTTTTTTTTTTTTTTTTTTTTTCACCCTTACATTTACCACCTGCCCTAAGGCTCTTTTCGTACTCTTTGGAATGGACCCCTTGTTTTTAGAATACTGGTAATACCCCGGGTCTAGGAATGAATGCTGCTCCCCTACATTTGAATGCACCTTTATGCGGATTTAAACTCATCCTTTCCACTGTCCCCAAAAGTGCAGCCTCGCTCTATCCTAAGCTCCTGAGCCTGCCCCTTGGCACCTGGTAGTAGTTTCTGCAAGCCTACAGTTGTACTATTGCAATGAGCTGTGTCCAGGTTACAGTGCCTCCCACAGACCTATTGTTGGGTATATGGAATAGGAGAAAGATTGCTCTTGAAGAGCAAGTATCCTGGAATTCTCGTCCTACTTGGATCGTATGGTAGTTATGGCATTAATGGTACTGAAACGGTGACTTTCAGTAGTTAGTTTGTACAGCTCTAAAGGAGAGGTGCCTACAGTATCTGAAATCCAGTTAGTTGCAGCTGCTAAGTCTTTAACCATTTATAGGTTTCCTGTGCCTGCTACGGTAATGGTAGAGCAGTGTCATGTCCCAAATGAAATTATTCTGTACATAATGAGGGACCTGACGCCGCGTCTGCCACATCTGGCTTCTTGGGGTGGGGTTGTTGTTGGGAATGACCTGCCTTCTCCCTCATCTGCAAGCCCACCATTGAACTGAAGCCTGCAGGCCTTTAGATGGACATTTTTATTGGCTTCACTGGTTTAAGGAGAAAATGAAAGCAGCTTGGATAATCCATTAAGAACAAACAGGCGGATGCAGGGAAGGAGGCGAGAGCCAATACGCTAAGTTTCCCCTCCAGGCGCGTCGGCCCTGTCTCTTCGGGTCCGGCCAGTCATTTTATTTGTCACATGTTGGTACTCTGTTTTTATTTTATTTTTGAGCCTCCTGGCTCAGCCTGTAAAGTCCATTTTTTTTTCTCCTTTGCTGTTCCAGTAAGTTACAATTTTCTTAAGATCCCCCTGGTGGCCTCATTGAAAGGAACATTCAGCTTCCATCTGTGAGTGGGGTGGATAACGAACTGCTAATTATCGCAGACTTATTTTTGAGATGTAAAAGCAAACTTGTAAAAAATAAGTCATTGGGGAGAATTAAGGGTGTATACATTTTTCATGGGTTACTTAGACTGCTGTGTATTATCGTCTTTTGGTTGAAACAAATTATGAAAAGTGACTAATAAAGAATAAAAAAATAAATAAAAAAATCTCCTGACTTTTTGAATGTAGTATTCTGCTAATTCAAAATTTTTGTGGGATGCAGTCATTTGGTCTACTGCATTATGGTCGACAGTCATTAGGTCGAATCCATTAGGTCGACATGCTAAAAGGTCGACATGACTCTAGGTCGACATGGGAAAAGGTCGACATGATTCTAGTTCGAAAGGTCATTAGTTCGACAAGGTCATTAGTTCGACATTGTCTATGTCGACATTCACAAGGTCGACATGGAGTTTTTCACTGTTTTTTGAGCCAACATGTGCCGACAGGCGGTATTTCATGCCCTACCATCCACTAGGGCGTGGTGGGAGAATAAAATAGTGTGCCGAGCGTAGCGAGGCACCGTGCCCGACGCATAGCGAGCGCAGCGAGCGATGCGAGGGGATGCAGTGCACTTTAAACTGTGTCCATGTCGACTGTGTTGACATTTAGGTAAAAAAAAACAGTGAAAAACCCCATGTCGACCTTGTGAATGTCGACATAATGACCTTGTCGAACTAATGACCTGTCGAACTAATGACCTTTCGACCTAGAATCATGTCGACCTTTTCCCATGTCGACCTAGAGTCATGTCGACCTTTTAGCATGTCGACCTAATGGATTCGACCTAATGACTTTCTGACCGTAATGCAATAGACCAAATGATCCCAACCCATTTTGTATAGGGATTTCCGCAGTAAAATACACTGGCTGACTGTTTTTTTTTGTGTTTTCAATTTTTTTTTTTTTAATGTTCCTCTTAAATTGGGTTAACGTACTATCCCTTTAATATGGCATACTTATTTGCACAGGTTACGTGGCTGCCAGATGAAATGCTTGAATTTAGCCAGCCACAGAACTTGTGTAATTCATGTGTCCCTGAATAAAGGGATTTTATGGTAACCCCCTACCCAGGGGTGGATCCAGGGAAAAGGACAGGGGGTGGGGGCACCAAAATAGGGAGGGGGGATTCTTTTGGAAAAGTTTTTGTGTCCTAGTGGTAGGTGACAATGAATGTATCTGGGGTGATGTTGTGGGAAATGGGGCAGGTACATCAAATGCCTCTAGTGGTACTTTAAGTGTGCCGACTGCGCACGTGCAATTAAATAAGAGATGTGGCCACTCGAAACGGGGGGAGTGTCCGCATAATACACTGCCCGTTTCTTGTCACTCTAGGAGCATTCCTCAATTTTCCTTTCCAAATACCTGTACACCATAGCAATATGTTGGTTTTTCTGGATTTGGGAACCTCTGAAGACATGGATCCTCCCTGGGCACTCAGCGTCTTCAGTCTCCATTCACTATTTATGTAGGAGATCCCCTGGTCCAGAATATGCCTGTTTGTTCAGGAATATAATCAATGTCATAAAGGTTCAACAAGTCCCATGCCCTGTGTCACTTTCTGTCTCCTCTACCCACTCCAGCCTCCTGTCACACCCCCCTCTGTGCGTCCCAACCTCCCTCTCTTGTGTCTTACAGCCTCACTATGGCTTCCAGCCTCCTTAATGTCTCTTAGCCTCCCTTCCCTGTGTTGTTCAGCCTCCTTTCCTTGTGCCTCCTTCCCTTATGTCATTCAGCTCCCAACGTCGGCTCCCCTTTCCTGTGTCTCTCAGCCTCCCTCTTTCAGCTGCCCAACCCTGTGTCTTTTATTTTTCCTCAGCCTCTCTCTCTTTTTTAGCCTCCTCTAAATGTCTCTCAGCCTCCCTCTCCGTGTCTTCCAAGCGGCCAAGCCTCAATGCCTTTGTCCGCATGCTGCAGTATTACCCTTGTATTTCTTAGCACCCTCATCTGCTCCCCCCCCCCCCCCTCCCTGTCCAAGCCCCCTTGTGAGCACACACTCACCTGCAGCGTGTGTATATGGCGATCCGGCCCCTACTGGCTGTATAGAGTGGCTGAGTATCCCCCTCGTCTTCTCCCCCCTGTACAAGCCCCTGGGCCCCAAGTTGCAGTGAGCACACACCCAGCCCGGCATGCTGCAGGCGCAGATTCATGCGCAGAGCTGCAGACAGCATGGTGGAAACAGCCCCCCCCCCCTCCCCCTGATTCAGCCACTGACCCTACCCATAGGTGACCTGTTCACTGAGAGCCAGTCAGGGGACGCAGAGGTAGTAGGCGGTGAACGTGGCAAGGGGACCAGAGAGCTGGGTAGGGGAAGCCGGGCGCACACAAAAAAACCCCAAAAACATACAAATGAATGTGCAAGCCAGTGATCGGCTGAGAGAGCTACCTGGCTCTCTGGCCCCCTGTCGCGTTTATTTATTCCGGACTCTGACCTGATGCACGTGTGATTTAGGCTGATTTCACAGCCCGATTCATCTGAATCTGGTGAAATCGGCCCCAAATCGCATAGTGTATGGGGGACCTTAATGGTTACTGACTTACAGCACTCGGCCCTATTTGTGCTGTATATTTTCTCTGTGCTTCCACCTGGTACTGCTAGCTTTCTCCCATAACAAAAATGACAAAGACCAGATGAGCAAAGTGGTTCTTATCTGCTGTCAGATTCTAAATGGAGTGAGGAAGTTACAGCCTGACCCTCCATATGACTTTACACGGGTTGGGATCGTTTGGTCGAATGCATTATGGTCGAATGTCATTACATCGAATCCATTAGGTCGAATTGCTAAAAGGTCGACATGATTCTAGGTCGACATGGGAAAAGGTCGAAATGATTCTAGGTCGAAAGGTCATTAGTTCGACAGGTCATTAGGTCGACAAGGTCATTAGTTCGACATTGTCTAGGTCGACATTCACAAAGTCGACATGGGGTTTTTCACTGTTTTTTTACCTGAATGTCAACACAGTCGACATGGACACAGTTTAAAGTGCACTGCATCCCCTCGCATCGCTCGCTGCGCTCGCAATGCGTCGGGCACGGTGCCTCGCTACGCTCGGCACACTATTTTATTCTCCCACCACGCCCTAGTGGATGGTAGGGCATGAAATACCGCCTGTCAGCACATGTAGGCTCAAAAAACAGTGAAAAACCCCATGTCAACTTTGTGAATGCCGACCTAGACAATGTCGAACTAATGACCTGTCGAACTAATGACCTTTCGACCTAGAAGCATTTCGACCTTTTCCCATGTCGACCTAGAATCATGTCGACCTTTTAGCAATTCAACCTAATGGATTCGATGTAATGACATTCGACCATAATGCATTCGACCAAATGACCGCATCCCCTTTACACATATCGCACATTATTTAAAAGGTCCCCTAAATACAAATGACACATTGTTCTAATACACAGAGCTATATGGTAACTGGGGTATGGTATAATAGCCCGACAGTCAGTACTCCGACGTCGGAATCCCGACTGCACAGCGTGGGGAGCGCAATGAAGCCCCTTGTGGGCTCACTGCGCTCGCCACGCTGCGGGCACGGTGGTGAGCTGCACTCGCCACCTATTTTATTCTCCCTCTATGGGGGTCCTGGACCCCCACGAGGGAGCAGTCGGGATTCCGACGTCTGAGTAGTGACTGTCGGAATCCCGACTGTCGGGGAGCCGTCCGGCACCCGGTAACTGACAAGCTTGCAAATGCTCATCAAACCACAGAATGCTTAATATTGTAACCCACGAACCAGAAAATGGTCACTGATCCCTTCCAGGAAAATAGTTGCTCTCATACTATAAATTCCATTCTAATGTAAAGCTGGCCATACATCTACAGATCGATTGTCCAATCTGGCTGGTTGGAAAAAACACCTGGTAATGGATGAAAGCAAAGGACAGTTGACCATTTGCTTTGAAATGCTGGAAAACTGCCAAAACAGGTTGTTCAGATATTACCAGGTTTTTGTTCTAATCTGACAATCGATCTGTAGATGTATGGCCACCCTAACCTCTGAGACCAGTGGTCACCATGTACTGAGTATCTCACCTCTCACTTATTGCACAGGTTTGAAGTACTTGTCCTAAATGTGGAATCCTTCAGGTACCTCCTGTGGATCCTGCTGTCAGCGTATTTTGGGAATTGGCAGATGTACAGTAGAACTGGTGGTAAACTCCACATTTTATGCATTTTTGGTTTGGGCCTTAGGATAGAGACAATCAAACAATTAGCCACTTTGGGCTGGTTATGGGGTAGCACAGGTTCAAGACCTGCCCTGCGCATGTGCAGAATGGGTAATGAGCTATTGATCACAGCCCCATCTGCCGCAGCATGATTGACGCAGACCTATTGGCCTGGGTGGTGTTATATGCAGCACTCTGATCCATGTTAATGCAGTCAGCTGGGTCCTAGAGACTCCTCCTGCTGCATTTCAGTTTTAATTACACAGAATTGCAGTCACTTCCTTGCAGCTGTGCGGTTCCTTAACTAACATAAATTGGGTCCTATCCTATATAATAAAATGCTAACTCTGCTCTTTATCTTTATGGGGGGAATTCAAGTGTTATGCAATAAGAGTAATATAAGTGTTTTTCTGCTTAGAAACATGCGCTGACATGACTGTTCCATCATTTTATAATGCCTTGGCTAGGATCTGTATAAGCGGACAATTTGGGATGTATGTACTTAATCTGCGCTGATGGATGGAAGGCTGCCTGGGTATACGATAGTGAAGGTTCACCAACCTTCGGTACAAATGGCAGTAAAGAAAAAGGAATCGATACCCCTGACGCTCTCCAATCATATAACACTTACACTATAAATAGTGATTCACAGGATAAAAGTCCACAATACTGTAAAGGAGGAAGTCTCTCTGTGTTTTTCCACACAGCCAATCAGAATGCGAGACGAGGTATATATCCTCCAAAATGCAGTGTGCGTTAACCTTTCTCCCCTCTAGGTTTTTCTAGGGAAGAAAAAACGGTACTTATGTATTATCTGGGCTCCCATGTTAAATGCACCCCATTTTTTCATACCCCTACTATCCAATTACGCATGGAGTTGATTTTATATAGTGTGGCGAGCGCAGCGAGCCACCGTGCCCGAAGCGTGGCGAGGGTACGCGGTGTCATAATAAAAAACGGGAGCCCAGATATTACATAAGTACCGAAAAAACTGATCGTGCAAACCCTCTTTTTAAAGGATAACACAGTTTATTAAGGCACTCACAATTTTCCAGCATAAACAAGCATATAGTCACCAGCCGGTGACACTCGTTGTGGGAGGTTACACCCAGTAGCTTCCACGAAAATCAAGGCTCCGGAACCTCTCAAGCGTTGAAGATAGCAGGATGATCCACAGAATGCAATTGGACAAAGTCAGGTGATTTTACCAGCCACGGGAACACCAGCTTAATGCATTTTGGACCTTTTGGTCCTTCATCAGAAGCGTGATGTTTCCCGTGGCTGGTGGGGTTTAAATAGCACAAAAAGGGTGCCAAGGAACCTCCGTTCCTGTGCGCCGATACCGGAAGTCCATGTCACTTCCGCCGGAAGGAACGCTTGTGCGTTCCATTCTCCGGACCTCCATGCGTTCCACATCGCGGAATCTTACTTCCGGTTTTGATATAGACACAATTTACATATTGCACATGACCCGATATTTAACAACATTGAAAAAAAACAAACATGCTCAGTGTCAATATTATGTAATAGCGCTAAGGAAGATCTTCTTTCTCTGTGAAGATTCTTTTGTTATCCTTAATAAGAAATCCAATTTCATACCGATTTCAGTTCATCGGGAGTCCATTTTTGGATAAAGTCCATATACAAAAACATAAAATTAAAAACAGCAGATTAACCCCTTCCCGACATTTGACGTATATATACGTCATGGCCGGGATGTACTTCCCGACACATGACGTATATATACGTCATGACTTTAAACTGTCACCGCGTCTAGGGACGCGGTGACAGAGGGACGATGTCTGCTGTCCCTGATAGCAGACATGTCCCAGCATGCCCAGGGGGGGCGGCGATGCCTCCCCCCCGTCGGCGATCGCTGCGATTGGCTGTTCAATGTGAACAGCCAATCGCAGCGTTTTCCTGTGTTACCGGCGAATCAGACGCTCGGTAACACAGGGATCAATCACTGCCGGGTGTGAGGGGACGTTAGGGGGTCACCGGTGATGACCACACCTCACCCCACCTGCCCCCAAGGCTGTGATTGGTCCGTCGGACCGACGGACCAATCACAGCCATGGCGCGTGATTTAAACTAACGGTGACTGCGCTGCAGACGCCATTCCGGTCTGGAATTGCGTGCAGAGCGGTCACCGTGCCAATCTGTCGTGATATACTGACCTGATCCTTGCCTGATACTTACCTGATCACCGCTGGTAGCGTGCTGCCAGCAGCTGGATGCTTCCTGGATCTTGTGACTTCCTGTGTGCTGCTGCTGCAGTGTCATAGAGTGACAGATAGTGAGAGATAGTGAGAGAGAGTGATAGAGAGTGCTATATTTTGTGTCTGCTGCCCCCCCTTTTGTGCTGATCAGTATATCTGTGCTGAGCAGCAACTTTTTGGGGGTGCAGGTTTTTTTTTTTATATATATATATACACCTGTCAGTTGCACCAAAGGTTGTGCTGCCTGTGCAACTGACTGCTGCCCCCCCTTTTGTGCTGATCAGTATAAATTAACTGATCAGCAACTTTTTGGGGGTGCAGGTTTTTTTTTTTATATATATATACCCTGTCAGGTTGCACCCACAGTTGTGTGCCTGCTGCCCCTCACTGCTAATCAGTGTTGCATCACTGCATCACTGATCTGCAGTGTTTTTTTTTTGGAGAGTGCAGTGGGGTTTTGTTTTTACACCCACGTTGCTTTTGTGGGTGTCCTGTGGCCGCTGAGCGCTGATCAGTGACGTACATCACTGAACAGCATTTTTGGCACAGGGTTGATATAATTTTTTTTCTGCAGTTTTTTTAAATTGTTTTTTTTTTTTGGAGAGTGCTGTGGTTTATTTTTTTTAAATTGTTTTTACACCCACGTTGCTTTTGTGGGTGTCCTGTGGCCGCTGAGCGCTGATCAGTGACGTACATCACTGATCAGCATTTTCGGCACAGGGTTGATCTATTTTTTTTTTTTTTTTTGGATCAAATTCCTGTTGCCTTTGAGCGCTGTTCAGTGACGGACGTTACTGACCAACATCTGTGCTCAAGAAAGAGATGGTTTTTGGATTAACCTTGCGCTATGATCGTTGCTCTAGATTATTGTCAGATAGTATGTATCACCTTACATACAAGAAACAATTTGTAAAAAAAAAGGGGGTACCGACAATGTTCTTGAGCGCTGATCCTATATGTGTCTTTCAGCAGGTAGGTACCCAAAACACAAAAATAAAACCACAATAGTGCATTATCGTTAGAGATATAAAACAATACACAGAATTATCCTTTTCCAAATAAAATGCAGGAGGACTCGTACCCTATATTCTGGTCTACTAATAGGTAGACCGAACAGGCTTTGGGGGGAGCGGTTCTTTTTACCGACAGATCCACAGGTGTTCAATTTCGCTTCCACATGCAAAACAATTAATACACTGGCATGGTGTGATATCGCTTTGATACAATGTGTTGATTTCTTATATACACAATAACAAGCAGCCTCGTACCGTGTACTTTGGTCTACTTTTCACGGCAGACCTCAATTGCTTTGGGGAGGAGCGGTTAGTCACCGTCGGACCTCATCCGAATTTCACAACCAGTGGTGTATATAAAAGAGAAGAAAAGCTGGTATGGTGTAATACCGCTTTATTTGCAAATAATAATAAAAACAACAGTGTGAGGGGGGTCAAATCAGCAGACTCTCACCGATTCCGAATGTCCACAAGGCATGCAGACAAAGTAGGCAGATGGTTAAACCAGGCGTCCCTGTAGCCTTTCCCGGTGAAGGTCTTGTGTGTGTACCCCTCTAGCTCCAATGGCCAACGCGTTTCAAGACCACAATGGTCTCTTTTTCAAGGCATGTGGAGCTGTAAATGAGTACACATATTTATACCCCCTTTCGGGGGAGCCTATTTCCAGACATGGATTACCTAGCAGCTAAATCCCTATGTGCTCCGCTGGATCAAAATGTCCATAATTTATCCCTCTCCCTCTGATCTTTATGTTACAATCAGCTGGCGCCCGTTACAGCTGAATTTCTCTGTGATGCGGGGCGGATGTGACGTCTGCTTGTGTCCATCCGACTTGGAACACAGCGCTGATTCTCCTGCGTCGGCGGAAGTGACGTTTTTCTCTCCTAGTTCCGCCGGCTGTATGTGACGCGATTTGCGTTCCATTTCATCTTACTTCCTGGTTAAACGCCAGTTCTGCGTTCCAGCTCTTTATAATGGTTCAGTTACGTCCAGTTAATCTCCAAAACATAAGGAAATGTGCATATTTCTCCGATGTTAATATAAAATGTAGAAGAAATATGAAAATTAGATACTTTCAAAACATTTTCTATAAGTATCTTAAAGTGACTAAGTGCATCCACGAAATTCTTAAAGTGACAGCGTGCAATATAAAAAAAAATTTCATGATATTCAGTAATAAATAAGTTAAAATGGAAAAAGGATAAAAACATTGATAAAAACCTTTGAAATTTTTACTACATAAACCACTTTAGCTCGAAATCTTTGTTAAGACCACCTGGGATAAGGGTTTGTAGGTTAAAAATTAAAGTCATTTCACTCCTCGCTAATAGGGCTGCCATATCACCTCCTCTATTATTCCCCTCTATTTTTTTTATTATATAGAAATTTTTTATACAATCAGGGTTGGATTGGTGCTGAGTTTTAAAGTGCATAGGTAGTGCATGTGTTTCCAATCCTTTGCGAATATTGCGGAGGTGTTCGCCCATCCTTACTTTAAAAGGCCTGCTTGTCCTTCCTATATAAAACTTGCCACAAGTGCATTCGATGGCATATACCACGTTCACTGAGTGGCAAGTTACAAATTCTCTGATACGGTGTTTCTTTACATTTATTTGGATTTCTGTAATTTTTGGCCCAAAATTATTTTTAACGGTTTTACACCCAATGCAAGTACCACATCTATAAAAACCTGTAGATGTTATCACGGCCTTTTTAGGTGATGTGGGGCATAGACTTTTTACCAATTTTGATTTTAAATTGGGCGCCCTTCGGAAAATGCATGTTGGTTTTGGGGGAATTTCACCACCTATAATGGGGTCCTTTTTAAGGATATCCCAGTGTTTTTTTAGGATTTTCTTGATTTCCAGATGTTGTGAGGAATAATTTGTTACAAAGGACCATTTAAATTTATCATCTTTTTTGGTTCTTTTTTCCTTAGGTGCAAGTAAGGTGACCCTATCTGACTCCTCTGCTTGTGTGCGGGAAATTCCAACTTTTTGGGGGTCATACCCACTTTCTAAGAATCTTTCTGTCATTCCTTGGGCCTGTTCTTGGAAAGTCGTGGGGTCTGTGCAATTTCTTTTAAGCCTTTTGAATTGCCCAATCGGGATTGACTCAAGCCATCTATCTTGATGGCAACTGTTACGGTTGATATATGCTTGAGAATCCGTTGGTTTTGTATAGTTTTTTGTTTTCAGTACCCTGTCCTCTGCATATATAATAACATCGAGGAAACTGACTTGCTCACTACTAATATTGAGTGACAGTTTGATTCCCTTGTTGTTGTCATTTAAGTAATTACAAAAGGTGTCTAGACTTTGTCTGTCACCTCTCCACAAGAAGAGAATGTCGTCTATATAACGACGCCATGACACCAGGTTTGCCCCATATGGGTGGTGGGACCAGATGGTATCGGTCTCCCACTAACCCATAAAGATGTTGGCATAACTTGGGGCAAACCTGGTGCCCATGGCTGTGCCCCTCTTTTGAATATAGAATTCATCTTTAAACACAAAGTAATTGTTCTGTAAGATGAACTCTATACCTTCTACTACGAAGTTTTTGAGTTTTGAGTTCAGGTCACTGTTGTTAAGGGCCCTTTTGACCGCTTCTACACCTTGGATGTGACTTATAATGGTGTATAAGGATGTCACATCTGCTGTGACGAGGAACATGTTGTCTTCCCATTGTACAGTCTCAATAAACCTGATGACTTCGGTAGTATCTTTGAGGTGTGATTGATTTTTCAGCACCAATGGTTGTAAGTGAACGTCTATGAACATAGAGAGATTTGAAGTTATTGAGTCCACCCCGGAGATAATTGGTCTTCCGGGGGGATGTTCTGGATTTTTATGTATTTTTGGGAGAATGTATATGGTAGGTATTATGGGACATTCTATGTTCAAAAATTTGTTTTGGTCCTCTGTTAGGGTTCCAGATCTACTGTATTTATCCGTTAAATTTTTAAGGAGGATAATAATTTTTTGGGTGGGATTCCCTCTCATCTTTTTGTATGTGTCTTGATCTGCAAGCTGTTTATGAATTTCTTCCTCATAGTCCCCCTTATTAAGGAGGACTATGCCACCCCCTTTGTCAGCGGGCTTTATGATGAGGTTTTTTATCCTCTTTCAATGTTTTAAGGCCTTTTCTTTCTTTAGACGTTAAATTTTGGCCTATTTTTTTTATTTTCAAGTTTCCTGACATCATCCATTACCAATGTGCTCAATTTTTGGCGCAGGACCTTTTTTTTTTTTTTTTTTTTTTAACCCCTTCAAGGTTGTACCAAAAGCTGCCTTGAAGTTGCTGAGTGACGTACATCACAGATCAGCATTTTTGCCACAGGGTTGATCTAATTTTTTTTTTTTTCATTGGGATCAAATTCCTGTATAAAGTATTTTTTTTTCTGCACTACATACACACTACACACTACATACCCCCCGTGTTGAAATAAAGTTTGTACCCCCCCTACACTATACACGTGTTGAAACATTACACTTACAGAAACACAAAAATAAAAATGGCATCCCAAATGTCATCCCAAAGAATGTATTCAGCGGAGGAGGCATATGCCATGCTTGCCTCTGACTCTGACACAGCCAGTGATGCAAGTGGGGAATTTGAAGGATTCGTCTTAACCTCATCTTCCTCCTCTAGTGATGAGGGACCCCCTCAAAGACGCCCCCGTAGAGCAGCTGAGACCCCCCCCCAAATGATTGATCCCGTATGGACCCCACCACCAGACAATTTTGAGCCCCAGGTTCCTGCGTTTTTGGCCATCCCAGGAATCCAATTTGATTCAACAGGTCTCAGAGAAATTGACTTTTTCAAATTATTTTTCTCTGATGATTTTATAAATTTAATGGTGGACCAAAGTAATTTATATGCCCAGCAGTTTATTGCTCAAAACCCCACGTCATCATTTGCTAGGTGGACCCCTGTAGATGCAGTAGAGATGATGACGTTTTGGGGTCTGGTGTTACATATGGGCATAGTAAAAAAGCCAGAAATTAGGCAATATTGGAGTACAGATGTTCTGTACAGCACCCCACTTTACCGTATGGTCATGACTCGGACTCGTTTTGAGACAATCCTTAAATTTTTACATTACACCGATAATGCACAGTGCCCACCCAGAGATGATCCCACCTTTGACCGGCTATTCAAAGTCAGGCCGGTCATTGATCATTTCAGTGCCAAATTTGCAGAGATGTACATCCCTGAAAAATTTATTTGTATCGACGAGTCCCTTATACATTTTAAAGGAAGGGTTAAATTCCGCCAGTACCTTCCCAGTAAGAGGGCAAGGTATGGCATAAAAATGTATAAACTGTGTGAAAGCACCTCAGGGTACACCCACAGGTTTAGGGTATATGAAGGGAAGGATTCAAGAATTGAACCGCCAGAATGCCCCCCCTCCCTCGTAGGTGTTAGTGGAAAAATTGTCTGGGATTTAGTGCACCCCTTCCTGGATAAAGGTTATCACCTCTATGTGGATAACTTTTACACTAGCATCCCCCTGTTTAAGGCCCTTGGTTCAAGAGGTACAGCAGCTTGCGGTACTGTGCGCAAGAACCAAAGAGGCCTCCCAAAAACGCACATTGCCCAAGTACTGAGAAGGGGTGAAAGCAGGGCACAATCCACCGAAAATATGTTGTTGGTCAAATATAAGGACAAGAGGGATGTCCTTATACTGACAACAATTCATGGAGACAGTACCACCTCCGTCCCTGTAAGAGGAACCAGTACCCACACCTCAAAACCTAATTGTATCCTAGATTACAATAAGTACATGGGCGGAGTGGATCTTTCAGATCAGGTACTGAAGCCGTACAGTGCCCTGCGGAAAACAAAAATCTGGTACAAGAAGCTGGCCGTGTATATCATCCAGATGGCACTGTATAACGCTTACGTGCTATTCCGTTCTACCAGCCAGAGGGGGACATTTATGCACTTTCAAGAGGAAGTCATAAAGGGCCTAATATTTGGGAACCAGCAGGCAGAGGGCCCCAGTACTTCTAGTACTGGCCCCCGTATTGTACCAGGGCAGCATTTTCCTAACGAAATCCCCTCCACTGCAAAAAAGGGCAGGACACAAAAAAGGTGCAAAGTTTGCTATAAAAAGGGAATAAGAAAGGATACTATTTTCCACTGTGAAACTTGCCCCGACAAACCCGGCCTATGTATAAAGGAGTGTTTTAAAATATACCACACATCTATGGATTATTAGGTTCATCATTTCACCGTGCTTCGGGGGTCTTGCTAATGCCACATAGCACCCACCATTCATTCCACCAGAATCTGAGCTGCAAAATCCAAAAATCACTCCTTCCCTTCTGAGTCCTGCCATGCACCCAAATGGTATTTTTTGGTCACATATGAGGCATTGCCGTACTCGGGAGAAATTGGGGCACAGATTTTGGGGTGCTTTGTCTCCTTCATTCCTTGTGAAAATGAAAAATTTTGAGCCAGAACTGCATTTTTGTGTAAAAAATGTAATTTTTCATTTTCACAGCCCAGTTGTACCACAATTGGTGAAACCCCTGGGGGTTTGAAATGTACACTATACCCCTAGATGAATTCCCTGAGGGGTGTAGTTTGCAAAATGGGGTCACTTGTGGGGGGGTTCCACTGTATTGGTGCTTCGGGGGTCTTGCTAATGCAACAAAGCACCCACCATTCATTCCACCAGAATGTGTGCTGCAAAATCCAAATATCACTCCTTCCCTTCTGAGTCCTGCCATGCACCCAAATGGTATTTTTTGGTCACATATGAGGCATTGCCGTACTCGGGAGAAATTGGGGCACAGATTTTGGGGTGCTTTGTCTCCTTCATTCCTTGTGAAAATGAAAATTTTTGAGCCAGAACTGCATTTTTGTGTAAAAAAATGTAATTTTTCATTTTCACAGCACAGTTGTACCACAATTGGTGAAACCCCTGGGGGTTAGAAATGTACACTATACCCCTAGATGAATTCCCTGAGGGGTGTAGTTTGCAAAATGGGGTCACTTGTGGGGGGGTTCCACTGTATTGGTGCTTCGGGGGTCTTGCTAATGCGACATAGCACCCACCATTCATTCCACCAGAATCTGTGCTGCAAAATCCAAAAATCACTCCTTCCCTTCTGAGTCCTGCCATGCACCCAAATGGTATTTTTTGGTCACATATGAGGCATTGCCGTACTCGGGAGAAATTGGGGCACAGATTTTGGGGTGCTTTGTCTCCTTCATTCCTTGTGAAAATGAAAAATTTTGAGCCAGAACTGCATTTTTGTGTAAAAAATGTAATTTTTCATTTTCACAGCCCAGTTGTACCACAATTGGTGAAACCCCTGGGGGTTTGAAATGTACACTATACCCCTAGATGAATTCCCTGAGGGGTGTAATTTGCAAAATGGGGTCACTTGTGGGGGGGTTCCACTGTATTGGTGCTTGGGGGGTCTTGCTAATGCGACATAGCACCCACCATTCATTCCACCAGAATCTGTGCTGCAAAATCCAAAAATCACTCCTTCCCTTCTGAGTCCTGCCATGCACCCAAATGGTATTTTTTGGTCACATATGAGGCATTGCCGTACTTGGGAGAAATTGGGGCACAGATTTTGGGGTGCTTTGTCTCCTTCATTTCTTGTGAAAATTAAAAATTTTGAGCCAGAACTGCATTTTTGTGTAAAAAAAATGTAATTTTTCATTTTCACAGCCCAGTTGTACCAAAATTAGTGAAACCCCTGGGGGTTTGAAATGTACACTATACCCCTAGATGAATTCCCTGAGGGGTGTAGTTTGCAAAATGGGGTCACTTGTGGGGGGGTTCCTAACTTTTAGCATCTTATGGTGCCTAGAAACCTACATGGTGCCTAAAAAATAATCTCATAAAAAGGAGGCTCCAAAATCAAGTAGGTGCTCCTTCTATTATGAAGCCTGTGGTTTGGTCAACGTGCACACTAGGGCCACATATAGGATATTTATGAAAACAAAAGAATTGGGGGAATCATTTTTTAGTCACATTTCTCTAGTAAAATCTACTGTGTTCCTTAGAAAAATGTATTAAAATTGAAAATCTGCAAAAAAAATGAAATTTTGAAATTTCACCTACACTTTGTTTTAATTCCTGTGAAACACCTAAAGGGTTAACAAACTTCCAAAATGCTGTTTTGAATACTGTGAGGGGTGCAGTTTTTGAAATGGCATCATTTATGGGGGTGTCTCACATACAAGTCCCTCAAAGTCACATCAGAACTGAACTGGTCCCTAAAAAAATCAGTGTTTGAAATTTTCTTGAAAATGTGAGAAATTGCTATTCATATTTTAAGCCTCCTAGTGTCCAAAAAAATTTAAAGGAGGTTGAAATAATGATGGCAACATAAAGTAGACATATGGTCTATGTTAGTTATTAACTATTTTGAGTGGTATGATTATTTGTCTCACAAGCAGAAAATTTAACATTTTGCAAAATTTTCAATTTTTTTACGACATTTTGGTATTTTTAACAAAAAAACACAGACTGTATCGACCAAAATTTACCACTAACTTGAAGTACAATGTGTCACGAGAAAACAATCTCAAAATCACTGGGATAAGTAAAAGCAAAAAAAAGTTATCCCCACTTAAGTGATACCGGTCAGATTTGAAAAAAAGGGCTCTGTCAGGAAGGCAAAAACAGGCTGCGGCGGGAAGGGGTTAAAAGAGATATAAAAGATAAAAAAATACATGATTTTAGGAACAGAATTATACGACAACTTTTTCCAACTGCCGGTGTCTGGCAAGACCGACATTTAAACTTCTGTGGTTTTTTTTCCGGTACTTACGTATTATCTGGGCTCCCATGTTAAATGCACCCCATGTTTTCATACCCCTACTATCCAACTATGCATGGAGTTGATTTTATACAGTGTGGCGAGCGCAGCGAGCCACCGTGCCCGAAGCGTGGCGAGTGGACGCGGTCTCATAAGAAAAACGGGAGCCCAGATATTACATAAGTACCTTTTTTTTCTTTTCCTGCCTTCTGATGGGTTCCTGCTTTCTGGATGACCAGTTTGCCTTTAGTATTACTGCAGACCTTGGCCCTTATTTATATCTGATCGCAGTACAAATTTGTTCTCAAAATGGGCAAAACCATGTGCACTGCAGGTGGGGCAGATGTAACATATATAGAGAGAGTTAAATTTGTGTGAGTTATTTTGTTTCTGTGCAGGGTATATACTGACTGCTTTATTATTACACTGCAATTTAGATTTCAGTTTCACATGGTTATCCATTGTTTGTTCTGCTTTTGTTTATTGCTTTTCCCTTGTGTTTCACATGTTTGTTATGTTTATTGCTGTTCTGTCTTGATTTGCTTTTCTCTTTTTGACAAATAGACTAAAGAAAAAAAGAAGCAAAGTGAAACCAATGGAACAATAGATAAAACTATCATTAACTACTAAAACCTGTTATTGGTCTGTTGACATTTTTTTATATTGTATTCATAGCCCTACACCAACTCTCGTGATGTTTACAATGGGGTATGGTTACTAGGTTCACCTCATTTAGGTCGACATGCATCGGGTCAATGGGACTTAGGTTTACATGGCTAAGGTCAACCGGTTTGGAAGGTTGATCAAGCATTAAGTCGACATGAGTTTTTCACGTTTTTTTTGCCCTGCTGACGGGCGATAGTTCATACCCTACCATCCACCACGGCGTGGTGAGAGAATAAAATAGTGTGCCCGAAGCATGACGAGCACAGCAAAACAGACAGCCGGGTTCCCGACAGCCACCTGCTATTTTCCCTCGTGGGGGTCCAGAGGGAGAATAGAATAGGTGGTGAGCGCAGCGAGCCACCGTGCCCGCAGCAAGGGGCTTAGTTGTGCTCACCATGCTGTCTGGGTCCAGCCAGTCGGGATCCTGACTGTCGGACCCCTGTACCACACCCTTTTGGATTCTGGGAGGAAACCCACGCAAGTACGGAGAGAACATACAAACTCCGCACAGTTAGGGCCATGGTGGGATTCGAACGCATGACCTTAGTGCTGTGAGGTGGTAATGCTAACCATTACACCATCTGTGTGTGATAATATATATATATATATAAATTAGCATATTATTAGTTATGCTATTATAGCATTCCAGTTAAAGTCCATAGGTACTGTAGCTCTGTCCCTTTTTTTGTTTACACAGCAGATTATATTTATAATGGTACTAGCTGGCTGAGCTTACATTTATGTTCTTAAATCCATTTTTACTGCTTGTATAATGATTAACCTGCTGATAGTGAAATTGCCACCTTTTACTTTTAAAGCACCTGTGCCCTACCGACCTGACCTCAGACATCTCCTGCCGATCCCCGATACATCTGTCATGAGAAAGGTTGATGCTAGCATTTGCTCATGTGTCAGTAGTAAAGATGGCCATAGTGAGCAGAATGTATAGTACACAAGGTGGAATGGACAGTATATTGGATTGGCAGTAGGGGGTTATTCATTGCTGGGTTGTGGCTGCCCCTTTTTTGTTTATGTGTGAAGTTGGGGTTGACCTCATGTCTCTTACTATCACTTGTTCAACCAAAGGTAATTGAGTAGTTCCCCTGTACTATAAGAGCCTTCCCAGGTGTGGTATGGTGGTCCGACAGTCGGGGGTTCTGATCATTAGTATTTGACATCGGAATCCCGACTGCCTGGACTCTGACAGGGGGGCAGGTGTATTGAAGCTGCGCTCGCCACAGGTTCTATTCTCCCTCTATGTGGGTCAGGGACCTCCACAAGGGAGAATAGCATCTGTAAATCGGGATTACGACTGTTGGCCATTTAACAGTTGCAATTCTGATGTCTGTATGCTGACAGTTTGAGACTCGGAACCCCAACTGTCGGGATGTAATCCAGCACCCCTAGTGTTCAGATCCTGCTTATAAAGTGGAAGCTGGCCATACACTATAAGATCCATCGTCCAAAGGGGATTGGAAGGACCATCTTATGATGCCGATTTATTGTTTTCACCTCTCTATCATATCTTCCCATTTGATGTGTGGTGATGTAGAGCATGTCGGATGGGACAATGGAATGAATGATGTGTATTTACAGTGGGATGCTGATAGAAGATTGGTGTTGGGACATGAAATACATCATGATGCCGGCGTTGGCATACCAACAGCCGGCAACCTGATCGTTGAGTAGGTTCTGAGCATTAGCGTGCAGCTAAGGAAGGGGGTGGGGTAGGTTCACTTGGTTAGGCTGCAGGGAGGGGGAGGTTAGGCTGTAGGCCTGGTGGGATTTATGTTTAGGTGATGGATTAGGGTCAGGCTGCGGGGGAAAGGGTTAGGGTGGATTCTCCTTTTCAGATTTTCGGGGGTTGGTCTCTTGACAGCAGGCATCCTAAATGCTAGGATATCGTATGTATCCCCACACATAATATACAAGAGAAATAATACATTGAAGTTATTCCTCCGACAAAGTGTAAACGTGACATCGTTTGGAAGATCATAAGTCTTGATAACGTCAATATTCATCAACACACACATTATATAAAATCTCCTGTGCTATGTGCAGGGCCTGGCCCCGTGGGTGACCTCTGTGACAGAACGACCAGATCACCTGGGTTACAGGTATAAGGACACGTGTGAAGAGCAGCATTACCAGTGTGTCCCTGTATGCCGGCGGTAAAATTACAACTACCAGACGGACTCGGCAGGCGGAGAGCCACCGGGTGCATCAGCCTAGCACCATGCAGTAAAGACACTGCCACTGTGACATGAGATTGTGCCCATGTTACTGTGGCCAGTGACAGCAGCAGTTTAGCACTATAATAGATGACAGGCAGTAGTCACGCCCCCGACACATCATCCTCCTCCCCCCGTGCTGCTGCGCGTCTGCTAAGGCCCGCCCTGTGTGTGCTGGACCTTTCCTTTCTCCCTGGGAGTGACGATCCGGTTTTGTCTATTTGCCCTTCATGGTAAGGACCTTGTCCTTATGGTGAAGGGTGATTAGCTAAATCTTTACAGAGCAGGCTATTTCCCCTTCACCGTAATTATTTTTTTTTTTGCTCCTAGTGGTCAGTTCTTGCATACCAAGAGGAATCAGCCAGCTTTTTAGTGATAATGCTATTTTCCCTTCACCATAAGTACCTTTATGGACCAATAGATGTTAGGTCCTTATAGTGATAATGCTATTTTTCTATAGAAAATGTATGATGATGATGATGTTGCAATGCTTATCTTTCCTACCGCACAGTTCTGTCTTACGCTGGATGCACACCTGTCCAATGGGTCAATAGTTTTGTGAACCAAGCAGTTTTTAAGTGCATACAGATGGAGCGACTACCAGCCAGCTTGCAGGATTGCCAAATGTCCTGCGCTGCTGGCGGACAGGCACTCCATATGACAGGGATGCGCAAGCGTCCCGTCAGCACGGAGGCAGGGAGCGACTTCCCTGCCCGTCTCCACTTCAGGGAAATGGGCAGGGGATCAAGGGGAGCTGCTGGGACTGGTGGAGGGCTCAGACGGAACAGGGTGCGCAAGCGTCCCCTTCAGTCAGTGGGTATCGGCAGCCAGCTGCTCCATCTGTACATACTAACCATCCGTCTAAAACATTGTAACTTAGAATGGTTTGGGCATGTTTATATACTGAAGTTAAGATGTTATACACTTCTTGCATGGGCCATGGGTGTGATTCTAGTTAGCTCGGTCCCTGGCGAATTTGCAATGGGGACTGCTGTTCAAGCACTGCTCATGCGCATAATTGCTTATGCACATGTGCAGCTATGCGGGCCCCTTCCGCGCTTGCACAGGGGGTGGAAGCGGGCAGTGCGTTTCCTGGGTGTACCCACAAAACAGTGCAAAACATCCATTCGCCAAGTGGCGGGGATGTACGGACCATGGCGGGGGTGGGCATTTTTGCAGACGGCGTTAAGCTGTGTACACGCGCTTCGATTTTTCCCTGTTTTCGATTTCATTTTACTTATGGAAGCAAATTCGAATCCACATTGAATTGTTTTTAGGACACTTTCGATCTGCATTCGATTCGATGCGCGCTCCCGTTTTCTCAAAATCGAAAAGAAAAATAGACTGTGCAGCCGAGGAAATATCAAATGTGTACAATGTACCATTAATGTAAATCAAATTCGATATCTAATGCAAAAGTACAGATCTAATGCCAGATCTAATAGAAAATCAAATTTAACATCGAATGTAAAGCAAAACGAAAAGTGTGTACATAGCTTTCGAAAGCAGCAAATTATTCAGAATCACTTAATTTTAGAAGTTACATTTTATACCATGTTATAGGATTTTCTGTGCATCCATAGCTCTACTTACTTTTCTTGAATAGGTGCTTTAGTTCAATATATTAGTAGTGGGTAGCACCTCCAAATTTAATTATAAAGTATTGCTCCTTTGAATATGTGTGTCATTCTGGTTGACTCGCAAAGCTGCGAAATTCATGGTTTTGCAAGTCAATTAAATGCCATACACCGTGAATGTCCTGCACGCATGTGAATGGTTGTTTTGCATAAACACCATTTGCATCCCCCCCCCCGCTATAGAAAGGTGCTCTGGCTCCTTCCAGTACAAAACAAAAACTGGCTGCCTAGGGTGGAGGTGGGGCATAGGGGAGGAGGAGCCTGAGCTGCACAGAGGCAAGATGTTTAACCTGTTTGGTGCCAGGCTGCTACTCCACCCCTACACCCCGGCCCAGTCTCCTTTGGAGCGAAAAATAAATGTATTCTAATTTCTTTCATGCCAGTTCATTTATTATGCTAACATGATACATTTACGTGATTTAGGTAATGTTATTATATGGGGAAGTGGTTAGCATATCAGCAGTCTGTATGCCTCCAGTTAAAATCCCAAACGCTGGGCAGAATATTTGGGTTTAGGGTTAGGCTGCGGGGAGGGAGGGTTATTCAGCAGTTTAGCCTCTGCAGGGAGGGGCCCTGCCAGGATGCCTTCTGACCGTTGGCCACCCATATGTATAGCGATATATGGACTGCCTCATCAATACTGTACCAAATATAGAACAGATTATGTTAGGATAACAATTGTTGTTCAAGTAAACTTTTATTGTAAAATTAAAACTTCAGTTCATATATATCTGGTACATTTGATTCAGAGACTTGTCGGATCTCTGAAACAGTTTTAGAGTCCATGTTTCCAGTGGCTGTTGTGTGTCACTGGTGCCAACCATCAAAATAAATCTGCAAGAGAGATGAAATATATAAACGGATTAGCATTTCCCTACTTTTACATAAAAGTACCACACCTCCCAACTTAATGAAAAGCCTCAGCAAAACGTCTGCGCATGCCTGAAATTTGGGTGCATGGTGTGGTGATAAGGGGGTGTGGTCTACAAATCACATCATTCTGCGAGGCCACGCCCCTGTTTTGCTATTGTGGGGGCTGAGCTATCCATGCTTCCAGCCCCTCTGGCTGCCGGAATAGACGCTGTGTCTATTGACTGCTGCTCAGCAAGTGACAGGGGGGGACTTACAACTGCCCCCCACCCCCACAGGACACTGCGGGCCCCATCCCCAAAAATGGGATGTTCCTGCGGAAAGTTGGACAGTTGGGAGGTATGAAGTACTGTACACCATGAAATTAATCATGCAAACCCTGCATGTTGCCATCATAAAGGGTGGGAACAGGAGGTTTTACCCTGTTTTTTTTCCCCAAAATATATTTTATTGAAACTAGAACGATGAGGTAACATACAGTAAAGGTGCACTTATATATGGTCCTTTAAAACTGCTTTGTGTCCACTTCTTTGTGTCTGAGTGCCGCCGCCCCCTAACCTGATACAAGAAGGATGGATACATGCTAGTTTAAAATCGACCACATGGTACCTCACTAGGCTGGCTGCCCAAGATCCCCCTGTCCCTCTTGATTAATAATTGGCTATGCCATATAACTGATTCGCTACCAAGATTGTTTATATAAAATGTATGACGGTTGGATTAATGACATCAGACTTATGTACATTGTTCAAATATTTTATTATATACCAAGCATTGTACAACATTTACTGTATACTATGTGTATATGTATGCAATGTCTCAATAAAAAAGTAAAAAAAATAAAATAAAAGAAGTTATCTTGCATAAAGCAAATTGTGTGTTTTACCACAGATTATACATTATGTGTATGCCATGAAATTCCTGATAGCACTAGATTGTTACAATCCGTGTTTTGCCTAGAAGGATGCGTGTACATCAAAACTGGGTTTTGTCCAAAACGGAGGACAAAACAACATAAACATCATTAATAAAACAAACCAGTTGTGCCTACCCGGTCCCAAAAGCCGCCGATCCATCCATAGGGCAATCCATCTGCAGAAGAGGCTCAAGCATGAAGAGAAAGAGAGATAGAAAGAAGAAAAAAAAGGGGGGGGGGATGATTGGGTAAAGCTGGGTACACATCTATACAATCCCTGTTTTCTTGCGACCGTTCGACCGACAGTAGATGCGTTGGACCGTCCACTAACAACAGCCGATACGCACATACTCACCTGTACAATTTTACTTGCGACGTCCGATGTACTCCCTTCCAAACAGTCACAAGAAAAACATTGTACCACTGTGCACACTCTCTCGATTGTCATTGCATGATGGTTAACACCCCTGTTGTACAGGTACTTGTAGTGCCACGTAAAAAGATATAGTCAGCCGGCAGGGTGACTAGAGACAGACATACGGCAAATAGCCGGGGTGCGTATCTAGATGTAGTCAGCCGGCAGGGTGACTAGAGACAGACATAAGGCAAATAGCTAGGGTGCGCGTCTAGATGTAGTCAGCCTGCTGACTACATCTAGACGCGCACCCTGGCTATTTGCCGTATGTCTTTCTTTAGTCACCCTGCCGGCTGACTACATCTAGACACGCACCCCGGCTATTTTCTGTATGTCTGTCTCTAGTCACCCTGCCGGCTGACTACATCTAGACGGCCAGATACACCGTTCTACAGAGCAGTTTACCGGACTTAACTTTTTCCTGGTGTTAACCATCATGCAATGACAATCGAGAGAGTGACTACATGCTGTGCTGTGGGAGAGATCATGCAGCAATGGAATGCCCACATGGGCGTTCCAGCTTTGACAGTATAGTCGCAAGAACGGCCAGCATATCGATCGAACGTGCATACACGCTGCACTTTTGTTCTGATATGGGCCCGTCCTGTTGGATGAAAATTAAACAAACAAACCTTTGACCGACCGAGTATGGACGGACAAGACCGTTTTTGGCCATTTATCGCTCGTACAGAGGGAATCGTGACAGCGTACACACCTCTGCAATTGACCGGCCGTCTGACCCAGAACGGGAGAGTTGATAGGAGCACCAGGTTGTAGATTCAAAACATTGATTAAGAGCAAGTTTAGTTGCAGGAGGCAGGGTCTGGATAAATTTCTCCCAGCATCTAAACAAAGCAAGTCTTAAGGTTTCCCTGTACTGGGAGGTCTCCAGCCAATCCATTATGAACAAAAAGATTAGACGAGAGGGTATGCCATGGGTAATGTGGGTCTAACATCATGGCTCCATTGTTGCAGGATCGCCTTACGGCCTACAGCTGATAAGATCATTATTAATTTTTTGTCGTCTCTAGGAATTTCTGGTTGATCTGCTAGATAGCTAAAAACTGCCAAAGGAGCCGTGCAACGAAATGGGATGCCCAGGACTGTGGTCAGGGCAATTTTTCAGCCAGAACGCCGTTCCTGAAGCTCAAATTAAAAATGATGTCATCAGGAACGGCGTTCCGGAACCTGCTCCAGGCCGCCCGGCATAGCCTGCCCGCTCCCTGCTCCCTGTCCGCCCATGTATCCGGCCACCCGCCCGTCAGCTGCGGCTGCCCTTGCCTTCCTTCCCCTGCACACGGAGAGACAGACGCTAGAAGTCATAATTCACCTCTAGCGTCTGACAGGTAGCACAGCTCTGCGACTTCCTGGTGACGCTGCCGGGCTGTGCTTCCTGTCAGACGCTGGATGTGAAAAATGACTTCTAGCGTCTTTCTCTCTGTGCGCAGGGGAATACAGGGTAAGGCAGGGGCAGCAGCAGCTGACGGGCAGGTGGGCACGTATTAACCCCTTGGCAACGAGCTGGAACCCCTGGCAATGGAATATAACCCCCCTTGGCAACGAGCAAAAAATATTAACCCCTTGGCAATGAATAAGCAAGAACCCATGGCAATGGACATTAACCCCCCCCCCCCTGGCAACAAGCAAGAACCCCTGGCAACGAGCATTGACCCCCCTTGGCAACGAGCAAGAACCCCTGGCAACCCCTGTTCTGGAAGGAGGAGATGGAGCTGACCCTGGTGGGGCTGCAGTACTCCGGGAAGACCACCTTTGTGAACGTGATTGCGGTGAGAGATGGGGGCAGCAGGAGGCCCGGCCAGGGAGTAGAGTTCAGGGATGGCGTGTAATTACAGCTCTATCACTGGGATTATTTCACGGTGTGGGGCATATGTATAATGGGCATCTCTGTGTGGGGCATATGTATAATGAGCATCTCTGTGTGAGGCATATGTATAATGGCCATCACGGTGTGTGACATATGTATAATGGGCATCTCTGTGTGGGGCATATGTATAATGGGCATCTCTGTGTGGGGCATATGTATAATGGCCATCACTGTGTGTGCCATATGTGTAATGGGCATCACTGTGTGTGGCATATGTATAATGGCCATCACGGTGTGTGGCATATGTGTAATGGGCATCACTGTGTGTGGCATATGTATAATGGCCATCACGGTGTGTGGCATATGTATAATGGGCATCTGTGTGTGTGCCATATGTATAATGGCCATCACTGTGTGTGCCATATGTATAATGGGCATCTCTGTGTGTGCCATATGTGTAATGGGCATCACTGTGTGTGGCATATGTATAATGGCCATCACTGTGTGTGGCATATGTATAATGGGCATCTCTGTGTGTGCCATATGTGTAATGGGCATCACTGTGTGTGCCATATGTATAATGGGCATCACGGTGTGTGGCATATGTATAATGGCCATCACTGTGTGTGGCATATGTATAATGGCCATCACTGTGTGTGGCATATGTATAATGGCCATCACGGTGTGTGGCATATGTATAATGGCCATCACGGTGTGGGACATATGTGTAATGGGCATCACGGTGTGTGGCATATGTGTAATGGCCATCACGGTGTGGGACATATGTGTAATGGGCATCACGGTGTGTGGCATATGTGTAATGGCCATCACGGTGTGGGACATATGTGTAATGGAGCATCACTGTGTGGGACATATGTGTAATGGAGCATCACTGTGTGACATATGTGTAATGGGCATCACGGTGTGTGGCATATGTGTAATGGCCATCACGGTGTGTGACATATGTATAATGGGCATCACGGTGTGTGGCATATGTATAATGGGCATCACGGTGTGTGGCATATGTATAATGGAGCATCACTGTGTGACATATGTATAATGGGCATCACGGTGTGTGGCATATGTATAATGGAGCATCACAGTGTGTGACATATGTATAATGGGCATCACGGTGTGTAGCATATGTATAATGGAGCATAAACGGTGTGTGACATATGTATAATGGAGCATCGCGGTGTGTGGCATATGTATAATGGAGCATCGCGGTGTGTGGCATATGTATAATGGAGCATTATGGTGTGTGGCATATGTATAATGGAGCATCGCGGTGTGTGGAATATGTATAATGGAGCATTATGGTGTGTGGCATATGTATAATGGAGCATTATGGTGTGTGGCATATGTATAATGGCCCAATTCTCTGCGTGCAGGTTGCAAAACCGCGGTATAAAGTAGTCTTTTCCTGTAATGCTGTGCCCCTTGCAGTGAGGCTACACCCCTAAGGCGCGCGCATATTCTCCACTTTGCTGCTGGGGATTGTTATGTTACTGCCACTGTTGGGAGGAATTATATGTTTGTTTGTTTTTTAACTGTAATGCCCCGCCCCTTTTGTAGCTCCTCCCACATCACCGCCCACTTTCTGCCCCCGCCCACAGTTCCTGAACCTATTTTCCTACAAAAATAGCACTGACTGTGCTGCCATATATATATATGTAGGTCAGACCAAAATTGTCGAATATGAGGGCATTCCCAAAAACAATGCATTATATCGGCTTCTGTGGCCAGGCACTTGGTGCAGCCTGCAGTGTCAGATATGCCCATTAAATGTCTGGTTTTACCCTGTTTAATGTTGGCACGCTTCTCCCTACCAGCTGACAGGTGTGAAAGGGGGGGGGGGGGCTGCCAGGTGGTAGGGGTGACCATCGCTGCTATTACCATGGATGGCGATAGTGCAATCATCAATAGCAGCATATTTAATGGATAACCATTGATTTTTTTTTGGACTGAATGGCCCCTGGGCCAATCAGGGGCAGGGCTCTCACAGTTGCCAGAGGCCGGGAACTGCACCAGGCAGGGGGTGGTGGTATTTACAGGTGAACTGCACTAGTCAGGGGGTGGGGTTATCTACAGGTGAACTGCACTAGTCAGGGGGTGGGGTTATCTACAGGTGAACTGCACTAGTCAGGGGGTGGGGTTATCTACAGGTGAACTGCACAAGTCAGGGGGTGGGGTTATCTACAGGTGAACTGCACAAGTCAGGGGGTGGGGTTATCTACAGGTGAACTGCACCAGGCAGGGGGTGGGGGTATCTAGACGGGAACTGCACCAGGCAGGGGGTGGGGGTTTCTACAGGAGAACTGCATCTGGCAGGTGGGGGGTATATATGGGGGAACTGCACCTGGCAGGGGGGGGGGGATATAGAGGAGACTGCAACTGGCAGGTGGGGTGTATATATGGGCGGACTGCACCTGGCAGGCGGGCGGTATATATGGGAGGGTTGGGGGATTGCAACTGCAGATGAGAGCCGGGCGGTGTTGATGGATACAGCTATATATGATATAAATAGGGGTGAAAAGCGGGTGATAACTAGATGGGGGGTGTCCGGGTGCAGCCGCGGGTGAGAACTGAGGGGGGCTGATTAAAAAAAAAAAAAAAAAAAGGAAGGAAGGTGGTCCGGGTGGACGGCGCAGCCACGGGTAAGCGGGGTGTGCAGCACATGTAAGTTCACCCCACAAATGCGTACCTGACACCGGCACACAGAGCATCCCGCTCCTGCAGCGGCCGGGAACTGTGGCTGGCTGGCTGGCTGCTGCTGCTGCTGCTCTGGTGAGTGACTCCTCCCCCTGATGAGGACAGCGGGTCACATGGGGGGAGACGTCATCAAAGCTCCTTTTCACGAAGGGAAACTAGGTGCTACCGTACCGTGGCCCCCACCGAGGAGGAGATGGACGACAAGAGACCGGATCCACCTGCGGGTCCCACTGGGGAGGGCGGGCATGAAGCCAGCCAGCCCGGTACCGGTGCCCGCGGCGCCGCTGTCAGAGTGCTGAAGGTGAGGAGGGTACTGCCCGGCAGCCAATGAGCTCTCCCTGTCACCTGTGTGTAGCGGGGCCATCTCCTGTCTGTCCTCCTCACCTGTGTGCAGCGGGTGTCATCTGTCTCCTGTCCTCCTCACCTCTATGCACTGGGGGTCATCTCCTATCTGTCCTCCTTACCTGTATAAAGGTGTCATCTGTTATCTGTCAGCTTCTGTCCTCACCCGTATACAGGCGTAATCTCCTATCTGTACTCCTCACCTGTATACAGGTGTCATCTGTTATCTGTCTCCTTCTGTCCTCACCCGTATACAGGTGTCATCTCCTATCCATCTCCTGTCCTCCTCACCTGTATACAGGTGTCATCTGTTATCTGTCTCCTTCTGTCCTCACCCGTATACAGGTGTCATCTCCTATCCATCTCCTGTCCTCCTCACCTGTATACAGGTGTCATCTGTTATCTGTCTCCTTCTGTCCTCACCCGTATACAGGTGTCATCTCCTATCCATCTCCTGTCCTCCTCACCTGTATACAGGTGTCATCTCCTATCCTCCTCACCTGTGTGCACCGGAGGTCATCTCTTATCTGTCTTCCTCACCCGTGTACAGGTGTCATCTCCTGTACTCCACTGTATACAGGTGTCATCTCCTATCCATCTCCTGTACTCCTCCACGATATACAGGTGTCCTCTCCTGTCCTCCTCCACTGTATACAGGTGTCATCTCCTGTCTGTACTCCTCACCTATAAGCAGGGGGGTCATCTCCTATATTTACTCCTCACCCGTGTACAGGTGTTATCTGTTATCTGTCTCCTTCTGTCTTCACCTGTATACAGGTGTCATCTCCTGTACTCCAGTGCATACAGGTGTAGTCTCCTATCCATCTCCTGTACTCCTCCACTATATACAGGTGTCATCTCCTGTATGCCACTGTATACAGGTGTCATCTGTCTCCTGTCCTTCTCATCTGTATGCACCAGGGGACTTCTTCTATCTGTACTCCTCCACTGTATACAGGTGTCATCTGTCTCCTGTCCTCCTCACCTGTATACAGTGTCATCTCCTATACATCTCTATTGCTCCACTGTATACGGGTCTCATCTCCTATCCATCTCCTGTACTCCTCCACTGCATACAGGTGTAATCTCCTTTCCATCTCCTGTACTCCTCCACTGTATACAGGTGTAATCTTCTATTCATCTCCTGTACTCCTTTACTGTATACAGGTGTCATCTGTCTCCTGTCCTCCTCCACTGTGTACAGGTGCCATCTCCTGTCCTCCTCACCTGTATACTGGTGTGATCTCCTATCCATCTCCTGTATTGCTCCACTTTATACAGGTGTTATCTCCTATCCATCTCCTGCCCTCCTCACCCGTATACAGGTGTCATCCCCTGCCCTCCTTACCCGTATACAGGTGTCATCTATCCATCTCCTGCCCTCCTTACCCATATACCAGTGTCATCTCCTGTACTCCACTGTATACAGGTGTAATCTCCTATCCTTCCCCTGTACTCCTCCACTATATACAGGTATAATCCCCTATCCATCTCCTGAACTCCTCCACTATATACAGGTGTAATCTCCTGCCTTCCATACCCGTATACAGGTGTCATCTCCTCCTATCCATCTTCTGCCCTCCTTACCTGTATACAGGTGTTATCTGTCTTCTGTCCTCTTCAACTGTATACAGGTGTCATCTTCTATCCCTCTCCTTCTGTCCTCCTCACCCATATACAGGTGTCACCTCTTATCCTTCTCCTTCTGTCATCCTCCACTGAATACAAATGTAATCTCCTGTCCTCCTCAACCGTATACAGTTATCATCTATACTTCTCCTTCTGTCCTGCTCAGCTGTATACAGATGTCATCTCCTGTCCTCCTCACCTGTATACAGGTGTCATCTCCTATCCTTCTGTCCTCCTCAGCTGTATACCGGGGTCATCTCCTATCCATCTCCTGTCTTCTTCACCCGTATTCAGGTGTCCTCTCCTATCCGTCTCCTTCTGTCATCCTCATCTGTATACAGATGTCATCTCCTTTCCTCACCCGTATACAGGTGTCATCTGTAATGTCTCCTCCTGTCCCCCTCAGCTGTATACAGATGTCATCTCCTGTCCTCCTCCTTCTGTCCTTCTCAGCTGTATACTGGGGTCATCTCCTTTCCATCTCCTGTCTTCTTCACCCATATCCAGGTGTCATCTCTTATCCGTCTCCTTCAGTCATCAACATCTGTATACACATGTCATCTCCTCACCCGTATACAGATGTCATCTCTTTCCCTCCTCACCCGTATACAGATGTCATCTCCTGTCCTCTTCACCCATATACAGGTGTCAACTGTTATCTGTCTCCTCCTGTCCTCCTCAGCTGTATAGAGATGTCATCTCCTGCCCTCCCCATCCATATACAGATGTCATCTCCTGTCCTCCTCACCCATATACAGGTGTCATCTGTTATCTGTCTCCTCCTATCCTCCTCAGCTGTATACAGGTGTAATCTGTTATCTGTCTCCTCCTGTCCTCCTCAGCTGTATATACAGGTGTCATCTGTAATCTGTCTACTTCTGTCATCCTCCACCTGGTATACAGGTATCATCTATTCAGCCCCTGTCCATCTCTTGCCCTAATCTCTGCTAGAGATAACCATGTCACTCTATCTGTGCCTGTATACTGGTATTATCTCTTATCCATCTCATTCTGTCCTTATCTGTATACAGGTGTCATCTCTCCAAAATACATCTTAGTCTGCCTTTACCTATATACAGGAGTCATCTCTTATCCATCTCTCTCTGTCCTCCTCACCTGTATACAGGAATTATCTCTGCTGCAGACATACATCCCATTCTGTCCTCACCTGTATGCTGCTAAAATCACGTCATTTTCTCTTCACCTGTGTATAGGTGTCATGTCTTCTAGAGATATGCATCCTGTTCTAGTCACTTCTGCAGAGATATTTCCTCTTCTGAAAACATCCATCTCATTTTGCCCTTATCTATATAGAGTTACCATCTCTTCTAGAGATATCCATGTCATTCTATCCAAACCTCTATATAGGCATCTTCTCTTCTAGAAACATCCATCTCATTCTGCCCTTATCTATATAGAGTTACCATCTCTTCTAGAGATATCCATGTCATTCTATCACACCTGTATATAGGCATCTTCTCTTCTAGAAGCATCCATCTCATTCTGCCCTTATCTATACAGAGTTACCATCTCTTCTAGAGATATCCATGTGATTCTATCACACCTGTATATAGGCATCTTCTCTTCTAGAAACATCCATCTCATTCTGCCCTTATCTACAGTATAGAGTTGCCATATCTTCTAGAGATATCAACGTCCTTCTCTCCTTGTGTCATCTCTTCTAGAGATATCAACGTCCTTCTCTCCTTGTGTCATCTCTTCTAGAGACATCCATGGCCTTCTTTCCTTGTGTCATCTCTTCTAGAGACATCCATGGCCTTCTCTCCTTGTGTCATCTCTTCTAGAGACATTCATGGCCTTCTCTCCTTGTGTCTTCTCTTCTAGAGACATCCGTGGCCTTCTCTCCTCGTGTCATCTCTTCTAGAATCATACATTTCATACAGTTCTTCTCCCCTGCCTATATACAGGTGTAGTCTCATCTATAGCCAGAGATTTCATTTTGTATTTACAGCTAAGTCAGTGGTGTCTAGTGGAGAAGAAAATATCCAAATGTAATCTATTAGATCGGTGGACAGTAATTAGATTAACTGTCAATATGTCAACACAAGCAAAAGGCCGACATGCCAATGGTCGACACATGAAAAATGGTGTGGGGCAATAGGTCGACACATGGAAAAGGTTGACATACACTAGGTCATCATGGACAAACAAAATGTCGACATGGGAATGTACAGGAGGGCTACCCACTGACATTACACCTACGTTACACAGCAGGGCTGCACACTGACATTACACCTACATTACCCAGCAGGGCCACGCACTGACATTACATCTACATTACACAGCAGGGCCACGCACTGACATTACACCTACATTACCCAGCAGGGCCACGCACTGACATTACACCTACATTACACAGCAGGGCCACGCACTGACATTACACCTACATTACACAGCAGGGCCACGCACTGACATTACACCTACGTTACACAGCAGGGCCACGCACTGACATTACACCTACGTTACACAGCAGGGCCACGCACTGACATTACACCTACGTTACACAGCAGGGCCACGCACTGACATTACACCTACGTTACACAGCAGGGCCGCCCACTGACATTACACCTACGTTACCCAGCAGGGCCGCCCACTGACATTACACCTACGTTACCCAGCAGGGCTGCCCACTGACATTACACCTACGTTACCCAGCAGGGCTGCCCACTGACATTACACCTACGTTACCCAGCAGGGCTACCCACTGACATCACACCTACGTTACCCAGCAGGGCTACCCACTGACATCACACCTACGTTACCCAGCAGGGCTACCCACTGACATCACACCTACGTTACCCAGCAGGGCTACCCACTGACATCACACCTACGTTACCCAGCAGGGCTACCCACTGACATTACACCTACGTTACCCAGCAGGGCTACCCACTGACATTACACCTACATTACACAGCAGGGCTACGCACTGACATCTCAGCTACCTTACATGCTGACATCACAGCTACATTACCCAGCAGGGCTACACACTGACATTACACCTACATTACACAGCAGGGCTGACATTACACCTACATTACCCAGCAGGGCTACACACTGACATTATACCTACATTACACAGCAGGTCTATACACTGACATCTCAGGTACCTTACACACTGACATCACCGCTGCATTACACAGCAGGGCTATACACTGACATTACACCTACATTATAAATACATTACACAGCAGTGCTACTCCCTGACATTACACAGCAGGGCTACACACTGATATTATACCTACAGTATGCAGAAGGTCTATACGCTGACATCACAGCTACCTTACATGCTGGCATCACAGCTACCTTACATGCTGACATCACAGCTACATTACACAGTAATGCTACAAGCTGACATTACATCAATGTTACCCAGCAGGGCTACACGCTTACTTCACAGCCACATTAACACAGCTGTGAAGTAACATCACACCTACACAACAGCATTACACACTGACATCACAGCTGCATTACACGGCATGGCCGCCTAGTACATACTGACATCACATAGTGAAACTTCCTCTCCCCATTACTTCTATACCACCAGGACTGCATCACAGACCCATGACCCAAATGCTGACCTACAGGAAGAGACTGGGTGCTGATTGTCCCACGCATTACCTGCCAAAAGAAAAGGCACTCACAGCCATGTATGACTGTAGTGGAATGTGGGATAACCGGTCAAATTTTATAAATAGTATTCTATAACTCTGCTGTTGTGTTTTTAGGGCCGATGTATGGCTTCTTGTCACCCTAGGCAAAACTTCAACCCACTGCCCTCACCCCACACAGCCCCTCCAATGAAAGTGTGAAGGTGGTGTCTTAGAAGTTCCACAACCGACACCTGCATAATATACAACAAGAATGCCTCCCTCATAGACATCCAGATACCGGCAACCTAGGTAGATGCTCATTGTTCATTCTAGAATTCTTTCAAATCCCATGCAGTTCCTCTTCCTGCCTGTGGTGTCGCTGTCTGATGTGATGTCTTTATCACATTATGGCCTGTATCACGTTACAGTCCAGACTTTACTAGAAGCACCAGAGCAGAGAGCGACACCCCAGGCAGGAAAGAGGAACTGCACAGGTTTTCAAAGTCGTAATGTGCCAGAATGAACACTTATAAGGTAACATACAGTATGTATAGTTCAGTGCCCACTCTGAATCCTGTTATCTAGAAGAAGAGGTGGAGCCTTAGGCAGTGGGACCTACCGGAGGTTTCCCATGTACCCCTATGGGCCACTCCGACCCTGGTTGTACTTGGTTAATGCTGCCTAGTTTCACTAAAGATGGCAACTGTCAGCAAGAGGGACGATAGCAAAGCAGATGGGTCAAATATTTTGAGTGAAAGTTTAATTTGTGGTATATGTACTCCATGGTCTGGAGATCGGTGTTGTTCATATTTGTTTGTTTATAGCGAAACATGAAGCGCAGCGCCAGCAAAACCAGCTTGAGTCAGAAGTGCTGCCTAGGATTACGCGAGAGGGAGTGGCTGAGAGAGGATCCCAGCCGGGGATGTATCTGTATATATGGAATAGACCATGGGTCATCTATCCCCGACCTGCACGTGGTGATGTGCACTGTCCACACTGAAGCCTCCGAGATCTGCACCAGTCAGGAGACTGAAGGCTTGTACATGCAACTCAATGGAGACTTGGTCAGGTGAGGCTTGGTACTGGTAATCCTGTTTCGGCGTAATACTAAAAACTGATGCACAGAATACAATAGACCAATGGGTCTCAAACTCGGTCCTCAGGACCCCACACAGGTCACGTTCTCCAGGTCACCTGACAGGTGCACTCATTACTGACACATTTTAAAAGATCCACAGGTGGAGCTAATTAATATCACTTGATTCTGCGAGGAGACCTACAAAACATGCACTGTGTGGGGTCCTGAGGACCGAGGACCTTATTCTGACTGACTCGCAGCCTTGTGAGACCATCAGATGTAGCCTGCAGTGCCGGCCACATGAATAAATGTTTGCATATAGAGCCAGTCTTTCAAGGAAAGTCAGACACGGCGTTGTGACTGCACGTCCACTATGTACAGTGTATTGTGTATGACACAGCTCGGTTCTTTCATGTATCAGGTGAAGGTTTGTAAGTTGTGCGCCGCTGGCTGAGCGACTGTTTGCCTGCTGCAAATATTTAAATGTCCAACTAATTTGTCTTGAGATTACGCTGCACTTCGATAAAGATGTTTATATATCTGATTGGCATGTTGTACATTGCTAGTTAATTAATGTCAGCGTGTGCACAGGTGAAAGAACAGCGTAATAAGTAGATGACTGACAGATCGTAATGGCATAGGCTTTATGCATAGTTTCCATGTACGGTACAAATCCCAGGGAAACATATGGCTGGATTATGTCACTTTCATGTAATAAAATATCACCAATAGAACAGTGCCCCTAGTGGTCAAATCTGGAAAATCCTCAAACAACATTTAGTTGAAACACGTGTTTCATTCTGAGCAAAGGGAATCTCTTATATATTTAGCCAGATCTGTCACTCATTCCCTTTTGTATATAACGTTTCCACCCAGCGGGATACACAAACCCGCCCCCCCCCCCCCCCCCCCCCCCAGGCAAAAGACCAGTGTTCTATGTGTATAACGTTCCTGCCCAGCGGGATACACAAACCCGCCCCCCCCCCCTAGGGAAAAGACTAGTGTTCTACACAACCCACCCCCTTGACATCACCTCCCCCCGCCCAGCCAGGGCTACAGTACACGTCCACCATCCACCATTTCTCCACAGCCACCATCCACCATTACTCCCGCACCCCCCCCTCTGTCAGCACCTGACCCCCCCCCCCTCCCGCGATTTGCGCCCCCCCCCCGCGATCCTCCCATGATTCACAGCACCCCCCATGCCCCCCCTCCCACATTTCACGACGCCCCCTCTCCTGCGATTCACGGAACCCCTCGCGGGCCCCCTCCCGCGATTGACGGCACCTCCCGCGGGCCCCCGCGATTCACGGCACCCCTCGCCCTCCCTCCCGCGATTCGCCGCGCCCCTCTCCCGTGATTTGCAAACCCCCGCCCCTCTTGCAATTCTAGCCCCGCGCCTGCGACCCCCTCCCGTGCGATTCGCGCCCCCCTGCGGACCCCCTCTTGCGATTCATGGACCCCCACGGCACCTCCCGCGCCCCCTCCCGCAATTCGCGACACCCCCCACCCGTGATTCACGCCCCCCCCCGCATCACCCCCCTTCTGCAATTCGCGGACCCCCGTGCCCCTGCGCCCCTCCCTTGATTCAAGGACCCCCACAACCCCCCTCCCGCAATTCACTGACCCCCACAACCCCCCTCCCGTAACTTCCGCCAGTGGGGACCCGCTCACCCTGTGTTGCCCACATTCCCCTATCATGCTTGACCACCCAGCCTCCTGCTCTCATACAGCCTAACTCCCACCCAGTAGGAGGAGACACTGTCTCAGGGACACCATCCTGTACTCCTGTGCTGCCTCACCCACTGGCAGAAGCTGCACAGTGTCCCCCACCCTCCTCTTTAGTCCCCTGTATGCCCACACACCCCTATCACTACCCAGCTTCCTGCTCTCCTGAACCGTAACTTCCACCGCTGGGGAGTCGCTGACGCTGTGTTGCCCACATACCCCTATCATGCCTCATAGCCCAGCCTCCTGCTCTCATGCACCCTAACTCCCACCCAGTAGGAAGAGACACTGACTCAGGGCCACCATCCTGTACTCCTGTGCTGCCACGCTGGACCCTCATCCACTGGCAGAAGCTGCACAGTGTCCCCCACCCTCCTCTTTAGTCCCCCTTATGCCCACACACCCCTATCACTACCCGGCCTCCTGTTTTCCTGTGTTGTGACCTCCGCCAGTGGGGAGCCGCTGACTTAAAAACACCCTACTATACTATTGCACACACACACACACCTAAACAACACGCACCCCCCCCCCCCCACACCCACAAATGTCACTGTACCATCCACACTATCAATGTACATCTTACTCTGTAACCGCTTTTCAATTAAAAAAAACAATACACACCCCCTTCCACATCATATGCTCTCTATTTAACACATTTCACCTCAAGTTGCAATACAGGCATCTTTCATACAATTCTAACCATATTTCTCACAATACAAACGTTTACAAATTAAGGGGTCGCAGCCCCTTACGCCGGTGTGAAGAGCGCCCGTAGGGCACGATGAATCACCTAGTTCTATATAATATCTGTGATGAGATGGCCTCGCTCCAACCGGCGATCACAGATATTTCTCCACTGCCTTGGAATAGAGAGAGGGTGGTTACTCATCCCAGAGTGACTTGAACCACTTCTTCCAGGCTCCTACTATTGGCAGCAGGAAATGCCTGTGTCAGGGTATGTGTGGTTGGTGTTCCGTACTATCTGGGCCAGCACCAGCTGGCAGTGGGGTTGAGGTTGGAGACACTGGACTCAATCCAGAACAGCCTGATAATAGCGTTTGTGTCTTGCACTATTTTGGTGGCCACAGGATACAGCAGAGGCACTTGATTCAAAGGCAAGATGTTTGTTACTCAATGACTTAAAAAATAAATTTCCCCTTGCTGAAGGTGCTTGGGCATTCACAGAATACAGATGCCATAGAAGATGTTTGGAGTTTCTATACATTCAGGGCTCACAGGCCCCCTTTCCTTCCCACTCCAACACGTAGCACCACAGAGCTCTAGTCCGCCCTGAGTCCCTCAACCAATCAAGCTAGGTGATAAAGCACCAGCCAATCAACTCCTAGCTGTCATTTTTCAAACACAGCTGATTGGCTTTTGCGTTCTCACCACTTCACCAGGCGTAATACATCTGCCCCACTGTCCCCAGTGGACATCTGAGAATGGCCATCACCCCATGCACAAGATCTCAAAGACCAGAACACACATTGGACCTCTCACAAAGCACATTTACACAAGTGCACAGGCTAAGCACGCCAACCAGTTTACATGGGACTCTACCAGAGCTATTGCTGCCTTAGTACTGTGCCTTAGGGATGTCACTAGCTCCTAGGAACGCTGCACCAGGTGTGCATTAATCTCCATTTACAGGGTCCATCAATAATCCAATTTACCAGTTACCGGTCCCGCTGGCATTTTATGCTCCCATGTGAGTTATTGTTTCCTCCTTGTGCTCTGTACGTGTTGGCTAGTGTGTGCGGACATGTCGTAGGATACTCTCTGACACATATGGATAAGAACCTTAAATGAGACTTCCTGTTTGGTTTGTGTTCTCAGGAGGCTAGAACCTCAGGAGAGGCCCCTGCACATCATATACCAGTACTTGTCCGACCTGGGATTCCAGGACACTACGCGGATACAAGAGGAGGCCGCCCACTCTGACCTTGGCTGCATGATCCGGTTTTATAATGGTGAGTTTTTGGGAAACGACAGGGTTTCCCATAGGCACCTCAGTCTGCATCTTTAGGCGGGAATTCTGTTGAAGGCAAGACCCAATGGTTTCTATAGTAATCACTGCATTGTTTTTAATGCGCCTTTTTGTCCCCAAAATCAATAATTTTCGGAAAAATCACAGGGACTTGCTCTGCCCCCCCCCCCCCTCCATGATTAATTTTAACAATTGTTTCCAAAAGCTTCCAAGCTGTGTCTTCAGTGGCATAACTATACAATAACGGCCCGCCCCCTTTCTCCCAAAATGGCCGCCGCGCCTCCTCTAGCATCCCTAATAATGGTCTACGTTTTGGGGGGACAATTTTAACAGGGGCAGCCACAATGGACCTGCAGACAAGTAGCTGCAGGTCTCGCAGCGGTGTAGCAATAGCCCCTGCAATCCCCCAGATCCCCAAAGCAACCCAGCGCTGTCTTGTCCAGGGGTGAGTGCTGCGTATGTGCTAAATCTCCCAGCAGCCCCATCCCCAGTGTGAAGATGGCAAAGAGATTACCAGACAGTTGAGTTTCATTATTTATGTAGTTTTTTATCACACGCCACCCGTTTTTCAGACCTAAAACCTCCCTCCTATTTGAATTCCCCCCACAGTGTGTTCAGAGCGGGGTGGTACACCTGTCACACCTGTCACACCGTAACGCAGGTGGCCTAAGGTAAACTAGGGAGGACAGAAGATTCCCACGGAGCAGAACCTACTGGAAGTCTTCTGACACCAAAGTACAAGAGTTTCCTATGTCCGTAGCGGGGGTATAATATATACAGGGCCTGATTCTGGTTTACTCCGTCCCCTGCGAATTCGCTGCAGGGACCGATGTTTTGGGTCTGGGCATGCCTATCTACGTATATACGCATGTGCAGATCCAATGTGCGAACGCCTTCGGCGGCTATCACAGTCACCAAGGCGTCCGCGCACCGTGGGGCGGTCAGGGGGCTGACGCTGTCACAAAAACAGTGGTCGCGCCCAGAAAACCCACGTGATGCCATTTCCGGCCCAGATAAATGTCTTCTCCCTCTAGTCGCTGATCGGCATGAACCGCCAGTCCTACATTAAGCCAGTGTTTCAATTTAATTAGACTTTCTCCTGTTTAGTGTTCTAACTTTAACGCATTTGCTTTAAATCCTTTAAAAGCCAATGCAATTACATTGTAAATGAATCGCCGGAACTTATTGCTGTCACGTTTTGCACGGCAGGTCACAATTATACTGTACGGGTTGGTTTATACCCTGTGCTCACATCTCTGAACACAGCAGTGAAATCACCTATAAAACTCTCATTCCTGGTGAGCTGAGGCTGATCTTGTGACTTTTGTCCTCATAAACCGTCCCCATGCCCTTGGTTGTGCTGTCACGTCTATGTCTGGCCTTAACGATAAAATAAACAATGCAGTAAAACCGGTTTGTGTTGCATTGTCTTGCCGGGAAGAGGGGCCTTGTTCTTCCTGCTTAGACTTTACATAACATTACTTCCATCTTCTGCACGTTCTAAAAGTAATAACGAATGTCTTGTTGCTTTAGAGAAGCCAAGTACATCTGAGCAGCTGGACCGGATTCTACTGTCGGGGGTGTTTAATGTGCGCAAAGGCAAGATCCAGCTGCATAAATGGGCGGAGAGACTGGTGGTTCTCTGCGGGACGTGTTTAATCGTCTCCTCGGTGAAGGATTGTCAGACAGGGAAAATGCACATTATGCCCCTTGTGGGTGGCAAGGTGAGAATGGGATCCTTGTGTTCCGCCTGTATATTGCACAGTATATGGGCGTGCGCTGTCAACCGCGTGCCTATGTTCTCTGGCACGTACGCCAACCTATGTAGCCTTGTATCCCACAATATTATCATATATTATTACTATTACAGTTATTTACACAGTGCATACTTATTTCACAGTGCTTTACAGAGAATATATATATATATATATATATATATATATCCACATGGAGCTTTCACTCTATGGGCCTAATTCAGACCTGACCGCAGGACAAATTTGTTCTCAAAATGGACAAAACCATGCTGCTCTGCAGGCGGGGCAGATGTAACACGTGCAGAGAGAGTTAGATTTGGGTGAGTTATTTTGTTTCTGTGCAGGATAAATACTGGCTGCTTTATTCTTACACTGCAATTTAGATTTCAGTTTGAACACACCCCACCCAAATCTAACTCTGTTACATCTGCCCCACCTGCAGTGCAGCATTGTTTTGCCCATTTTAAGAACAAATTTGCCCTGCTTGCTGTATACACATTGTTAATTGTTGATTATGTAGAATACTTTAACATTTGTGAGTCGGGCAGATTTATTAGGACCGGTGAAGAGATAAAGTGGCTCATGATAACGTAGCAGCTAATCACTTTCTAAATGTTATTCTTCAAACCCAACCTGTAACTTGACAGTTAGGAGCTGATTGGCTGTGTGTTATCACCGACCACTTTATCACTTCACAAGGCTTATTACATCTGCCCTCAGTCAGATCAATGCAACTATGATTTATGGCCAGTTATAATTGTACTTTGTCACTCCATGTGTCATAAAGTGTTGTCACTACGGAAACTCTTCCCATTCTCTCTTCTCAGGTGGAAGAGCTTAAGCGGAGGCCACACTGCCTGTCCTTCTCTTCTGCCGAACCGCAAGTTTCTACCTACCACGTCAGTTTTGATTCTGCGGCAGAGTATCAGAGGTGGCTCCGCCAGGCAACCAAAGTAAGGGAAAAAGCCTACTTAGAGTTATTGGTGTCCTAGTAATTGGGTTGGATTGTATGCCGTAGGGTCCACTCCATCAATGTATTCGCTGTGGCGTAAAGCTGGGTACACACCTGACAGCTTTGCGGGACAAGGCAATTTTTGGGAATGTGAAAACTATCCTGGAAACATTCTACGTTCAGTGTAGACACTGCTCCGTTATTTTTTTTTTTTTTTTTTTTTTTGAATAACGTTTTATTATTTTATGTTGAAGTAAAATAACAATCGTACAAGCATAGCATAGTTTGAAACATAGATAAATGAGTATAACATTGTACATTGAAATATTGAGTATTCGAATCACTATGACAACAAGGTGTACATTGCATGAGTCAAGTAGTTTCTGTAAACACCATAACAGCTATGCTGTGTATAGATATTGCGGGGCGGTATAAAAAATTGTAGGGGGGAGAGAGAGGAGGGGTGAGTGGGAGGGGGGGGCTTATAGTTGAGTATTATATCATGGTACATTGCAATATTATACAGTAAGATGTGGCCTCACATGTCAGACAAGTCCATATAATATTTACCCAAAGTGGTCCAGGTAGCGTCAAGAGAAATATGTGGATACAGTTGATGTTGTGGGAATACATATATTTAAGTACTTTCAGGTATTTGTCAATAGGGTAGACCATTTTGAAATATCAAAGGATACCAGTATTTTTTCCCTGAGGTCTGGAGATAAAGTGGTTATATACGGGGCCCATTTTCGCTCAAACTTATGTGAAGTGCCAGGCCTAGAGGATAACCACGTCTTTCGGTCAAAGTAGAGATGTTGTAACATCATGTTATGTAATTGGAGCATAGTGGGTGCCGTTTTTACAGTCCAGTGTTTGAGGATAAGTTTCTTGGCTATCGTAAACAACATTGTTAACATTGGGAACAGTGGCTCTATATTATAATTGTCAGACCATTCAGTAAAGTTTAAACAAAGACTGGCAGTAGGGGATGGAGATAGAGACATAGAAAAGTGTAAATTAATGAAGAGGTATACTGCTCCGTTATTGAAGACATCACTGCTCATTTCAACACAAATGCCAACAAAGGTTATGTGTCAACATGAACTATTGATGGTCGGAGTTCCGTACACCGTATAGAACTACAGATTAATCATAGCCCGATGGTCTTCATCCCATACACATTACAGGTTCTGTCTAATAATTTACCGTATGGTAAATGTAACGCTTCTGATACCGGGATCCCATGCCACTGATTTGGGCTAAACAGTCAGCATAGGGTGCAGTTGGTGTTCCCTCTAAGCTGTGCGCGTGTGCGCGGGCACACAACTGGGCGAGCGTGCGCACAGACATTACAACAGAGCGCACAAAGCAGCGGTGGTCCCTTTTTGCAGTTGTGGACTCAATTGCTGTGTGCTTCACCCATTAACTACATTGTGTGCTGTGTTTTGAATGTTTAAATGTTTAATATCATTTTGAAGTAAAGTTAACACAAATGCTGAACGCCATTTTCCAGTTATATATAAGTGACGCACAGAAATTTAAATTTCCTTCCAAAGTTGCACAGCTAAAATATTTTGCCGCACACAACCTTTGTAAAATTAGAGGGAACATTGGGTGCAGTATAGATGGGTAGTTGGGCTGGACTGTATGAAATTTGCTTTTTTTAGCCCCATTATTGTAGATTGAGCCTGATTCAGAACTTGGCACACAGGGGGCGATTCAGGCCTGATCGCTTAGGTCCGAATTCACAGATTTTTGGGGTTTGCACATGTGCGAACGCCTTTGGCGGGTTTCACACGTGCTGGGGCATTTGCAAGAGGATGGGCGGAAAGGGTGCAGGCATGGAGCGGACATAGGGGACCACCCAGCGTTTTATGGGTGCGACTATAGAAACGCTAGCCATACCCCAGCGAACGCAGGCATGTCGATCCCTGCTTTGGGCAGGCAGCTGACGTCACATGACCCCAGAGCCCTCCCCCAATTCGCCGGATAGCGGCCACCTGATTACGAGAAATCATTTGAGCCACCATTGAATGTTTTCTCCTTGCGGCCACATGCAAGTGAATGTGTATGCCTACCCCCTCGCATGCTAGTGTGTGGGGATTCGTTTGGCGGAGCGGCATATAGCCAGCAAATAGTCTGAATCAGGCCCAAAGTACCAATGTTCGGTGCTTTGCCCCAGACCTGTTGCAGGACGATGTCAGACAGTCAGTGAATGACCGTCCAATTACATTTTAGGGGCAGGGGGGTGTTGACGGCCTCAGTTTTCCAAAACAGAGGTGTATCCGTACCGTTGTGGGGGATAGGCAGAGCCAGGAGCTTCTGGCCCCTTGGTAGGACCTGTGATGACCGGTTTGCATGACCCCATGAAGCACACAGCAAGCCGATGGTGTTGCAGATGATTCGATGGTGCGTCCTAGTACGCAGCTCCGATCAATAATGTAAGCAGGAGGCCTAACCAGTACCCAGGTGAAGTCATGGTGTGATAAGAACAACTATATCCATATTAGCCTATTCTAAGTCTCATGGAGGCACGAGGCACAGAGTTACTCGTTCTTGCCAGCACTCTCCTAGACATCGGACTGCCCCCTCTTTAGTGGGTCTTTAAATTGTATTTGATTCTAATTTCAGGTCGTGTCTCAAAGACTGAGCACTGTTGATCTTTCGTGTCAAAGCCTCGAGGAGATTCCTGTGCACCTGTTCTACTGCCAAGACATCACCTCTCTGAATCTCCGCAACAATTTCCTGCATCTGCAGAGCACGGAGGGAGTGGGCATCCTGTGCAGGTTTGTGCAGGTTCCCCTACGATAATTGGGGTGGCCAATGCCGGTCTCGTGACTGATGTGAACTTGCTCCTCTGTAAGCTGATTGGCCTTTCATCTTCCTTTTATTTAAAGGTTTTCACAACTGAATATTCTCAACCTATCCCAAAACAAGCTGGGAGAATTCCCCCTCCATGTGTGCGAGATTGCCACGCTCACGGAGCTGAACGTGTCCTGCAACGGCATATCCCAGTTACCGCCACAGATCGGCCAATTGCTCAGGTTAGTTCTGGCATAAGTAGATTGATGGATGGATGCCCACTTGGCACCTTCTCTATCATTTCCAGGATCTCTAGATAAAGCAATGGAGATGTGGCAAATGTTTTTCTATTGGGGATTTGGTCATCATTTTGACCCTATGAAGGTAGGCCTGCATTAGGTCGACAAGGCTTAGGTCGACACCTGAAATAGGTAGACATGGCTAAGGTTGATAGGGTCGGAAGGTTGATAGTGGGAAGGTTCACAGGCAAAAGTTCGACATGAGTATTTCACTTTTTTGAGACGACATGTGTCGACAGTCGGTACTTCATAACCTACGACTGTGTCTATGTTGACATTCAGGACAAGAAAACTTAAAAACCGCATGCCGACCTTTTGATTGTACACCTTCCCATTGTTGTTCTAATGCTTGTGCCAAACTTCCGACCCTGTCGACCTCAGCCATGTCGACATCAGCCATGACCACCTATTTCAGGTGTTGACCGAAGTCCCATCGACCTTTGGTCTACATGCAGTAGACCCAATGACCCATACCCCTTCTATCAGAGGTGTTGCTGGAGAAGGCAGAACACGCTGCCACCATACAGGGGAAGATGTATCAAACAGGTCTTGTTGTTACCCATAGTAACCAATAATCTTTTACCTATCATTTTATAGTACTTTTCTCTTCAATGATCTCTAGAATCTGATTGGTGTATGGGAAATTTTCCAACTTGTTTGCTGTTAGGGTTGATACTTCTGTTACTACACAAGTATTTGCTTTCCAATATATGCATTGGGTCCTTGTATGGCTCGCCTTCTACAGTGTAATCTTCCTAGTGCGCCCACCATGGCTGCCTCATCTGGTGCACTTGTGGATGGGATGAAAGATACATTGTTGATGGTACTTGATTTTGCTAAAGCTTTTTTTTTTTTTAATTGAGTGTTTTTTTTTTTATTATAACGTAACAAATAAACAAGGTACAAAAACCCAGACGGAGACACCAAAAGAATAGATACTGCCTGACAGTAGGTATTATTTAAAACATATGCAGGAGGACATAGACCTATATGTATAATAGGCAGTACTGACCCCCTACATTACTAAGGATATAGTGCAATAGCCCGACGGCGCCAATCGGGCACATGCATCAATAAAGAATATGGTGGGTCATAAACACAGTGCAATAATAGAAATAATACTACAGGACTAGAAATATGGAGTGTATCCAAGATATAGTCAACTGTCGGGAGACCTAAACCCACTAACTCTAATAAAATAAAATATTCCCGCCATAAACCCAAATCAAACCACCCATAACCCCCCCCCCCCACCCTGTACAACCCTCCCCCAACTGAGGCGTACCTGGATCCCCTTACTACCCTGCTAACTACCTAAACTATACCTATCTCACCCAACTCCCCCTCCCCCCCACATATGAATGAAAATGAAGCTCTCAAGAAAAGTACCAAAAGAGAAAAAAAAATAATCTGTTTCCACAATCAATGTAAGCATAACAAAATGGAGTATCACATATTGGAGAACCAGGAGATATACAGCATTAGTGAAAATGAAGTACGCGAATCTCGGACATCATCAGTGAAATACCAATCATAAGTATAACTGAGGAAGAGGATATGCACACTAAAAGGGCCATCTGAAAAAGAAGTAGTACTGTGCATTTCGTCCATCCGGCCAGTCCTCAAGTCCAAGCCAAAATAGGGAGATCATAGTATGAGACATGGCTTCAGCATCTTGTGGAAAGATCGGCCAGTATTCAATGAGTACAGGCAAAAGGTCCCAGACATCTACAGAGTTCAAAGCCAATATGAATGAAGGGTCAGCCTGAAAGGGACGCATATCAGGAGCAAGCACAGGAGGAGCAAAATTCCCAGACAGAATGGATATTAGCAGGCCATCATCCATAGTCTCCCCAACCTCCAGGACATCCTCAGGAGGATAGGAAGAAATAGGGTCATCACAGCGTACATCCTCAAACTTACGTAAAAGTCTGGCAGTGGAGGCCCGGATTGCCAAGAGTATTTGTTGGATGGATAGATCCATATTCATTTATAGCACACAGTAAAGGAGTGTGATCATTAACAATAAGCGCCACTCCCAGCTACGATATAGTCATGTAAGTGAAAGGCAATGGCTAGCACATCACCAAATAAGTGTTAGAGCCACAGCTCGAGAGTAGTCCGATAGAACAGGATTCAAATTAACCAGACACAGTTACCCTAGATACTGATGTGCAGGCAAACAGGTGCTATCAGTGTATCCAGCCTCGGTACAAACAAAGGTCAGCCGATGCCAAATGTTGGGGATCAACTGCTTACCAAGGCATATATCCCTCTCTGCAGGCTCCAAGTAGTCAGAAATATCGCTGAGCCCAGCGCATTTAGGAGTTTTTTTCCTCTAGGGCACCGCAGCTCAGGGGACGGGTAAGCAAGATGGCGCCAGCCCCTCCGTGCGGCAAAGCAGCGCACCTCAATAGAGGCAGCTCCCGCTTCCCCCGCTAATCCTCCAGAGGGTCTCCAGATGCTCTCACTGGTCCCGACACGCGGCATCCGCGAGGACAGTGGTTAGTATAGCAGCATAAATGCCGGTACCCAGCTGTATCCACCGGAGCTTCTAAAATGGCGCCTGCATCCAGGAAACAGGGCCCACGAGTCTCACCAGGCCAGCCAGCCGCCCAAGCCTCCACGATCCACCCCAAAGCGTCACAAGTGGTGCAGGGAGGACAGGAGTAACTCCAGAGCCAGGGGTAACCGGTATGAAGCTTCCATGGGTCCCAGGGGAGGATATATTAGAAGGATATGGGCAGAGCTTTCAGTCCCCGCTCACGTTGCCGGCCAAGCCCCTTCCCCCCTGATTTCGCTAAAGCTTTTGACACTGTGCCTCATAAAAAGTTATTAATGAAACGGTACTTGTTTCCTAGCACGGCGCCCACGATTTTGATCTTACTGCATCTTATACATCTCATTGCATCGCATCCGATATAGTGCCATGCGATGCGATGCTTAGTTGTACAAGTACCCAGATGGGTGCTTACAATGTTAAATGCACCCCCATTGTCAACGCCACCCCTACTATCAACGTCAACCTGAAGCGTGGCGAGCCCGCGAGGGGCGGTGGTACGCATCCTCCGACCTTTTCATACCCCCACTATCCACGTCGGCGTGGAGTTGATTTTAGATAGTGTGGCGAGCCACCGAGCCCGAAGCGTGGAGAGAGCACGTGGATGACTTAACATGTATTCCGCGTCCGCTCGCCACGCTTTGGGCTCGGTGGCTCGCTGCGCTTACCACACTATCTAAAATCAACTCCATGCCGACGTGGATAGTGGGGGTATGAAAAGGTCGGAGGACGCGTACCGCCGCCCCTCACGGGCTCGCTGCACTCGCCACTCTTCTGGTTGGCATTGATAGTGGGGGTGGCGTGGACAATGGGGGTGCATTTAACATTATAAGCAGGGTTGTACAATAAAAAATCGCATCGCATGCCATTTGCTGGCATGCAATGCTGTGCGATATTTAATTGTACAATCCGGGTCATTTAGCCGATTTTAAAGCATCGCATCGCATACCTTATGTAATGGTATGCGATGGGCGCCGGGCTAGGAAACAAGTACCAATGAAACTAGGTAATTTGGGGTTAGGAGATAAAATTTGTAATTGGATTAAAAACTGGTTGCACAATCTGGGACAGAGAGTGGTGGTAAATGACATACATTCCAGCTGGGTTCAATATAGGGACCCACCTTGTTTAATATATTCATTAATGATATTGGAAGTGACTTAGTGAGTAAAATTGCAATATTTGCAGATGACACGAAATTGAGTAAGGAATTTAACTCAGGAGAAAATGTGGAAACACCACAAACTTACTTAAATAAACTGGAAACGTGGGCGGAAGGGTGGAAAATGCGGTTTAATGTTGAAAAATGTCAAGTAATTCATTATGGGAACAAAAATTAACAAGCTTATAGGCTAAATGGAGTTATTATAGGAAATTCTTCTGTAGAGAAGGACTTGGGGATCATCATAGATGAAAAATTGGGTAATAGTGCAGCAGCAAAAGCCAACCGGACACTGGCATGCATTAAAAGGGGTATGGATTCAAGGGATGCCAATGTGATAGTGCCTCTTTACAAGGCATTGGTGAGACCACACTTGGAATATTGTGTTCAGTTCTGGGCACCGCACCTTAAAAAGGACATAAATGAATTGGAACAGGTACAGAGAGGGGCGACTAAGCTAGTAGTAAGAGGTCTTGAATCTCTAGAATACAAAGACAGGTTATACCAGGATAAATATGTTATCACTGGAGAAACGGAGGTTGAGAGGTGATATAATTAGTATGTTCAAATACAGGATTGGGAATCATATGGAACTGGGAGATGATTGGTCACTAACAGGCCTATACTTAGGACACGCGGGCATGTACTGAGGCTTGGGGAAAATAAATTCCGTACTGAATTAAGAAGAGGATTCTTCACCATTAGAGCAGTAACATTCTGGAACTCATTGCCGGTGGTGTGGTTACAGAAACTACTGTTAATGACTTTAAATCAAAACTAGATGCATTTTGGCAACTAAGATAATCCTATAGCTATGACTTGCTGAAGTCAGTAGTTACAAGTTAGATAGGTTGAACTCGATGGACTAACGTCTTTTTTTCAGCCTTAATTACTATGTTACTATGGACCTGAGTATACACTGAAATTACCCATTTTGGGTAGTTTCTTTTAGGGGTAATCTACTCCACCTGCCGTACCTGGTACCTCAGGGGGGAGTACACAACCCATGGAAGTTATTATCAAAAATGCTGCACCAATCCTGCATTATGCACTGTTTGCTCAAGGGTTTATTTTGTCTGTGACTTGTCTGTTACTGTACCACCAACATTTTTTTTTAATGTCTGTAAAGCGCCTTGAGTCCTGGTGGAGAAAGTGCACTATATAAATTAAATTAAACTTACTTACTTCTCCCCCAGTGCAGTAACAATACATTTTAGTAAACATTCTAAGGAGAAGATTCGGGGGTAGATGTATGAAGCAGCGATAAGGGAGGAGAAGTGATAAAGTTCCTAGTACTTTATCACCGGCCAGTCAGCTCCTGGCTGTTAAGTTACAGGCTGGGTTTAAAAAGGGACAGTCAGGAGCTGATTGGCTGATGATAAGATACCAAGCACTTTATCACTTCTCCTCCCTTATTACTGCTTCATACATCTACCCCTCAGTTACCTGTGGTGCTTACCTGTAACCTAAGCTTTAATTCCTGAAGCTATTCAATTATAAACCCTTTCCTTGTCGGGTAATCTCATGGCTAAGTGCCCGGAGCTATGGATTAACATGCTCCCGGTGTCCACAGTAAAGGGAAGAAAGTCCTACTTACCAGATGTGTACAGAAATTCACGGTAAGTGTGGCCTCAAATGAAATAGCCCCTGAGACTGATAAAAGCCTGCGGTAAGCACCAAGGCTAATTGAATCTGCCCTAAAAAGATCTGTCATTTATATAGCCCCTTACTTTGAACAGGGTAAAACTTCTCGTTCATTGCATGTAACCTGCATGTTCTCTGCTCCATTGTAGTCTACAAACACTAAATCTGGATGGGAATTCCTTGGTCTCATTACCCGAAGAGCTGGGATCTCTGCAGCAGCTCTCCCAGCTTGGACTCTCCTTCAATGACCTGAGCAGTATTCCCAAGGTGTATGAGAAACTAGTGTCTGTGGAGAAGCTGTGCATGGCGGGGAACCGGGTGGAGTGTCTAAGTCTGCAGACCCTAAGCAACATGCCACACCTGAAGGTCATAGACCTGAGGTAAGCGGAGCAAACCACGGAGTTACCATAGAAAGGGAAGGTCGGGTTTCTTGTTACATAATATTCTGCTACTGGAAGTATAGTTGGACCCTCAGAATGTTCTAGCAGCTAATTCTGTTGAAAAAAAATGTAAATTTGGGCAAACATGGGATGATCGGCAGAGAATAACCAAACTGTACCCAGGATGAACACAGGTCTGTCCCTTACATAATCGCAGAAATTACCAAATTAGATAAACCAGCATTCTATAAATTTAAACGTGTTATCGGTACAGTGGCGTAACTATTAAACTTGTGCCCCCCTGATGAAAATTTGGGCAGCCCCCCCCCCTACATAGAGTTAACCCAACCCCCACCCCTAAGTAGGGTTAACCCAACCCCCAACCCTGCCTTACCCCTCCGAATCAAGCTGCCACCGCCGCTCTTTTCTGCGCATCTGTCTGCAGGCCCGGCTCTCCTGGCTCCTGCTGCTAATGCTAATGAAAACTGACACTGACAAAATGGCTGCCCCCGTACAGCAGACCGTTTTTAAGGATGCTAGAGGAGGCAGTCGCAGACTCCTGGCACCCACGCTTTCTCAGCACCTCCCCTGCCACAGCGGGGTCTGCGAGGCTATTGTTACACCAATGTATCGGTAGACAATGTTCCAGATCAGGGGAAGCCACAGATGACACAGATGTGTTCTAGATTGCACATTTTTAAAAGTGAAATAGTCATGTTGATCTTCCCATTGTCGATCTACTGCTTGTGTCAATCTTCTGACCATGTCATTCTATTTCATGTGTCGACCTTTAGCGGTCGACCTAATGTAGGTCACCTTTCATAGTGTTGACCCCATGATCCATCTAAATGATGTTCTCTATCTCCTGCATAGGATGAATTGTCTTACGCGAGTGAGTGGCAGTTTGGAGGGGATCAACAGCATCACTCACCTAGACATACGAGACAATCAGCTGGCAGAACTGGACCTCAGCTGCATGGGAGGCCTGGAACATCTGCACTGCGAACGCAACCAGCTAAAGGAACTGACGCTCTGCGCAATCTCCCTGCGAGCAGTATATGCCAACTCCAACCGTATGTTCCGATATGGACTTACTTAGGTTCGTCCTGTTTTCCAATGTGGGCACTTTGCCTGACTCGCACTCATTTTATTTGCAGGACTGACATCGATGAATGTATTCCTAGTTCCCGCAGTGCTGGTCACTCTAGACTTGTCCAGGTAAGTGCTATGTGTATTGTCCGTCTAGCGGGGACACAGCGGTTAGTGACAGAGGGGTAAATGTATGAAGCATGGAGAAGCGGTATCTCCAGCCAATCAGCTCCTAACTGTTCATTTACATATGAGAGCTGATTGGCTGGTGCACTATCACCTTGCACATACAGTAATGTTCTCTATGGGGATAGATGCCACTTCTCCAAGCGTCATACATTTACCCCACTGTTTGTCTAATGCCGGCTGTTTCCAACACAGGAACTGTTTAACAACCGTCCCGGAATGGATATGTGCAGCCAAGAAGCTGGAAGCTCTAGATCTCAGTTGGAACCTATTGACGGAACTGCCATTAAGGTAATTCTGGAAATCTGACATCACTGCTAAATAAAATCTGAGCTTGCATTGCTAAAGCGGTTTGATTGTTTGCTGTAGGATCATGAGCTGTCCCAGTCTGAGAAAGCTGCTCCTTGCGCATAACCAGCTGAAGTGCCTGCCCTGTCCCCTGGACGCCATTTCTCTGGAGACTCTCAGCGTGCAGCACAATTTGCTCAGGCACCTTCCTGATATTTTCTTCACTGTAGCTTTAAAGTAAGTGTCCAGAACTTATCGAAGCCTATTGTTTTCTTGTTCCTTCATGTCATCTCTTCCACTCCATATTGTTTATATTTTGGGTCTTTTCTGCTCTTTTCATCCGCTCCTTGGCTTGTTTGCTGTGTATGGATCTCCCACTGTGTTTATCGGCCTTAAGGGGTGTACACACAGGCTGCTGCCATACGATTTTGACTAAGCGATTTTGCTTAGTCAAAATCAGCCAATCGCTGCCATTCCCAGCAGCAGCCCGTGGGGCAGATGTAACATGTGGAAAGAGAGTTCGATTTTGCTGAGTTATTTTGTTTCTGTGCAGAGTAAATATTGGCAGCTTTATTTTTACATGGTTAAGATTTCAGTATGAACACACCACACCCAAATAGAACTCTCTCTGCGCATGTTACATCTGCCCCTCCTGCGGTGCAGCCCATTAAAGAAAAAATGTGCTTTGAGATCCAGTCTGAACTAGGCCCGTAGCCAGTTCTGCAGAACAGACCCTTGCATTCACAGCAAGCTGTAGTGAGTGTACCCAGGGTGGCTGCAGAACAGTGCAGTATCTGCTCCTTGGTCTGACATTTGGCAGATTTGCCTGAGTGAGGAAAGTCTGCCTGGAAGAAGGTCCTGTATGGTAATGCCCCAGCAGTTAATTGACCAGTAGCTTCCATAGATAATAGCAGGTTCTCCGGGTCATCTCCTGGACCATAGAGAAGCTGCAGCATCTCCTGGACCATAGAGAAGCTGCAGCATCTCCTGGACCATAGAGAAGCTGCAGCATCTCCTGGACCATAGAGAAGCTGCAGCATCTCCTGGACCATAGAGAAGCTGCAGCATCTCCTGGACCATAGAGAAGCTGCAGCATCTCCTGGACCATAGAGAAGCTGCAGCAGTCACAGTTACGTGTCCGTGTCCTTGCTCCGTGTCAGCTGTACATATGTGTAATCTTTGCTGTTCTATGGTTCCCTGAACTCACGCGGATGGAATTTGTCAGTCTCAGGTTTCTCAATGCATCTGCGAATGTCCTGGAGTCGCTGCCATCGATGTGTAGCGGAGAGGAGGGTGGGAGCCAGCTGCACGTCCTCTACCTGACCAACAACAAACTAACAGACCAGTACGTTCCCTTCTTAACCCTACACACCAACCTCCGAGTCCTGCACCTGGCCTATAACCTGCTCGACACCTTCCCAGCCAGGTGAGATGCTGACCGTAGGGTTTCATTGTGTTCAGTGGAGTCGCCCACAAGGGAGGTGTATGGGTCTTAGGGTGGACTGCATTAAGGTCGACACCTGAAATAGGTCAGCATGGTTACAGTTGATGGGGTCCGAAGGTCGACACATGCATTAGGTCTACAGTCAAAAGGTCGACATGCGTTTTTCTCGTTTATTTTTGTCTCGAATGTTGACATAGACGACATGGACACCGTCTAAGTGTACGGCGCCCGCTCGCCATGCTTCAGGCACACTATTATATTCTCCCACCATGCCCTAGTGGATGGTAGGGCATGAAATACCGCCTGCCGGCACGTGTCGGCTCAGTAAAATGTGAAAAACGAATGTCGACCTTTTGACTGTAGATCTTCCCATTCACGACCTATTGCTTGTGTCGCCCTAAGCCCTGTTGACCTTCAGTGGTTAACCTAATGCAGGGGCGGCCAAACCTGTCCTCAAGATCTACCAACAGTTCATGTGCCTCAGGCAACCTGTGGATCTATAGTAGAATGCAGCAGGTTTGACAATGTGACAGTTAGTAATGACTACAGCTGTGCACCAGCTAGGTGATCCGGGGAATGTGACAGTTAGTAATAACTACAGCTGTGCACCAGCTAGCTGACCTGGGTAATGTGACAGTTAGTAATGACTACAGCTGTGCACCAGCTGGTGAAATGGGGAATGTGACAGTTAGTAATGACTACAGCTGTGCACCAGCTAGCTGACCTGGGGAATGTGACAGTTAGTAATGACTACAGCTGTGCACCAGCTAGCTGACCTGGGGAATGTGACAGTTAGTAATGACTACAGCTGTGCACCAGCTAGCTGACCTGGGGAATGTGACAGTTAGTAATGACTACAGCTGTGCACCAGCTAGGTGATCTGGGGAATGTGACAGTTAGTAATGACTACAGCTGTGCACCAGCTAGCTGACCTGGGTAATGTGACAGTTAGTAATGACTACAGCTGTGCACCAGCTGGTGAAATGGGGAATGTGACAGTTAGTAATGACTACAGCTGTGCACCAGCTAGCTGACCTGGGGAATGTGACAGTTAGTAATGACTACAGCTGTGCACCAGCTAGCTGACCTGGGGAATGTGACAGTTAGTAATGACTACAGCTGTGCACCAGCTAGCTGACCTGGGGAATGTGACAGTTAGTAATGACTACAGCTGTGCGCCAGCTAGGTGATCTGGGGAATGTGACAGTTAGTAATGACTACAGCTGTGCGCCAGCTAGCTGACCTGGGGAATGTGACAGTTAGTAATGACTACAGCTGTGCACCAGCTGGTGATCTGGGGAATGTGAGTTAGTAATGACTACAGCTGTGCGCCAGCTAAGTGACCTGGGGAATGTGACAGTTAGTAATGACTACAGCTGTGCACCAGCTAGGTGACCCGGGGAATGTGACAGTTAGTAATGACTACAGCTGTGCACCAGCTGGTGACCCGGGGAATGTGACAGTTAGTAATGACTACAGCTGTGCACCAGCTGGTGATCTGGGGAATGTGACAGTTAGTAATGACTACAGCTGTGCACTAGCTGGTGATTTGGGGAATGTGACAGTTAGTAATGACTACAGCTGTGCACCAGCTAGGTGATCTGGGGAATGTGACAGTTAGTAATGACTACAGCTGTGCACCAGCTAGGTGATCTGGGGAATGTGACAGTTAGTAATGACTACAGCTGTGCACCAGCTAGGTGACCCGGGGAATGTGACAGTTAGTAATGACTACAGCTGTCTACCGTTGGTAGATATTGAGTACCGGTTCGGCCACCCCTGACCTAATGCGTGTCCACCTAATGGCCGTGTCCCCCTACAACAACCCGGACTGTTGTCTTGCAGCAAACTGAGCAAACTGCAGAATTTGGAGGAGTTGGACCTTAGTGGGAACCGCTTGAAGTCCATCCCGAGCACTGTGTCCTACTGCAAACACCTGCACACCCTGATCGCCCACTCCAACTGCATCAGCGTGTTCCCGGAGATCTTCAATCTGCCACATATCCAGGTCTCGCCCAGTGTAAAAGCTGTAGAATCAGACCTCTCCTAGCTCTCTCCGCTTCTAGCTCTGATCCCCTATTATCTCCCCTCTTGCCCCCTCTCTTACCCCTGCAGGCTGTGGTACAGCTGTAGAGTTGTGTACATGGTGTCATCTCATTGTCACTGACTCGGCACATGGCATGAGATGTTGCTGCTCTTTGTTCCTGCAGCTGGTTGACTTGAGCTGTAACAGTCTGACGGAAATCCTGGCGCCCAGCACACTCCCTTCTGCCCTGCACGAGCTGGACCTGAAGGGGAACCGTGACCTGGTGCTGGATCATCAGCTGCATGACATCTTCAGGTAATTGAACCGTCTGCTTGCAAAATGCTCCCCGTCCCCTTTTCCCAGGTAATAGCTGCATTTGGTGCATTGCTATTTCCAGGCGTCAGCTACATCTGGCACAGTAGCCCCAGGATGTGGTTGCATTTGGTGCCGCGATAGCTCCAGGGGTTAGCTGCATTTGGGGCAGTGCTAGCACCAGGTATTGGCTGCGTTTGGCACAGTTCTAGCCCTGCACATCTTGTGTTTGCCCCAGGTGTAAGCTGTGTTTGCCCCAGGTGTAAGCTGTGTTGGCCCCAGGTGTAAGCTGTGTTGGCCCCAGGTGTAAGCTGTGTTGGCCCCAGGTGTAAGCTGTGTTGGCCCCAGGTGTAAGCTGTGTTGGCCCCAGGTGTAAGCTGTGTTGGCCCCAGGTGTAAGCTGTGTTGGCCCCAGGTGTAAGCTGTGTTGGCCCCAGGTGTAAGCTGTGTTGGCCCCAGGTGTAAGCTGTGTTGGCCCCAGGTGTAAGCTGTGTTGGCCCCAGGTGTAAGCTGTGTTGGCCCCAGGTGTAAGCCGTGTTGGCCCCAGGTGTAAGCCGTGTTTGGTGAACTGTTACCATTTGGCCCAGTGCTGGCCCCATTTATCAGCTGCATTCGGAAAATTCTTAGCCCCAGATGTTGGCGGTGTTAGTATACTGCTAGCCCCAGGATTTGGTTACATTTGATGAATTGCCGGCTCCGGGCGCCTGTTGCGTTTTGCACCGTGCCGGTTCTGGGCGACTGTTGCATTTTGCACTGTGCCAACTCGGTGGCTGTTCCATTTTGCACCATGCCAGCTCCAGATCCACTGCTGCGGTTCCCAGTCATCCTCATTTGCGCTTGTGTAACTTGCTACATTTTCTGAATGTAAATGATTTCATTAACAAAGATCCGCTGTTGTCTCTCCGCAGTCATATACCCATGCTGAAAATTGACCGCAAACCTTTGCTGAATGCTGAGCTGACTGCGCCCTCCATTCCCTGGAATCATGGCTTAGCTGAGATGTCTGGCCAGAGGAACAAGTGAGTATTGCTACCATACATGAAAAGAGCAGATTACTGTGGTACTTGGAGTAATGTTTCCATGTCTGCCATCCCTGCAGGCTGTGCGTGTCTTCCCTGGCCATGAGTGATTTTGCAGACGGGGTAGAGGCCTTGTACGGCATGTTCGATGGAGACCGGAACGAGGAGGTGCCACGTTTGCTGCAGTGCACCATGGGAGATGTTCTTCTTGAAGAACTGCAGCAGTCCTGCTGCGATAGGACCTTCATGTGCCACACATTCCTCGTGTCACACAGGTCTGCTGCTTCCCAGTCCCTGAAATCATCCGTTAAATTAGAACATTTACAGCAGAATTATCCATTTTAAGAAATTCATAGCGGAAGGGTCTCTTAGCTAAACAATGTTTTCCATAAACGATTCTTTTTTAACATACATTGGCGCGTATGTATTGCTATGGAGCGCACATCCGGTGGGCAAGGTGATAATACCTGTTTGTGACACCTAGTCGTGGTGCCAGACCTCTCTCCAACAGGATCATAGGACGTTCTTTAGTTCTAGCTGAAATTTACATTTAATGCGCATCATAAGATTTCTCAGTGATGTGTGACCTTTTCAATGGCTGCACTCCTTCATATTTTACAAAGCAGGATCCCACCTACAGGCGGTTAGACGGTACTGCACCTTAGGGAAACCCTAATTTATGTAATTACTTTACAAATGGTCTCATAAGGTGCAGTTGGTGCATCCAGGTGTTCAGTGGGGGTAACTAGAAATTGTGCGTCTCCTGCCCCAAAATATTCTGGTGCCCCCACCTCCATTTATTGATTATTATTTTTCCCTGAATGCTCGTTGCCAGTGGGGTTTCATGCTCATTGCCCAGGGGTTTCAGGCTTGCTGTTGGGGGGGGGGGGGGGGTTCATGCTCATTGCCCAGGGGTTTCATGCTTGCTGTCTGGGGGGGGTTTCATGCTCATTTATTTAGGGAATTGTATAGGGGCAAACGGACTATGCTGCGCTATGTAGGAAACTGTAAATAAATATATATATTTTACAATGGCAATATGTATCGCTACCCAGAATCTGTCATTTCCAGGTGGCGATATACGCTACTCAGTAGGACCTCCAGCATCTACCCATCTGTCCAGTAGGACCTCTAGAATCTGTCTCCTCCAAGGTGGCGGCCATTTTTCAGCATATTCCATACAGCTGGCCAAACCCATTGGCATCTGCAGAGACCATGCGCCGCCCACAGCACCGGCTCCTCCAAGCCAGCGCTTGGGCTGCAGTGTCATGGTTACGTCACTGCAGGCGTTAATCAATAAACATATATTTCCCATCATTTGCCCTCCTTAAGGGTGGAACCGTCTGTGCCGGGCTACACCGCCAGGCTTATCTATTGTTGCAGCTAATAACTTTTCCATTCATTGGAACATTGCGCTCTGTCAGATGATTACTGTTGCTTTTCCCAATAGGAAGCTTGGAACGGCTGGTCAGAAACTGGGATCTTCTGCGCTCTTGTGCTACATTGGGCATAGTGCGGCCGACCACAGCAACAGCTTCTCACTGACCGCGGCCAACGTTGGGACCTGCCAGGCAGTCTTGTGTCGGAACGGCCAGCCTCTCTCTTTATCCCGAGCCTTCACCTTAGAGCACTGCCCTGAAGAACTCTTAAGAATCAAGGAACAAAAGGCAATTATCACTGAAGTAGGTGTCCAGTTGTGTAATCGTCCTTGCATTTTGTTAATGTGTCCTGAGGCGCGACATTATACTTACTCCTTTGAGTGCCAACGTTGCTGTGAGATATCCACACTAGCCTTGATAAACTCTCTCCGGTCCTGAATCAAAGTTGTGCTCAATTTCACATCAATGGAGGCGTCTGAGGTGAGCTCACGCGGAGTCAGATCACCCGCAGCAAGAATGGGGTTGGTGCAAATGCAGGTAATCGTGATGATACACAAGTGGGGGTGGTTGTATAGATGCGGGGGACTGGGAACGCAGGTGGATAGTCACATGATCACCACAGGGACGAACTTGATTTAAACTTCAGGGAGGAAATAAATGAAAAGGGCCAGCTCCCGTAGGGCTCTCCGTTTATGTAAATAGTGGCATGTAGTGGCACTAAAACAAATACAGACATAGACCAAATCTAGTTGTAGATCTCCGCGTATAGGACCTAATTCAGCTATGGGTTGTATTTCTGCAAACTAACCTGGGGGGGCAGCACATAGCAAGGCCGTCTCACATGCCAGGTGTCGTCCAAAGATGTGCCCGCAAACTATACAGCGACGCGCTCGCACCTCACCGCCTGCCTAGTAATGCAACTGTGGTGTAAGGGCTGGCGCATGTGCAGATGGCAGAAAATCGCAGTTTATGGGTCTTGTTAAACTGGTCCATAGCAAGTCTTTTGTTGCTGATATGGCGTGACCGTCTGCACCTCAGGATAATATGGTATCACAGGCATGTCCAAACTGTGACCCTCTAGCTGTTGTGAAACTACACATCCCATCATGCCTTGCCATAGTGTTAGCATTCTCTAATAGCAAAACTGTGGCAAGGCATGATGGGACTTGTAGTTTCACAACAGCTGGAGGGCCATCATTTGGACATGCCTGCTGTAAGAAAAAAATATTTTTTTCCTTGTAGTATAATAGCTGCAAAAAAATCGCTACTATTTTTCAAGCCTTTACTGTGTTAGGTTCAAAAACCAAGGTTATAGATTTTTGAATATGTTGTATTATTATTATTATTATTATTATTATTACTAGAGGAACGAATGAATCACAATAATCTCTGATGGGTCTCCCCTTTATTACTGTGTACATTTGTACTTGGAAGTTATAATGAAATCCCATTGTTGTTGAACTACACATCTCAGCATACCCTACTACAGTTTTGCTATTTGGCCATGCTTAAACTGTTGCAGGGCATGCTGATATTTGTAGTTCAACAACAGCTGGTAACCAAAGGTTCTCTATCCATGACTTAGGACAGGCCTGGCCAACCTGTGGCTCTCCAGATTTTGTCAAACTACAAATCCCATCATGCCTTGCCACAGTTTTGCTATAAGGGAGTGTTAAAACTGTGGCAAGGCATGCTGGGATTTGTAGTTTCACAACATCTGGAGAGCCACAGGTTGGCCTGTCCTGACCGAGGATAATCCCTATCATTGTCATTATTGTCAGTGGTCTGAGAGATTGATACTTGCAGCCTCCTAGGTAACATTACAATTTTTCTGTTGCAGGACAATAAGGTTAATGGTGTAACCTGTTGTACACGTATGCTGGGCTCCACATATCTCCACCCTTGGGTGCTTCCCGAGCCTCATATCATCACACTACCACTGACTGTGCAGGATGAGCTGATAATCCTGGGGAACAAAGGATTGTGGGAATATTTGTCTGTGGATGAAGCTGTGCAGACCATTCGTCACTTGCCTGACCCGCTGAGAGCTGCTAAGAAACTCTGCACTTTGGCGCAAAGCTATGGCTGCCAGGATAACATAGCTGCCCTGGTGGTGTGTCTCAGTATTGGGGAGGACACTTGCACTTGTGAAATGCATACACTGACATTACCTAGTCCATCAGGATTGAACTCCACAGCTGCAACAAAAGAATCCCCTGGTTCGTTCACGCCGTCTTCCAGCAGTGGCATCGCCTCTGAGTTCAGCAGCGAGATGTCCGTGTCTGAAGTTAGCAGTGAAGTTGGCTCCACTGCCTCTGATGAACACGCCATGGCTGGGTTAGAAGGTGGCCTACTCCTTAGGCCTGAGAGGAGATGTAGTCTACATCCAGTTCCCTCAGCCAGCACCTTTCAGCGGCAGCCATCTTGTGCCACATTCTCCAGCAACCAATCAGAAAACGGTCTGGATAGTGATGATGAACTGCAGGCTGAAGGCAGCAGGGTAGAAGTGGAGGTGGACATACACTGCAGCAGGGAGCACTCCCCAGAACCACTCACATTGAGCACTTTTCAGGGCCTGGAGGACGACTTTGATGGAATTTCAATGCAGGTGGTACATAACCATCCCGCAGCAAGCCAAGAGAGGGACATCCTGGCGTCTTCATCATCCATGTCATGTTTGTATAAGAAGCACTCCAACGGTTCGGTCGTGCCTCTGGAAGAAATTATCAATCTCATTGAGGTGGCCTCTGTGGCCCCTAAGAGAAGAACAGGCTATTTCTCTGCACCATCTCAGATGGATCTGGAGGATCATTTTGTAGTTCCGCCAGATCTGGAGAACGAGGTTAGAGCGCAGTTGAGTGACCTAGAATCTGGATTGGAAGATAAAGGCGATGCCCATGAAGAGTTTGACACTGCTTTGTGACCTGGAACCGGGAGCCTGGGGGAGGGGGTCATGTCTTCTTGGCGTTCCTAAAATTGCACATTTTAGAACCAGGCCTCGCTGCCAAGCTGGTTCCATTCTTTTAAGTTGAACATTGGAAAAGGTTTCTCTTTTTATTTCTTCCTCCTTCCCCGAGCCGATGATAACAATCCCTCCTTTCATTTTTATTTACCTTTGATGAGTGGCACATGAATTGGCCCATAGCAGCATACCTCTTAAACGTTATCCTTTTTAACGCCAAATGTTTATTTCGTTCCTTTTTTTTTTTTTTTTTTATGAATGTGTTTTAATTCCTGGTTGTTGAGCCAATGAACAAATGTGAATTTATTCCAAATATTTATATTTTTTTAACAATCGATCCTACTGAAGGTACGGCCCACTTATCCATTTCTTGGTCCCTAGGAAGTGGCAAATGAACACAATGCCTGCTGTATGATAGCCTTTGCCTCTAGGTCTGATGCCACTGATTTTGGAAGATACGCGTGATTGTGTCCGCTACAGCTGTATCAGGATCTAATTCATTTTGTATCCTTTTCCAGGAATGATGGTGCAATGAGCCTTGTTGCTTTTTTTTTTTTACCACCACTATAGCGCTTATTAAAGGATGTACTGTATGCATCTTTGGAACAAACGGGCATGGTTTATTGTAATGCAAGTCCCAGACGTGCATGCTCCAGAAATGCACTTACTTATTTGTCGCTAGAGTCACATACATCTCTTCCTAACTGTTTTCAGTGTTTCCATCTACGGGAAACTCCATGGGTATAACTTTATACCCATATCCTGATGATTCGCAATAAGGGCAGAACAGTCGATTTATACGAATACTGAATACCCTGTGGGTGGAACATGGAATTAAGTCCCCATGTAAATGACCCATTATCATCTCAGATAAGCTTCACTTATGGTGGATGGTGCCCGTTCAAGTCATTAATAAACTTTGAGACTTTAAACAGGTTATCCACTTTAATAAGTCCTCTGCACTTACTGTAATAATATCTTTGGTGGAGGTTCATCTTCCAGAAACCTCCGCCACTCATCATTATATTAAGCAGGGTCCCGGAACTTACTTATAGCTGGGACCTACTGCCCCTTACGCTTGGCGCAGCAAGCATGAAAACCACAGATGTTTATGGCCAAAGTAAAGTTTGAAGTATTTTTTAATTAATTTAAATTTTCTGTATTCTGTAAAGTGTTTAATTATAGTTCAGCTGAGACTGAACAGGAAACAGATAAAAAGTCACCTTTCTGTACATAGACTTTTGTCTCGAAGGTTTAAATAATATATATATATTTTATTTTCTTTAAATTGATTTTAAATCCGTGGATATCCATTGTATACTATTTGCTAAGGTTACGTTGTTGGGCGCGGGGAAAGGTGGCCCATTTGACGCAGCATCCTCGGAGAAACCTCATGAACAACTGGTGTTATAATTGTGGCAGAGGAGGCTCTAACGAACTGTGGACGCAGATCCAGATTAACGAACTCCAGAGGAGTGACCCAGTTTTATGACCAGTGGACATGAGCCAATTTTGTTTTATTATGCACTTTGAACTTTGCCCTCTTCAGCCAGGTACCACGAACAAAGCTCTGATTGGTACAGGAAGACAAAACTGTTTACTTTATCCCGTGGGTGGGGCAGGAGCCTGGTCTACAAATGATATTGCTATAAATTCCTCCTAGTTGCACTAAATGCTTTACATGTTCAGCTGTTTGATGCTGCAGATCACACCACTTTAAATAGAGCTCTTGTCTGGTTGTTGTAATTCCAGCCTCTTAGAAAGGCATTTGTTTGTGGGTGATGTGTGTAAAATACGCAACGTGAAGAAACTACCAGGTACTGTACCATAAAAGACCACTCTAGATCCCAGTTGCTTGAGCTGCATTTCCCCCATAACTCAGTGCTACTTTGTCAGGGGTTGGCTATCCCGACCTGTCTTTTACAAGAACAGCAATTTCGGCTATTACTAAGTTTTTTCTTTAGCCCCCCTTTTCTGGTTGCTGGCAAAACAGGTTAAAATTAACACTAAGCCGTTTCACCGTGACCCACAAAACGGTGGAGCATATATATTGAGTGGTGAAGTGATAAAGTGGCTGGTGGAAATGCAGCAGCCAATCAACTCCTGTCATTTTTCAAACCAGCGTTTAACATGACCGTTTGGATTAGATTGGCTGGTGCATGATCTACTTCCACTTTATCACTTCTCTGTGCTTAATAAATCTGCTCCACAGTCTCCAAAAAAAGAGATATAACAGTGTCATGGATACTTTTGATGTTCAGCCAACAAGAAAGGGGAGTTGAAATAGACAAGTATGTAAGGAATTCACTCACTCTTCAGTAATCCTTACAGAACATGGGTAAATTCTCCATCATTTTACTGCATATTTCTTGGATCCCTGCCCTGGATCAATTAAGACCACTGCTGCTTAAATGATCATTTTGCTGATTCAGACAATTTGTAGATGGCAAATCAACCACAATGTAACATCAGATTACTAGGTGGAAGCAGCTATTTCTGGGCAGAGACAATCTGGCCTATTTCTAGAGGTATAGTACAGGTTAAGTGTCCATTATCCGAAATGCTCGGGACCACTAGCATTTTGGATAAGGAATTTTTCCGGCTTTTGGAATATTTTTTTTTTTCCATACTTACCCCTGGTGGTTCCCTGATGTCCACGGTGTCCCCTTACCTCTTCAGTGGCATCTCTGGTCCCAGGGGTGCATTGCGCGAGCGTGCAGGTGCGCTGGTGACTTTAACGCCGCACTCGCACAATGCACTCCTGAGACCGGAGATGCCGCTGAAGAGGATCTGAAGACCGCCATGGACATCGGGGGGATGAGGTAAGCATGAAAAAAGAGCAGGCATCAGCATGTTCTCAGCGAGTCTGCCAAATGTTAAATCAAGTTCCAACCCTTGAAAAGACAAAACAAACCTGGTTTTGCATTTTAAATGAATGCTATATAAAAACAATGGGGCAGACTCGCCAGGTCTCCGTCCATTTCTGCAGTTCAAAGCTTATTCCATTTACCTCAGAGGGGGGGGGGGGGTATTCTATTTGCAGCGTTTAGAGGTTCACCAGGAACGATCCTTTTTAGCCTCAATGCTCGCACTTATCCGGTATCAAGCCGTGGTAAAATTAAGAGAAGTAAACAGCCAGCCAATCAGCTCCTAACTGTGATGTTACTATCTGGGTTTGATAAATGACAGGTAGGATCTGATTTGCTGGCTGTTTTATCACTCTCCACTTTATCACTTTTTGAAGCTTGATACATCTGGCCCTAAATATTTTAATATTTAAATATATTGGTTTATGTACTGTAGGTGGATGATCCTTAAGGTGCCCACACACTAGAAAGATCTGCGATCGTAAGATGTGCGCATAAATTAGCCTTGAAATCTTTTTTCCGCCCTGGACCAAAGATTTCAGGCAAGCGCACATCTTCACCAAAGATTTTTCTTAAGATCCCGTGTGCGTTCCTATGGATCTTTTGTTAAATCTTCTGATCTTTTGTGCAGCACGTAAGATCAGAAGATGCAGCTAAAGATCCACGGGAGCGCGCATCGGACCAAAAGCGGCCGATTTTCGACCGATTATCGGTAAACATCGGATGATATAACGGCCAATTTATTGGAAATCGGCCAATCGGCCCAAAAATCGTTCTAGTGTGTGGGCACCTTTACACTTCTGTGTTCTGGTAATATAGCCCTGGGCTCATATGGCAGTGGTATGGGGGAAACAGTCAAACGGGATGGGGAAAGGTTTTCCCAGTATTTGTCCCCTGGGGTAATCAGTCAGCAATAATTTTTGGCTGCTTATTTTTCTGTCATTTGTGAAACAATCTACTGAAGGATGTCTATGCAAAGAGCTGTTTAAGCATTGGTGACTGTAGGTTTTGACCTCATATTAAAAAGATGAAAAAATAAAAATTGACAACACAATCTTATTTATTCTACTAATTTTGGTTGTTCATTTGAGGACTCACCCCCTGGATTTGACCAAATTGTCATCCCAACATCACATATTCTATTATAATCTCTTTATAGCCACCGGCTGCCCATCTTGTCTTTCCTCACAGCTGCACTAAGTGGCGACTCTCAAACCCAACTTCCTAAAAGTGTCACATGACCGCAGATGGTGGAGAGTGTCGGACAATAACAGCTCTTTGTGCTGTAAGCTCAGTAGAGAGCGGAAGGATATACCTGTGGTTTGGATTAAAGCTATGTGTACAATGGGAGTAGAAATGTTTGGTAGAAGTCCAATGTAAAACAAATGTGGGAGGACATTGGCTTGGAATGTTTTAACAAATGCAGCAGAAAATAGGATTCCACAGGTGTCTGGGGCTCTGTAACCATCTTCAGCACTGTAGATGCATAGAGAACATAAAGAACTCTGCAGGGGTGTCTGATGACCTCTATAGACAGTCAAAATTCTAACGGCCAGTATACGGACATTGGAATCCCAACATAAATGCCGGACAGTCAGAATCTCAGCATACAGGGGCTATTCTCCCTCGTGGGAGAACGCGTGGCGAGCCCGCAAGGGGCTAAGATGCGCTCGCCCCTGTCGCAGCACAGGCAGTCGGGATTCCAATATTGGCATACTAACTGCCGAAATCCTGACAGTTAGGGTCATCATTGGTTGTTGATGGCCTATTGTATGGATCTGGCAACACACAAGCTGTTGGAATAGGTCAGTGATTTAAGGACACCAATGGAGTATTCCTGACCGGACGATTATACTGCTAGAGAGGTTTTCCCATATTAACATGTAGACCAGAGCCATCCTTAAGTGTTTGAGGACTGTGTTCCGTGACTGAGGCCGACAGACAACTTTTACAATCCTCCCTTCGGAAGACACTTCAGCACTTCCTGGCTTTCCCTTTTATTCTGAAAAAAGGAACGTACTTTACATTATCCATCCATATTTCTGTCAATGCATAGGCCGGTGGCTGTGGTGTTGTGTTCTCCAGATTTGATTTAAATGGTACATTACATTACTGTTTACCTTTTAGCATCTTATTCCCAATTTTCTCCTGTTCTAAAATGACCATCTCCACTATAACCAGCTATCCTTTAATAAAACCACCTTCTCCACTACAATGAAACCATATACCAGTGGTTCCCAAACTTGGGCCTCAAGGCACCCTAACAGTGCAGGTTTTAAGTAAATACATGGCTGAGCACAGATGGTTTAATCAAATTGACTGTCTTTACAGCCTGGACCATTTGGGTGCCTTGAGGACCACGGGGTAGATGTAGGAAGCAGTGATAAGGGAGGAGAAGTGATAAAGTGCCTGGTATTTTATCACCGGCCAATCAGCTCCTGACTGTTACGTTACAGGCTGGGTTTAAAAAGGACAGTCAGGAGCTGATTGGCCAATGATAAAGTACCAGGCACTTTATCACTTCTCCTCCTTTATCCACTGCTTCATACATCTACCCCTCAATCCCTCCTCTTAACAGGTCAATCTCCTTCCTATTATAAAAGTACCCAGATGTTGGCTAGATGCCTGGGTATGGGGGGAAATTACCTTTTAAATAGGACAAGTGGAGGTGTTAGCCTAGCCACCAGGCAGAATCCAGCTATCATTTTATAATAATAATTTTATTTATATAGCGCTCTTTCTCCAATAGGACTCAAGGCGCTTAACAGATAGTATGAATGTGACACAGTACAGAAACAATGAAGTACAAAAAAGCTTTTCATAAACCATAAATGCTTGAGTAAACAGGAAAGTATTGAGTCTGAGGAAATTAGAGCGGGGGCCTCTCAAACTGTGTGGGGAAGTGAGTTATAGAATGTACTAAATCAGGCATGTCCAAACGATGGCCCTCCAGCTGTTGTGAAACTACACGTCCCATCATGCTTTGCCACAGTTTTGCTATTAGGGAATGCTAAAACTATGGCAAGGCATGCTGGGATGTGTGGTTTCACAACAGCTGGAGGGCCACAGTTTGGACATGCCTGTACTAGATAAATGGTAGCTAAATCTGATGTGGTTGCATTAGTCAACATCTCCCCTTGACCTCTCCATCAGGTTTGATAAAGATCCCATTGAAGTTGCCCATTGGGTATTTGCTGGACCTGTATTGCAAGGAGGAAGGGTTGTACTTTGCACCTTAATCCATACATGATGCATTGTAACACTGCCCCCTAGAGATAACCAAAGATGTGACACCTTTAAAGCCATTATTGAAATATTTTATTTTTATCAAAAGCAATAAACATGTACAGATGTACGTGTGTGATATACAGTATGTGTGTGATTTATATATATATATACATATATATATAATTAGTTTAACTTTGGTTTGGTGTAAGTTTTGCTTGTCTAGAACATATTCCCAGCCTCTAAATGTCATCAATATATCACCTCACCAGACGACCTATGGTAATAATTTTTTTCTGAGAAACTCCTAAATTATGGTTAAATTAAAACTGAACCGGATTTGTTTTCTGTATCATATTATAGAGCTTAAATATTTGGCTCATGCTGTCCAGATAGTGGACCACGGTTAAACAGCAAGGCTTGAAATGTTGCTAGGCCTAAGCGAAATGTGTCCTGAACAAAAGGTACATTAAATGATATACTGTACAAAGTAAAAAAATATATAAATGAGCCTGGACATGTGTGTGCTTCTTGTAATCAGGAGGGAAGACTCCCAATTGTCCAATATTTGTGAGGATGCAGTCAATCCGATCACTGGGCGGTGTGAATAGGTCCTAGGGATGGACGCTAATTGCACTGCGTCATTGATGCTAAAGTATACTAATGCCGCAGGAAAAGACAGACCTACAATGCCAGCAGGGTCTATCTCTCGCCCTGAGTAGTGCAGGTACGAGGGCACTATGTGTGTGTGTGACAATGTGGTGCCGGAATTGGCTACGTTCCTAGCACTAGCATCACTGCTCACAACCCATATATCTCTGCTTTGGATAGGGGCGACTGGGTGATGTTCTGAAAAACAGGGACCATACATCTGTGCTCCAAGGTCTTGTATACTATATAGGGCCTGATTCAGTTTTGATCGGTCGGGCCGAATTTGTCTCCGTTTCCGATGGTGCGGGTCTGTGCATGGGCGAATATGCACATGTGCAAACGCCTTAGACGAGTATCACATTCGCCAAGACGTTTGCAGGGAAGGAGGCAGGCAGGAGAACGCCCAGTGTTGTATGGGTTTCCCAATAACACCGCTGGGCATTCCCCTGGGAACGCAGGCGTGTAGATACCTGCGTGGGCGGGTGGCTGATGTCACATGACGTCAGCGCCCGCCCAGCATTCGGACGGAAATGAGTCAGTCTAGACCTGTCCAAACTGTGGCCCTCCAGCTGTTGTGAAAATACAAGTCCCATCATGCCTTGCCACAGTTTTGATATTAGGGAATACTAAAGCTATGGCAAGACATGCTGGGATGTGTAGTTTCACAACAGCTGGATGGACTAAGCACATAACCGCTTCTATGGCAATACAATGCTTCCGAATGGGTCATATGTAACGTATACACATCCAGGCAATATCTGCTGGACTGTAAAATAACATAAGCAGAATGAATGTGACTGTTAAAGGGTTGTACACGGCCGGCTGCAGTATACTACCAGTATAATGTCTTGGTGTTTCATGTAAGAGTAGCTAGCTATACATATTGCTGCGATTAGCGTTCTGCGGTACGTATAGAATGGGCAGCTGGTATTATATTAGCCCATTCTTACAGGTCCCTGTTGTAGCTCTCTCCTTTCCCTGTATGCACGCACAGCTAGCACCACGCTGGCCACATATAATATAATCAGTAAGATGGCAAAGGTTGCCGCTCCTCCGTCTGTCCCGGCCAGGTCACAGTTCATCCAGGTGAGGCCATTCCGAGCGTACAGCCTCTCCCGCCTCTTGCACACGTCTGTGGAATTAATTTGGAGAGCGAAGTGTAGAAACACCCCCACAGCGACTCCATAACCCAGCACAGCCACGGAGCTGAAGGCAGCCTCAAAAAGAAGCCACCTGTCAGAGAGGCTGAGCAGGGGCTTGGCTCCGGCTGCCAGCATGGCCAGCGTCGTGGTCCCCATCAGTAATGATACGGTCAGACCCCCGTATATCAAGGGAGACCGCAGGAGTGTGAACTCCTGGTCCAACTGACGCACGTCCTTCAGCTCCTGTCCCTCAAATGGGTAATAGCCGCTTCCAAAGCCACCACTTGCCATGCCACCGCTGAACCCAGAAAGGACAAAGTAAGAGGAGATTATACAAATCAGAACCAGAGCGTTGAGGATCACCTCCAACATCTGCAGAATACCTGGGAGGGAGAGAGAGAGAAAAGGCTAAGATCCCACTTTCCATGTCCTTCTGCAAGACGCTGCATGATCCGGCCTCTATACACACATCTTGCAGGACACTATCAGAGAAATAACCACTATGTATGTTGTAGAGATAGGAAACTGTAGTATGATCTGCACCATCTCGCCCTAAAAGACTATTCCCAACGCTACGCTTTGTTTCATTTAAACCAGGCATTTCCAACCGTTGCCCTTCAGCTGAAACTACACATCCCAGCATGCCTTGGAATAGTTTTAGCATCCCCTAATAGCAAAACTGTGGCAAGGCATGATGGGACTTGCAGTTTGACAACAGCTGGAGGGCCAAGATTGGACATGCCTGATTTAAACAAACTCAACGTTCTCTGCAATGATTGAGCTTGCTTTAGTGATGGTTGCACTGTCCATGTTCTATCTGCTTATAAACCATGGGTATACTTTCTATGGCTTAAACACACACACCTGACACATGTAGATATTCCTTCTTCCTCCAGCCCTCACAAATGCTTCCAACGTGATGCTACAACGCAATGTACACAGTTCATTTTTAATTGAATTCACATTACTTTGTTATTAAATAAGGCTCCACCGTGTGTTATTGGCTAATTAATGACAGGACCACCGGTTGTGTAGTGGTCAGCACTGCTGCATCACAGCCCCGAGGTCTTGCGTTAATTCCTAACTAAGGGCCTTATTCTAGTTCACTCTTTCTGACAAAATCCTTCTTAGAGGGACAAAACCATGCGCACTGCAGGTGGGGCAGATGTTACTTGTGCAGAGAAAATTAGATTTGGGTGGGGTTTTACTTCAAAGTTATATTGCAGTGTAAAAATAAAGCAGCCAGTATTTACTCTGCACAGAAACAAAATAACTCACCCAAATCTAATTATCTCTTCACGTTTTACATCTGCCCCCCTGCAGGGCACATGTTATGTCCATCTAACAAGGATTTAGTCAGAAAGAGTGAACTAGAATAAGGCCCTAAGGGCCTGATTCTTTTAAGCCTCCCCATTAAGCCTAATAACTTTATGCTAATACCTCATCCTTAATGCTAACACTAATACCCTAACCCATACCCCAAACCGAATACCTTAACCCTGAAAACCTATTGGATGAAGTGCGCTATATAAATAAATCTGTTATTCCTAACCCTAAACACTAAGGGGGTATCTAATATCTGCCGCTATTTCCACCGGGTGAAATAGCAGCTGCCGCCTATTCAATACCGCTGTTTCCGACAGCATTGAAGGCAGATTCCCACAAAACAGATCCGACTTTAAAACAAGTCGGATGTGTTATGTCGGAAACGGACACGGATTGCCGAAATAATGGCCGTTTTTCGACAATCCGCGGACGATTCCACCAACACGCCCACTTTCCACACTCGACAGTCGGGACATTGAATACCGGCTGCCGAGTTTCTGATGAGCTGAGCGAAAATGGCCTGGGATTCTGACTGTCCAAGTATTCTGACAGTCGGAATGCCGGACTGAATACCCCCTTAATACTGTAACCCTAATCCTTAATCGGAAACCCCAACGCTAATATTCCCCACCCTCACAATCCTAGTCGGTCTACCACCCTTCACCTTAATCAAAACGGGGGTGGATCATAGGGTGGACAGTTATTAGGTCAACATGCAAATGGTCGACAATTTTTTTGGTGTCAATTTGTAGATTTCGACCCCCAATTAGTGCTCCACTTCGCTCGCCATGCTCCAGGCCAGGTGCCTCGTTGTGCACTACACACTTTACCGTTGACCAATCACAGTCCAGGTGCATGGTAAATTGAAAAAGTCCAAAATTTGGTAAAAAATCATGAAAAATGAATGTCGACCTTTTTATGTGTCCACTACTGCAACGTTAACCTTTTTCTTGTTTTCACAGGTTCGCCCTATTGTTCCGATCCCAGTTCAAACCCTGACCCCAATACTCAACCCTAATGCCCTATCCCAAAACTCTCATCTTAATAACTGCACCCGTCACATTCTCTGCTTCTATATCATTAACGCCGGGCAGATGTGTCATACAAGAGAGGGCAGGCGGATTCTGCAGCAGTCCTGTAGTGTAGCAGAACTGCATAGACAACTACAAGGAAAAGCTCTTACAGATCTTCATATGTAATCATAGTCCTCACAGACAGCAGCACAGCTCTACGTGAGGGAAGGGGGACTCCTAACACAGGAAGCTCTCTTACAGGCACTCCCGGATTCCTGAGACTGGTGTGGTGCTCTAACTACAACTATCAGTGCAGGGCCAGCCTGGCCGGCACCACCATAACTGTAGCAGTGTCCGCTAGCACAGATGCCGTTGGGCCTGATTCACACCTTTTAGCAAGACTGCAATTAATGCAGATGGACAAAATCATGCTGCACTGCAGGCGGAGATGTAACATGTGCAGAGAGTTAGATTTGGGTGGGGTGTGTTCAAACTGAAATCTAAATTGCAGTGTAAAAGGTGCCCATACACTAGTACGATTTGGGCCGATTTCACCCCGCTGCCCGTCCGACCTCCGGCTCGGGCCCCTGCCCAGCGGCAGGGAGCAGAGACGCATGCGATGTATCGCATTGGATCCTGCCACCCGGGAAGGTACCGCGCTGCTCAGGGAGTTGGATGGCCCATACACTGTTGCAATACATCACAGTAATGTATAGAATAAAGCAGTCTGCATTTATCCTGCACAGAAACAAACTAACTCATCCAAATCTAACTCTCTGCACTGGTTACATCTGCCCCACCTGCAGCATGGTTTTGTCCATCTGCAAAATTTGCAGCCTTGCTATAAGATCTGAACCAGGCCCTTTATCCCAATACAATTGTAACACTCTCTTCAGGACGTGAATAAATGGAAGTGGTAAATTATTGTTCTCTAGTTTATTTTGTATTATAACTTTATTTTTTTTACAAATACTTAAAAGCATCTCAGCAATATACAGTGCGACACGTTAAATGTATCTACAATCTGTAGCCAATGAGATATACAATATAAACTTATAAAAGGCTAGAACTCCAGCGTACTAACTGGCTTCTTTTTCATTCGGCGGACAGTCTGGAATCCCTTAAAGGCAAGCACAGCGCTCATGATGAACACGATTATTGCCATGCATGCAAACAGTGCGGCGGCGATGTCTGCGGCCTGCAGGGCACAGGTGAAGCCCTGGTAACCTTTGCTGCTATACAGAGCCTCTCGGTCTTTACACACTTGAGTGTTATAAGCTGCCAGCAGGTGCTGTAAGTAGAAGTAAAGAGCTGGGATGTAGCCCACAGCAATTCCAACGTCTAGTGCACACTCCACTAGGAGCCACACAGGCCAACGCCACGGAATGCGGAGCACTCCTAGGAGGACCAGCAGGCAACTGAAAGCCATGAGGGCGCCCCCGAAGGCCATGGAGGCTATGACTGTGGGGAGCTTCAGCTGGTAGAACTGGACGTCTAGTGTCTGAGCCTTCTCTCCATCTGCACCACTAAAGCCACTGTAGGCCCCACCATACTGGTAATAGTAAATGCCTCCCAGGTTAGTTATCCCCGTGAACCCCCCTGTGGAGTTGTAGGACACGGAGCAGCAGATCAGGATGAGCATGTTGAGTAGAACTTCCACAAGCTGACAGCAAGCTGCAAAGATTGAGAGTGGACAAGAGCAGTTTAGATCAGAGTGGATACAAAAGAATAAATAGCAGAATGTCCTTTCTACCTTCACACAACTTTAACTTCTACCTGTGCAAAGTATTCCTGCAAAGGGTTTATTTTTTTATATGTTCTGCTTTCTTTCTTATTGTACCGTAGACTTTTATATAATTACTAGTCACTATTATTTTTGGCTTTCTATAGATACATTAACTAACACTGTCCAGATGATGTCAATTTTGATGGCCTTGAGATACAAAGGGTGAAGCAAAGGTTACAGGTGGATGTTTTTCATGATGAAGCTGCAGCCTCAGCAAATGTGCTGTTCTAAATACACTTCATTATTTTGGTGATACAGGGGACTTAGTGCTGTGCCTCCTGGTATAGGGAGGGTACGTATCTCTACGCAGAACTGGCATTCTTGTTTGCGATTCATTTTTAATTCTTTGAACTAGTTCTGAAAACAGAACAAACTCTGTAAAATAATCAATGCAATAAGGCTTCTGAAGACTTGTCAAGAGTATGGAAGCAGAGGATGTTGTCAAGATCGATCCAGTGGTAGTCAGACAGTAGGTGAGCTGATGCGTTTCACTGCTGATCAACCGCAACTTCATCTGGGTTATTCCACACTAAAATGTGTCACCTGTACTACTTTAGGACTACCACTGAGCAATCTTAACCATAGCCTTAGCTTAAAGTGACTATAAATCTACCTTTAGGTAAGTAGACTTGATATAACTAGAACACCAAAACTTTCTTACCGTATATACTCGAGTATAAGCCGACTTTTTCAGCACATTTTTCATGCTGAAAAAGCACCTCCTCGGCTTATACTAGGGTGAATACGGTAACTGTAGTTTAGACTGTGAGGAAGTGGATCCAGGCCTAATGCTCCTTCCCACAGCCCTATTCCCCTCTAACTGCGCTGTACCTGCTCAGTTTGGGCTCCATCCGATAGCCAGATGACCCCTGAGTATAGCGCTGTTCATTGCAGACTTGGTGGACAGTTTTTCAGCTTGAGGCCTACCATGACTGGTAAGCTGGGGCCTAAATATTGGAGCCAGGCCGGGAATCGGGCTCCATGGCGAAAATCGCGGACTTTTACAGCCGGAGCTGCACCTACTGACCCTGGACCTTGAGGGCCTGACTACCCTGCTAAGGTTTACCAGGTGCCTGGATCCCTGTACACTCTGCTGGGCACTGGAGAGAGGTAAAAGGCATTGTGGAGGACTTGCTTCCTTCAGTGACAGCAGCCATCTTTGGATCAATCACTTTCTCCTCACTGTTAACCCCTCTACCATGGGTCCCACAACTTAAAACTCCCCTCAGTGTCAGTGTGTGTCAGTGTGCCCCTAGACCAGGCATTCCCAACCACGGTCCTCAAGGCACACCAACAGTGCAGGTTTTGTAGATATCCAGGCTTGAGCACAGGTGACTTAATTAGTATCTGAGGGATTCTGATTAAACCATCTGTGCTGAAGCCTGGATATCACTAAAACCTGCACTGTTGGTGTGCCTTGAGGACCGTGGTTGGGAATGCCTGCCCTAGACCCTGTGCATTTTCCACCCTAGGCTTATACTCGAGTCAATAAGTTTTCCCATTTTTTTGTGGCAAAATTAGGTGCCTCGGCTTATATTCGGGTCGACTTATACTCGAGTATATACGGTAGTCATATTTTTATTATAGGGCAATGAGGATGTACGTAGTCGCCACATGACTTTTAGTAAACCTCGCTTCAATGTTTGAGGTACAAAGTTCTACAAGAGATCAATGCACCGTAAAATGTCACCAGAGTATGATCCCAGCAAGAAAGGAAATGTCACACTGGTTATTGCACGTGCACCCTCTCCCTGCTCGCATACTAGAGGTAGTTATATTGTCACAAACTAGTCTCATTGTTGATGCATGAGACACGTAAGGAGAGTATTGGGCAACAACCTCCAATGTCTGTAGAGTATAGGTCCACTTAAGAAACCCCTTGTTCTCTTTTACAACTGATTTAATTAAATAAAAGTGACTTTGGGGACAATTCGGAGGTGGGCATTGTAGCACAGCCGTGATGTCTTCCTATGAAGCGTGAGGGATGCAATTTATATACCAACAGACAGGATCCCAATGGTCAGGTTGCCGACACCAAGATCCCTAAGACGACATTCCCGCCAGCAGGAATTCCAGTGCATAAGGTCTATTCTCCCTCATGGAGGTCCACGAGCCCCACAGAGGGGGAATAGAAGCTTGTGGCAAGCGCCGGGAGCCACCGCGCCCACAGCATGTTTAGCGCAGCATGGCAAGTGCAGCAAGCCCGCCTGGGGCCTCGTTGCGTTCCAGTCTGCTGTCGGGATCCCGATTGTAGGGAAATCATACCGAAACCCTGTGTGAAATTATGCTAAAGCCACAAAAGTTGCCTTAAGTGAAAAGTTGCCGCTGCCAATGGCGCATTGGATCAACTGATCTGAGTAACATCCCCAAACATCAACAAAAAGACCTGTTGGGGACAGATGCTTTTTCCTTTTTAGCAGATTTGGGATTATTAGTTTTATTTAAATAACAGGAAAAAAATGCACACACAGTGTTTCCTTGTTCCTGGAATGACGTTTATGGATTTTACTTTTGTTAAAGGAGACACAATGTCCAGCGGTCAGACCCTATAATCAGATAAGAGAACAGAGAAGTGCGTCTGTCACGCAGCCCCTTATTACCTCCCTACCAAGTGCTGACTTGGAGCTGCCCGACTGTGAAGCTGGCATTTCAACACTCCACCTGCAGAACTGGAAATGCCACTTTTGCTGAACAGTTTCTATCTACGGTTCAGTATCTGAGTTAGAGGCCAAAAAGCCATTGTTGTTATTTCATTTCAAGACATGGACGGGAAAATAGGAGTTACTGGATCTTGGCTTAAACTTTCACTTTTACATATATCAGGGGGGGGGGGGGCGTGTGGGGCATTCCTGAAAAGTGTTAAATAGGAGGAATCTGATGGATCGGATGCCAGCTACTCTTCTCTTGCCTTTGGGAGCTAAGAGGTAAGGGGGGTCGGGGGTCACGCCCAGGTGGGAGGGACAGGGACGTGATTCTTTTGCTGCCCATACACTTATGCGATGGGACATGAATTGTTGGACATCGGGTGCTGGAAGAGGGGTGGTGTGGGGCTGTGTAGGCGGGACCGGAGCTTGTCAGCAGCGGGACTTGTCAGCAGCAGCAGTGACTTTGAAACTCTGGACGGCCCTCTGATTGGCTGAGGCCACCTGTCTAACTGGTGGCACATCTGCTGCCGCTGCCGAGTCCCGCCGCCTGAAAGCTCCACCGCTCCGGTCCCCGCTACACAGCTGCCATGCCTCCCCAGCCAGGTACCGGCTCCCCGCCAACGCTCTGGTCCCCATCCCAGCCCCGCTGCCCGAACCCGCCGCTGATTGCATTCGAGCAATTTGTGGTTTAAAACCACATGCGATTGCTCATGCAATTCGATAAATATTATGTGAAGCTCATAATATCTATCGATGCGACATTCGATGGCGTGCCTGCGCATCGCGTTGAATGTCAGCTTAAAAATGCATGCAATCATTCGATTTATTGGCCAGATGTGGCCGAAATCAAACGATTGCATGCGATATCTCCCATATGTATGGGCAGCATTAGAAATGCATTTTCACAGCCCTGCAACATACAATTGTTTTCTCAAACATCTAGCCTCAATATGCCATGCAATGCAAGATGCCTGGCATAAATGTGCCACCAGTTCCCAACTCTGCTAACGCCCTTTTGGTTGTTGCTGAAAATGCATCTTTTACCCCTTTTCCACCGACCTAAAAATCCTGGGTTTTTGCATGTGAACCCGCACCAACCTGGGATTTTTACCTGGGACTCGAGCTGTGTATTTAGCGGGTAAAACCTGGGCAACGAGCCTTGGAAACGGCCCTTACCTGGGTTTATCGACCTGGGCAGGGGAAGCTGGTCATTGTACCGGCGCCTCCCACCCGACACTGACTTCCCCGCCAATGCCCGCATATAACTGTCCCCTGCCGGTGCCCACCCACCACAGACCCCTGACGCAAACCCCCCACCGCTGACTCCAGACACTGACCTCCCGAGCAAACCCCTGCCACTGACCCCGAAATTGACCTCTCCTCCTGCTGCCATGCTTTCCCTTTTCAGTGAAATAGGGATCAACCCAAGAAAAACAGTGGAAACGGGGACATGGGAAGGAGATCCACTAAAGTCCCGGGTCAAAATTCCTGTGTGAGACCCGGGATTTTGGTGGAAAAGCGGCATTAGTTGCAACACATGTGGAAGCTGTGGCTGCTACATTGTAGCATTGTGTACAGAATGGGTGTGGTATGGGGCTCCGATAGTCGGGATCCCGACTGCCTGTACTCAGACAGCATGGCGAGCGCAAAGAAGCCCCTTGCGGGCACTCTGCACTCGCCACGCTGTGGGCACGGTGGCTCACTACGCGAGCCACTTATTTTATTCTCCCTCTATGGGGGTCGTGGACCGCCACAAGGGAAAATAGCCGTCGGGCACCCGGTTGTTGGCATTTTGACAGTCCGTATCCCGACGTCGGGTAAATGACAGTCCGTATCCCGACGTCGGGTAAATGACTGTCGGGATCCCGACTGTCAGGAACGCGTCCGGCATCCGTACAGAATCAGAGACTCCGTCACACACAGATATACAAGTGTCATGTCACATTACTCAGCACAACGTCCTTGTGCGTCCAAGTCATTGCGTTGCGACAAACACTTTTTCAGCATAAAGGCTAACCTGATCGTACCCACAGTCAGCGGTCACACTGCTTACCACGGCCAGTGCACAGGTATTTGCACTTATGACAATCCAGAATTCCACCCGGCGACTCCGGTTCATAATATTCCAGGTCGTTCATCTGGCCATCATGTGGAGGAAATGTTCTACGGGGCACAAAGTAATAACTATGATAAGTAGGTAGGGATGCAGGGCACCCGTCTCCTGCACACATCTCATGTTTGTATGCACTGGCAACTGTGAATTTCTAGGCTGCGGAATTTCTCATCATCGCTGTCGCACAGAGAAGTAGGAGGCCCATCGGAGCCATGGTAAACTCATATACGCAGACTACACATAATAACTAGGAGCACTGGCTGCTGGGGTAGCACTATGGCTGCAAAAACTGGACACAGCAGTGCGGACGCAGGCGCTTTTTTCTAGGTACATGATCACAGCTTATGGCATATACAAACCTCAAATCCATCCGTGACATTAATGCTATATTACTGCGACTCCCAATTACCTTCCGCCCCATCGCAACTGCACCTTCTGTGTTTCCTATTGGTACGCACAAGTCTGCGCAGGGGCGGTTTTCCAGCCTACAGACGTGCGAAGCAGCCGCCCAGAGAATAGAAAAGACCCCTGAAGCCGTTGCAAGGTTCTCCGCAACTGCACGCATATATGGGGGCAGATGTATTGGGTGCCAGACAGTTTCCTGACAGTCGGGATCCCGACAGTCAAAACCCCAACACTCGGGGTCCCGACGGCCACCGGCTATTCTGCCTCATGGCGGCCAGTCGGCAACCCAAGGCGGGACCATATACCACACCCGATGTATTAAGCCTGGAGAAATGATAAAGTGGAAGCTCAACATGTAAATTTACTAAAGTTTCTAGAAATGAAAAGAGAGGATGCTGCCTAAAGTTCAATACACACTAGAAGATATTGTGCGAGATATCATTCATAAAGCACTTTACTGTGTATGCGCAGTATTGGTAACGATGCACGCTCCTGCGCATCGTTAGCGACATTGATATCTTCCAGACATGCAGCTCAATTCGGCCAATATTGTACTCATCGCTCAGTGTGGATGGGGGACAATAGACATGAGCTATATTGTCCTGCTGCACCCTGTGCCCCGCCCCTCACCTCCAGCATCCGACCGCTGGCTCCGCCCCCGGCACCCGCAGCTATATTAGTAGATGGCCACTAATGCTTATATTAGTACATTAATGACCACTGGCCACCAATGTTTATATACTGCACCCTTCCCACTGCCCACCAATGTGCACCATGCAGGAACATGCATGGCACTCACTGCCCCCCAATGAAGCATGCATGCACCCACTCGCCCCCAATGTCTACAATGCATGTTTGCAGCATGCATGGTACCCACCGCCCACCAAAATATAACATGTAGGGATGAAGCATCCGGGGCTTGATTTCAATCCCGGGAATCAGGATCTGCTCTGACCTGTGCTTTTTCATCATCATCCTCACTGACTTTAACATCCCTACTGACATCACTGGACCTGTGTCCACTAATCTTCTTACCCTGTCCTCCTAGTATGGCCTCTGTCAATACTAGGACATTGACAAAGGCAATACCCTTTGACCTGGTCTTCACACACCGGTGTGATCCATCTGACTTTTCCACCCTCTCATCTCCTCGTTTCCTCTCCACGCACAGACACAATTCAGATTCCCTCAACCCCGCTATCTTATTCTATCATCATCCTGCCCCAACCACACGGCACCCCATTATAACGGCATCATCACCTCCACTCGATTCTCTCCCTTACTACCACTGACTTTGTCTCTTCCTTCTTGACATGAATTCCCCCTCCGTCCAACATCAGCAGCCCCACCAGCCCAAAGATTTAGCTTGTTTTGCCCCCTTCACTAGAGCAAGCCCCCTTACTCTATTCCCTTACTCTCTCTGACCGTGCAAAGCTTCCAACAGGCCACATATTCATTAAAGCGAAGCCTTCTGCCACATAACCTTCTGTCGAGGTCACTCTCCAAACCGCTGCCTCATGCCTTATCCATCTGTGCCCTACATACTTCCTACCAATAGGCCACCCTATTGCTCGGTCTTATGTCACCCGTCTTTCTTCTGTTCCCTCGAGATTGGTGGGATCTCTTCCCTCCCGTCCTCCTAGCCATTTTGACTGGCTCTTTAATTGCAGCTCTCTCCTACTCAACGCCCATCTATACCCGAACCTCTTCTCACTCGTAACCTGTTAATCTTTTCCAAGGGCTGCCAACCCCTAGTACACTGATGGCTAACCTTGACACTCCAGCTGTTGTTGAACTACACATCCCAGCATGCCCTGCATCAGTTTTAGCATGGCCAAATAGTAAAACTGTAGCAGGGCATGCTGGCATGTGTAGTTCAACAACAGCTGGAGTATGAAGGTTAGAAATTACTGCCCTAGTAGTACGCTGATTACTCCTTTGCTTTCCTACATCTCAGCTGTATTGTGTACTGAGGATTTTGCTGCTGATCGTTACCTCTGCTCTGTTTTCGTTTTTTGTTACTGTTCTAGGTACCATGTATTGTATGTATGGCGCTGCTAACCACGTGTGGTGCTTTGTGAGTAAAATATAATAATAATAATCAGCTATTATTCCGAGCCTATATCCACATCTGTCCAATTTTTTTGTGCTGTGCACGTAGTGGGGGATTGTTTTATATTCTCACCTATTTTCCTGCCCGGATAGCCCACATGTATTAGCGCACAAGGATCTGTGGGTATTTCACAGTTCATTCTCCACCCTTTCCGTGGTTTTCCACCCCAGTCCTCAATTACCCTCAACAGGTCATGTTTTCTGGATTTCTTTAATAATGCAAATGTAAGTTAATCTATTTCGCTAGATGAGTAAATATCCCACCTGCTACCACAGGCAGAATTCCTGAAAACATGACCTGTCGAGGAAATGAGGTTTGGCCTGAAAATACATTGATATATTTCATAATATACTCAAGTGCAACACTGTTATATATCTAGACTGCTAAGACCATTTGTTTTTATGAAGTATATTCATTCGGAAAACCTGGCATGTTTTAGAGCGCTCACAAGCTTCGTCCTCACCTCTCAGATGGGTAGTAATGGTCCGGGTCCTTTTCCGGATGGCCCTGTCTATCTATGCTACGTGGATAACGTTCTTGACGTCTTTCCTTATCATCATTTCGGCTCCTCTCTTTGTGATAGTCGTCTCGTTCATGGTAGTAACTCTTGTCTGTGCTATAACTGTCTCTTTCCTCGTAGTGGTTCCGGGTCCTCTCGGACGGACTCCTATCTTCGTGGTACTTATCTCTCTCCCTATAGCCATCCCTACTCCGCTCCCGCTGGCTTCTACTCTGCTCCTTTCCCTCATAGTGGTGGTCCCTCTCCTGATGTCGGCTGTGACTTCTGTCATCGTGGTGTCTACCATGGGGCCTCTCTTCCCGGCGGTCGTCTCTGTCCTGATGCCGGCTCCGACTGCGCTCATTCTGGTGCCTACTCTCACTCCTTTCATTGTTATATCCGTTCTGAATTTCGGGGTTTCCGTCACGTGTACCGGTATGGCCACTTCTCTTCTCGTATCTGGGTTTTCTGGGGGCCCGATTCTCCCCATCACTTTGATAGGGACCAGAATCTACCATGGTCAGACCTATAAAAATGTACAGATATAATTAGGCTTTACACAAGAAACCTATGGCTGAAATTAGACGGACGAACGGCCCGGCAAGTGTTAAACTTGCCAAAGCCGTTGGTGGCCACGGTATGCACATGCCCAAATACGCGCTTGCGCAGACCCCCCACCATTGGAAAGGGACTGAATTTGCCTCATTCCGAATGGTGTTGAATCACCCCCATTGTATTTGATTAATTTGTGGAACTCTCGTCCAATAGTGGCAAGTGCAGGGGATGTGGTCCTGCTCCACAGCAAAAGACCAAATTTAGGGGCATCATGCAGCCGCTGCAGTCATTTTATTAGGGAAGTGAGCAGGATACGGGAAACATAGAATCTGACGGCAGATAACAACCATTTGGCCTATGTAGACTGCTCCTTTTTTAAACATATTGTACCTCAAACCATATTTGATTTTTAAGAATATAATTCTGTCGATCCGTTCATGTTTAAACCGCTCTACTTGGCTGACCGGACCTTCCATAGGCAAATATGAAGAAGCCAAGAAAAAATTGGTGCAAACCGGACACATATATATATTGCCCATACAGCCAGGAAAATAAAGCTGGTCACACATCAGAAAGACCTGCTTACAATCATGATTGTGTCCAGATTTCCCTTCAACTCCCCGGAAGAATTTGTGGTTTTTGGACACACAATGGGCCGTATTCAATGCGGCTGGTGAGGGGGTTAAACGGCGATGATTGCCGAAAACAAGCGATCCTCGCTGTTTAACCCCCACGCCGGCCGCTCACCCTATTCTACGTACCAGGTGAATGCTCGCTGTCACAGGACGGCAAGGATTCCCCCAAACAGTGAGGCTTGCGGCTAATGCAGGAAGCTCACTGCATTTAGCCACAAGCATCTCAGTTTTAGAGCCCGCACACGCAGTTTCCTCCTCGCTACAAAAACCTAGCAAGGGGGAAACGGCATGTGCAGGGGATCAGTTGAATACTGACCTTGCGAGCTGTGACAGCGAGCAGTCAGCGCTGCTCACTGTCACAGCTTGCAAAAACCATTGAATACACCCCAATGTATTCACAATGTGCACACAATCTGTTGTACAACCCAGATGCTGCATACACCCAAGGGTCAGTGCTAGTTGTCAAGGGGTCAATACTCATTGCCAAGGGGTCAATGCACGTTGCCATGGCTTGCATAGTGCTTTGCTCCCTGTCAGATGCTAGAGGTTAAATATGATCTCTAGAATCTGTCTCCTCCGAGGCGGAGGAGTGAGGGGGAACGCGGCGGCGGAGGATGGGGGAGTGTGGGGGAAGGCGGCAGATCTGTCAAACAACCAATTGAATGTGCTTAAAAGCACATGCAATCTGGTCCCAATCACGACTGATCAGACATCCAGCAGGTCGGATTAGAGGACCAAACATTCGACCCACAGGAACGCACACTGCACACTATCTGTTTTGCAAACCCCTCGAGATTGTATGCTTGGGTACAATCTCGTTCTAGTGTATGGGGACAGGGAAAACACACAATGCAATTTGTAACAGACCACATCAATTATTTTGCCACCATAGTAAAAACCCTCCCACCTTTCTCTCAGATGTCTTATAATATAATAATATAATGGTACTAGTAGCAGTACAGTATTGGCAGTAGTAATAGTACTAGTAGCAGTACACTATTGGCAGTAGTAATAGTACTAGTAGCAGTACAGTATTGGCAGTAGTAATAGTAATAGTAGCAGTACAATAGGAGTAATAGTACAGTACTGGCAGTAGTAATAGTACTAGTAGCAGTACAGTAAAAGTAATAGTAAAGTACTGGCAGTAGTAATAGTACTAGTAGCAGTACAGTAGGAGTAATAGTATAGTATTGGCAGTAGTAATAGTACTAGTAGCAGTACAGTAGGAGTAATAGTATAGTACTGGCAGTAGTACTAGTAGCAGTACAGTAGGAGTAATAGTATAGTACTGGCAGTAGTAATAGTACTAGCAGAAGTAACAGTATAGTAGTGGCAGTAGTAATAGTACTAGTAGCAGTACAGTAGGAGTAATAGTATAGTAGTGGCAGTAGTAATAGTACTAGTAGCAGTACAGTAGGAGTAATAGTATAGTAGTGGCATTAGTAATAGTACTAGCAGTAGTACTAGTAGAAGTAACAGTATAGTACTGGCAGTAGTAATAGTACTAGTACAGTAGGAGTAATAGTATAGTACTGGCAGTAGTAATAGTACTAGTAGGAGTAATAGTATAGTACTGGCAGTAGTAATAGTACTAGTAGCAGTACAGTAGGAGTAATAGTATAGTACTGGCAGTAGTAATAGTACTAGTAGCAGTACAGTAGGAGTAATAGTATAGTATTTGCAGTGGTAATAGTACTAGTAGCAGTACAGTAGGAGTAATAGTATAGTACTGGCAGTAGTAATAGTACTAGTAGCAGTACAGTAGGAGTAATAGTATAGTACTGGCAGTAGTAATAGTACTAGTAGCAGTACAGTAGGAGTAACCCGTGTCTGTCTAACCCTCCCTTTTTAGAATGTAAGCTCTCACGAGCAGGGCCCTCTCTCCTCATGTGCCTTTCTTAGAATATATAAACCTCTGCCACCCTGATGCTTGCTTCAGTGTCCTGTCCCCCGATGCAACTATCCATATTTACCATGTACTTGTCCTAAACTGTCTTGTGCTGTAATTCGTTATGTGTTTTTGCTCATAACTATGCTCTGTAAAGCGCTGCGGAATATGTATGCGCTATATAAGAAACTGTTAATAAATAAATAAATAAATAAATAAATATAGTACTGGCAGTAGTAATAGTACTAGTAGAAGTACAGTAGAAGTAATAGTATAGTACTGGCAGTAGTAATAGTGCTAGTAGCAGTACAGTAGGAGTAATAGTATAGTACTGGCAGTAGTAATAGTGCTAGTAGCAGTACAGTAGAAGTAATAGTATAGTACTGGCAGTAGTAATAGTACTAGTAGCAATACAGTAGGAGTAATAGTATAGTACTGGCAGTAGTAATAGTACTAGTAGCAGTACAGTAGGAGTAATAGTATAGTACTGGCAGTAGTAATAGTACTAGTAGCAGTACAGAAGGAGTAATAGTATAGTACTGGCAGTAGTAATAGTGCTAGTAGCAGTACAGTAGGAGTAATAGTATAGTACTGGCAGTAGTAATAGTACTAGTAGCAGTACAGTAGGAGTAACAGTATAGTATTGGCAGTAGTAATAGTACTAGTAGCAGTACAGTAGGAGTAATAGTATAGTACTGGCAGTAGTAATAGTACTAGTAGCAGTACAGTAGGAGTAATAGTATAGTACTGGCAGTAGTAATAGTGCTAGTAGCAGTACAGTAGGAGTAATAGTATAGTACTGGCAGTAGTAATAGTGCTAGTAGCAGTACAGTAGGAGTAATAGTATAGTACTGGCAGTAGTAATAGTGCTAGTAGCAGTACAGTAGAAGTAATAGTATAGTACTGGCAGTAGTAATAGTACTAGTAGCAATACAGTAGGAGTAATAGTATAGTACTGGCAGTAGTAATAGTACTAGTAGCAGTACAGTAGGAGTAATAGTATAGTACTGGCAGTAGTAATAGTACTAGTAGCAGTACAGTAGGAGTAATAGTATAGTACTGGCAGTGGTAATAGTACTAGTAGCAGTACAGTAGGAGTAATAGTATAGTACTGGCAGTAGTAATAGTACTAGTAGCAGTACAGTAGGAGTAATAGTATAGTATTGGCAGTAGTAATAGTATAGTAGTACACACAGTAGCAGGTCATATTGTAACACTTAAAAAAAACTTTATTTTGTTAGTGTAAAGCGTATACGGTAGGTAGTGTATTGTACATCTGCTATAGACACCTGTGAGGCACAGAGGCCCCAGTCACAGGGATATACTAAAAGGATGATCACAAAAAGGGATGATCAGGATGATTGCCTGCAGTTCCAGTTCACACCTCCTAGATGTCACTATTTTTTTTTTTTACTTTAACAGAATATAGAAAATACAGAAATCATATTAAGCTTTTCAATGATATTTATAGTTAAAAAAAAGTTACAGGATTTATGTACCATCTTTTCTATTTACATGGGATGATCACGTTTTTATCGCAGATAATTACACCTGGGACAGTTTTCAATGCGTTTCCAGGGGGATAATGGCTATAACTTTTATATTTACATGGGATGATCACCTTTTTATCGCAGATAATTACACCTGGGACAGTTTTCTTTGCGTTTCCAGGGGGATGATGGCTATATCTTTTCTATTTACGTGGGATGATCAGCTTTTTATCGCAGATAATTACACCTGGGACAGTTATCTATGCGTTTCCATGGGGATTATGGCTATATCTTTTCTATTTACGTGGGATGATCACAATTTCATCGCAGATAATTACACCTGGGACAGTTTTCTTTGCGTTTCCAGGGGGATGATGGCTATATCTTTTCTATTTATGTGGGATGATCAGCTTTTTATCGCGGATAATTACACCTGGGACAGTTTTTAATGCGTTTCCAGGGGGATGATGGCTATATCTTTTCTATTTACGTGGGATGATCACGTTTTTATCGCAGATAATTACACCTGGGACAGTTTTCTTTGCGTTTCCAGGGGGATGATGGCTATATCTTTTCTATTTACGTGGGATGATCAGCTTTTTATCGCAGATAATTACACCTGGGACAGTTATCTATGCGTTTCCATGGGGATTATGGCTATATCTTTTCTATTTACGTGGGATGATCACAATTTCATCGCAGATAATTACACCTGGGACCGTTTTCTTTGCGTTTCCAGGGTGATGATGGCTATATCTTTTCTATTTACGTGGGATGATCACGTTTTTATCGCAGATAATTACACCTGGGACAGTTTTCTTTGCGTTTTCAGGGTGATGATGGCTATATCTTTTCTATTTACGTGGGATGATCACCTTTTTATCGCAGATAATTATACCTGGGATGGTTTTAAATGTGTTTCCAGGGGGATGGTGGCTATATCTTTTCTATTTACGTGGGATGATCACGTTTTTATCGCAGATAATTACACCTGGGACCGTTTTCTTTGCGTTTCCAGGGTGATGATGGCTATATCTTTTCTATTTACGTGGGATGATCACCTTTTTATCGCAGATAATTATACCTGGGATGGTTTTAAATGTGTTTCCAGGGGGGTGGTGGCTATATCTTTTCTATTTTTACGTGGGATGATCACGTTTTTATCGCAGATAATTACACCTCGGACCGTTTTCTTTGCGTTTCCAGGGTGATGATGGCTATATCTTTTCTATTTACGTGGGATGATCACGTTTTTATCGCAGATAATTACACCTGGGACAGTTATCTATGCGTTTCCATGGGGATTATGGCTATATCTTTTCTATTTACGTGGGATGATCACAATTTCATCGCAGATAATTACACCTGGGACAGTTTTCTTTGCGTTTCCAGGGGGATGATGGCTATATCTTATCTATTTATGTGGGATGATCAGCTTTTTATCGCGGATAATTACACCTGGGACAGTTTTTAATGCGTTTCCAGGGGGATGATGGCTATATCGTTTCTATTTACGTGGGATGATCACGTTTTTATCGCAGATAATTACACCTGGGACAGTTTTCTTTGCGTTTCCAGGGGGATGATGGCTATATCTTTTCTATTTACGTGGGATGATCAGCTTTTTATCGCAGATAATTACACCTGGGACAGTTTTTAATGCATTTCCAGGGGGATGATGGCTATATCGTTTCTATTTACGTGGGATGATCACGTTTTTATCGCAGATAATTACACCTCGGACCGTTTTCTTTGCGTTTCCAGGGTGATGATGGCTATATCTTTTCTATTTACGTGGGATGATCACGTTTTTATCGCAGATAATTACACCTGGGACAGTTTTCTTTGCGTTTCCAGGGGGATGATGGCTATATCTTTTCTATTTACGTGGGATGATCAGCTTTTTATCGCAGATAATTACACCTGGGACAGTTATCTATGCGTTTCCATGGGGATTATGGCTATATCTTTTCTATTTACGTGGGATGATCACAATTTCATCGCAGATAATTACACCTGGGACAGTTTTCTTTGCGTTTCCAGGGGGATGATGGCTATATCTTTTCTATTTATGTGGGATGATCAGCTTTTTATCGCGGATAATTACACCTGGGACCGTTTTCTTTGCGTTTCCAGGGGGATGATGGCTATATCTTTGCTATTTACGTGGGATGATCACAATTTCATCGCAGATAATTATACCTTGGATGGTTTTGAATGTGTTTCCAGGGGGATGGTGGCTATATCTTTTCTATTTACATGGGATGATCACCTTTTTATCGCAGATAATTACACCTGGGACAGTTATCTATGCGTTTCCATGGGGATTATGGCTATATCTTTTCTATTTACGTGGGATGATCAGCTTTTTATCGCGGATAATTACACCTGGGACAGTTTTCAATGCGTTTCCAGGGGGATGGTGGCTATATCTTTTCTATTTACATGGGATGATCACCTTTTTATCGCAGATAATTACACCTGGGACAGTTATCTATGCGTTTCCATGGGGATTATGGCTATATCTTTTCTATTTACGTGGGATGATCAGCTTTTTATCGCGGATAATTACACCTGGGACAGTTTTCAATGCGTTTCCAGGGGGATTATGGCTATATCTTTTCTATTTACATGGGATGATCACCTTTTTATCGCAGATAATTACACCTGGGACAGTTATCTATGCGTTTACATGGGGATTATGGCTATATCTTTTCTATTTACGTGGGATGATCACCTTTTTATCGCAGATAATTACACCTGGGACAGTTTTCAATGCGTTTCCAGGGGGATGATGGCTATATCTTTTCTATTTACATGGGATGATCACAATTTCATCGCAGATAATTACACCTGGGACAGTTTTGAATGCGTTTCCAGAGGGATGTTGGCTATATCTTTTCTATTTACATGGGATGATCAGCTTTTTATCACGGATAATTACACCTGGGACAGTTTTCAATGCGTTTCTAGGGGGATGATGGCTATATCTTTTCTATTTACGTGGGATGATCACAATTTCATCGCAGATAATTACACATGGGACAGTTTTCAATGCGTTTCCAGGGGGATGATGGCTATTTATTTTATATTTACGTGGGATGATCACGTCTTTATCGCAGATAATTATACCTGGGACAGTTTTGAATGTGTTTCCAGTGGGATGATGGCTATATCTTTTCTATTTACGTGGGATGATCACGTTTTTATCGCAGATAATTACACCTGGGATAGTTTTCAATCCGTTTCCAGGGGGATGATAAATATAAAAGTTATAGCCATGTGGGATGATCAGGTTTTTATTGCCAAAATGTATACCTGGGACTGTTTTTTATATGCGTTTCCAAGGAGGTGAAGGCTATAACATTTTTATTTACGTGGGATGATCAGGTTTTTATCGCAGATATGTATACCTGGGACCATTTTCTATGTGCTTTTATGGAGATGATGGCTATATGTTTTTTTTTTATTTACAAGGGATGATCACGTTTTAGGGGCCTTATTCTGATTCACTCCTTCTGCCAAATTCCTTCTTAGTTGGACAAATCCATGTGCACTGCAGGTGGGGTAGATGTGACATGTGCAGAGAGAGTTAGATTTGAGTGGGGTTTTACTTCATAGTGAGATCTATATTGCAGTGTAAAAATTCTCTCTGGACATTTACGCCTGCAGTGCACATGGTTTTATCCATCTAAGAAGGAATTTGCCAAAAGGAGTGAACCAGAACAAGGCCCTTAACCCCTTGAGTGGTATGCCCGGAGATATTCCTGGCTCAGCTGCGCTGCCGCAGCGGGCTGTCCCGGAATATTTCCGGTCATATCACTAATGCAGAATAGGTGTGCACCAGTGGTGTCCAGGTGTGCAACACTGGTGCAGCACCTCTAGAGCCCTCTCCCACACCCTTCCAGTCCCCCCGTCACCTTCGCTCCGTCAATCGATACCCTGGACCTCCGGTGACCCGCCAGCCAGCCGCCCGTCGGCGGCAGGCTCGGGTGTGGTCGGCGCGGCTCGAGGGGACTCGGGAGTGCTCAGGCACCAGACTCCTCCCGAGCCGCCGCGAACATCCCCCAGCTTGCCGCCGACTTCACTGCTGAATGTGACAGGCGGCTTAGGCAGAGGGGACAGCGGCAGCACTGCAGGGAAGCGCTGGCGTACTATCGCCGGAGCGGAGGCGAGGGAGAGGGGCTTGCAACTTTATGTGGTCGGTACTTCTGGGGCAGGACAAACCTGCCCTGATAGGTTTGTCCTGCCCCAGCAAAACCCACCACTCAAGGGGTTAAAGTAGCTATGTATACCTGGGACTGTGTTCTACGCGTTTACAGTGGGATGATGGTATTACCAGCGGATGAACGACAGGGTGGAAAGTCGTCCACCCCCGGATAAATCACTGATAAGGGCGAAAATCGCTCAGAGTGTATGCACAGAGCATCAGTTTTCAGGTCAGTAATTTTCCTCATCATCTTTATCGATAGTCTGGGCAACATCGCCCAATGTGTATGGGTCAGCGATTATGTGGGAGCGCTCATTAGCACTCACCGCTGCCCCATACACACTGGGGGCCAGATTCTATAAGCTTCAAAAGTGATAAAATGGAGAGTCATAAACAGACAGCCAATCAGCTCCTACCTGCCATGCCACAGACTGTGTTTGAAAAATGTCAGGCAGGAGCTGATTGGCTGGCTGTTTATCACTCTCCATTTGATCACTTTTGAAGCTTATAGAATCTGGCCCAGAGTGACTTTCATGATGAAAGCTGCTCAGGTGAATAAATTGATAGTCTTTCAGGTGTAGGTCTCACAGTGTGTATGGGGCTGTTACCTTCACCTTCACCTCCTTGGAAACGCATATAAAAAACAGTCCCAGGTATACATATTGGCAATAAAAACCTGATCATCCCACATGGCTATAACTTTTATATTTATCATCCCCCTGGAAACGGATTGAAAACTATCCCAGGTGTAATTATCTGCGATAAAAACGTGATCATCCCACGTAAATAGAAAAGATATAGCCATCATCCCACTGGAAACGCAAAGAAAACTGTCCCAGGTGTAATTATCTGCGATGAAATTGTGATCATCCCATGTAAATAGAAAAGATATAGCCATCATCCCCCTGGAAACGCATTAAAAACTGTCCCAGGTGTAATTATCTGCGATGAAATTGTGATCATCCCACGTAAATAGCAAAGATATAGCCATAATCCCCATGGAAACGCATAGATAACTGTCCCAGGTGTAATTATCTGCGATAAAAAGGTGATCATCCCATGTAAATAGAAAAGATATAGCCATCATCCCCCTGGAAACGCAAAGAAAACGGTCCCAGGTGTAATTATCTGCGATAAAAACGTGATCATCCCACGTAAATAGAAACGATATAGCCATCATCCCCCTGGAAACGCATTGAAAACTGTCCCAGGTGTAATTATCCGCGATAAAAAGCTGATCATCCCAGGTAAATAGAAAAGATATAGCCATCATCCCCCTGGAAACGCATTCAAAACTGTCCCAGGTGTAATTATCTGCGATTAAATTGTGATCATCCCACGTAAATAGCAAAGATATAGCCATAATCCCCATGGAAACGCATAAATAACTGTCCCAGGTGTAATTATCTGCGATAAAAAGGTGATCATCCCATGTAAATAGAAAAGATATAGCCACCATCCCCCTGGAAACACATTCAAAACCATCCAAGGTATAATTATCTGCGATGAAATTGTGATCATCCCACGTAAATAGAAAAGATATAGCCATAATCCCCATGGAAACGCATTAAAAACTGTCCCAGGTGTAATTATCTGCGATAAAAACGTGATCATCCCACGTAAATAGAAAAGATATAGCCATCATCACCCTGGAAACGCAAAGAAAACGGTCCGAGGTGTAATTATCTGCGATAAAAACGTGATCATCCCATGTAAATAGAAAAGATATAGCCATCATCCCCCTGGAAACGCATTGAAAACGGTCCCAGGTGTAATTATCTGCGATAAAAAGCTGATCATCCCACGTAAATAGAAAAGATATAGCCATCATCCCCCTGGAAACGTAAAGAAAACGGTCCCAGGTGTAATTATCTGCGATGAAATTGTGATCATCCCATGTAAATAGAAAAGATATAGCCAACATCCCCCTGGAAACGCATTCAAAACTGTCCCAGGTGTAATTATCTGCGATAAAAAGCTGATCATCCCACGTAAATAGAAAAGATATAGCCATAATCCCCATGGAAACGCATTAAAAACTGTCCCAGGTGTAATTATCTGCGATAAAAAGGTGATCATCCCACGTAAATAGAAAAGATATAGCCATCATCACCCTGGAAACGCAAAGAAAACGGTCCCAGGTGTAATTATCTGCGATAAAAAGGTGATCATCCCATGTAAATAGAAAAGATATAGCCATCATCCCCCTGGAAACACATTCAAAACCGTCCCAGGTGTAATTATCTGCGATAAAAACCTGATCATCCCAAATAAATAGAAAAGATATAGCCATCATCCCCCTGGACAAAAGACACTTAGATGGTCTGAATGACATATAATTTGATGTTTACACCTTTTTTTTTAGTTCGTTAAGGTTGAAATCAGTAAAAATTGTGACATCTAGTGTATTGGAGGTGAACTGCACTCAATCATCCCGATCATCCCTTTCTGCAATCATCCTTTTAGTACATCCCCCAGTCACACAACTAAGGTGAGAAATGAGACTGCTGGTAATGCTCTGCACCAGGAAATGCTCTGCCCATGTCTGCAGAGTATCTGACCTCCTGGGAGGCTCTGCTGTATACTGTGATATACGAGGCTCTGCTGTATAATGTGCTATATGAGCCTCTGACTTCTGCGCTTTTGTCCCACTTGTTATACACACAAAGTAACAATGCCCTGCTGCTTTATCTCTCTACTCACAGTTCTCTGTTATCGTCTGCGCCGGGAACAAACAATCCGAAACTCACCTGTAAGCGCGCACCCGACGCCCACAACACACCTGAGTGCGCGCACCCGCCGCCCGCAACACACCTGAGTGCGCGCACCCGACGCCCGCAACACACCTGAGAGCGCGCACTAGAAGTCTGCGGCACAATCACCTGCTGCTGCTGCGGGCGCCCGGAATGAACAGCGCGCGCCGCCGAGATGGCCGGGGGCGCGCTGTCAGCGGAGAGATGTGATTGGCCGGCGCCTGTAAGCTGGGCTGAGTGCGGGAGAGATGAGTCCGGGCATGTAGTAGCAGCTGATGATGGTGATGGAGGTGATGGACCAGCAGCAGAGATCCAGAGAAATAGGTAATTACTATCTGGTTATGGAGGTGCTGCTGGGTATGAGGTGCCAGTATGACAGGTAAAGCAGTATATGTGTGTCCTGCATTATGGGGTGCGGGCAGTGTGTGTGTCCTGTCCTGTAGTATAGGGCGAGAGCAGCGGGTGTCCTGCAGAATGGGATGAGGGCAGTTTGTGTGGGTGTCCTGTAGTATAGGGTGAGGGCAGCGGGTGTCCTGCAAAATGGGGTGAGGGCGGCGTGTGCGGGTGTCCTGCAGAATGGGGTGATTGCGACGTGTGTGGGTGTCCTGCAGAATGGGGTGAGGGCGGTGTGTGCGGGTGTCCTGCAGAATGGGGTGAGGACAGTATGTGTCAGTGTCGTGTCCTGCAGAATGGGGTGAGGGCAGAGTGTGTGGGTGTCCTGCAAAGGGGGGTGAGGGCGGCGTGTGGGGTGTCCTGCAGAATGGGGTGAGGGCGGCGTGTGCGGGTGTCCTGCAGAATGGGGTGAGGGCGGTGTGTGCGGGTGTCCTGCAGAATGGGGTGAGGGCGGCATGTGCGGGTGTCCTGCAGAATGGGGTGAGGGTGGCGTGTGCAGTTGTCCTGCAGAATGGGGTGGGGGCGGCGTGTGCGGTTGTCCTGCAGAATGGGGTGCGGGCGGCGTGTGCGGGTGTCCTGCAGAATGGGGTGAGGGCAGCGTGTGCGGGTGTCCTGCAGAATGGGGTGAGGGCGGCGTGTGCGGTTGTCCTGCAGAGGGGGGTGAGGGCAGTGTGTGTGGGTGTCCTGCAGAATGGGGTGAGGGCAGTGTGTGCGGGTGTCCTGCAGAATGGGGTGAGGGCGGCGTGTGCGGGTGTCCTGCAGAATGGGGTGAGGGCGACGTGTGCGGGTGTCCTGCAGAATGGGGTGAGGGCGGTGCGTGCGGGTGTTCTGCAGAATGGGGTGAGGGCGGCGTGTGTGGGTGTCCTGCAGAATGGGGTAAGGGCAGAGTTTGTGGGTGTCCTGCAGAATGGGGTGAGGGCGGCGTGTGTGGGTGTCCTGCAGAATGGGGTGAGGGCGGTGTGTGCGGGTGTGCTGCAGAATGGGGTGAGGGCGGCATGTGCGGGTGTCCTGCAGAATGGGATGAGAGCTGAGTGTGCGGGTGTCCTACAAAATGGGGTGAGGGTGGTGGGTGTCCTGCAAAATGGGGTGAGGGCAGCGTGTGCGGGTGTCCTGCAGAATGGGGTGAGGGCGGCGCGTGCGGGTGTCCTGCAGAATGGGGTGAGGGCGGCGCGTGCGGGTGTCCTGCAGAATGGGGTGAGGGCAGTATGTGTCAGATTGTTGGCTATTTTGTAGGTAGATTTGCAGGAAATAAATACATGTTTATGAAACATAAATCCTAAATTATGCAGGAGGCAATGGGCATATTATTACTGTTTACTTTGTCCTGCTTCTGATTTCTTAGGGTTCTCTTTTCCTGTGGTAGCCAAGGTCGTTTGGCAGGTGCTGAAAAGTCGGGATGTTCAGAACTTTGGGAGAGTTCTAGACTTCTTAGAAGTAACCCATGAACAGGCTCCAGGTCTGCTTTGCTACAGACACCATGCTAAGCTCAGTTCCGGCCTGAGAGGAAAGGTGAGATGTGTGGCAGTGTCCCGAAGAGGGGAATTGTGTTATTTTTTTGGATGGCGATAAGTAATGCGCGATTGGTGGAGCTAGTTGTATTGCCAGTGGCGGGACTGTTTTCCTTATGGTATGTATCATTCCCAAATTACCTGGGTTTAGTTGTGTAAAGCACCTGCACTCCTCAAATACCCCTTTTACACCAGAGCTGAGACCCGGGTTATTGCCGCTCCAGTCCGGGCCGGGGCTTGGTATAAAAGGGGTAGAAAAAAAATAATAACCTGGGTTCTGTTCCCTGGTGTCCGACCCGGCAAATGTTCAGGGTCAAGCATGGGGCTTCCCCGGAGTCAGGGGCCGTGTAAATGGGTAACCTGGGTCATCCAACCCAGGGACTCATTTATGCCAATCAGGGAGCCCCAACCTCCGGACTGCAGCATCCTGCGGTCAGTCCGGAGGTTGGGCAGGGGCCGTGTACAGCCTCCACTGCTGTCTGCGGTACTATGCAGACAGCAGCAGAGGTGAATGGATGCCTGTGTGCGGCATCCATTCACCTCATGGATGGAGGCTGGGGGCGCACGGAGGCTGGGGGCAGCCCAGCAGCTTACCTGGGTGCTGGGCTTGCCCCCAGCGCGTCGGTCGGCATTGCGGGGGTGTCAGGCGGTGGGTTTCCTGGCACTTGAAGATGATGTCCCGACTTCACCGGTGTCACCCACCTGGCACAAAACCCGGGTGCGACCCTGCAGTTTTAGTGTAAAAGTGGTAAGTAGCTGATTCCTGCTCTCACCTCAGTATGCTGCAAAACGGAATTAGGGCACCTGTGGCATTCACGCTGTTCAGCAGAAACAATTGAATATCTTAGATGGGCTCCTATTACCAATGGCATACACAGGATTTTTAGAGGGGGGTTTCCAAATGCAATCCAAAATCTCCCACTCTGCAGCGCATTGTGCTAAGTATCGGAGTCTGAGGGAGCGGTAACAGCCCTGAAAATTGGTCTTTTAATACACTGGATACAGTATGGAATACAGTATTAATATTTAACAGTACAGATGGTCTATAGCAGTGGTAGCCAACCCTAGCCCTCGAGAGCTACCAACAGTTCACATTTTCCAGACAACCTAGCTGCTGCACAGCTGCACTCATTAATCACTGACACATTTTAAAAGATACACAGATGGAGCTAATTAGCTCACTTGTGATTCCTGAGGAGACCTGCAAAACATGCACTGTTGGTAGCTCTCGAGGACTAGGGTTGGCTACCCCAGGTCTATAGGCTGTTTCGCACAATTAAATAAGACAAGTGGTCAGGAAAATGTTAAACATATAATAAAGACACAAACAAATAAATACACAAACATAATAAAACAAATACTGCACTATCTATGCTCACAATCTCCCACTTCATGGTAAGGCTCCTGTCTCTTCCTCCTGGCAGCTGCTCTCTGGTCCAGTGCGATGTTTGAGGGCTCAGATGCACACATACAGTAAATGTGGTAGAAGAAGCTGGTACACTGGGCATGTGCAGCAGCTCTGCTCTGTCCCTTACACTGCATGGTGTGGTGGCAGCTCTACTGATCATATTATATACCAGCACTATTGTTGTCATAATTTAAGGCACTTACCGAGAGGATGGGGGTGTCTGTGCAACCAGAAACCCCCACTGCGTTTGCCTATGATTACACATAGTCATGTAAAGAAACAATTAAATGACCCCCTCGGACATCAGCTTTGCACGTCCAGTAGGGTTACGTCCACTCACTGTGTCTGATTTTTACAGATAGTGCTCAACATGATTGAGGAGAAGAAACCTTTGCTGGTTATTCTGAAATCATTAAACAATCACTTTCCACCAGTCTTCACAGATGTCTCCACAGCAGTAAGTAACGTCCTATTTGTGATGTGCCTGCATAATACCATCCTGTGCCCGATTAGTGGCGGGCAGTCATCTCTTCTGCTGAAACTTCTGAAATGTGTCATGTACCCTAAAGATCATCCTGCGGACAGGCTGAGAACATTATATTGCAGCAACCAAAACCTTAAGGTGGCCATACACACGCAGATTTATCTGCAGATCTGTCTGGTTGGAACAAAAACCTGGTTATGGATGAGAGCAAATGACAGTTGACTATTTGCTTGGAAATGCTGGAAAACTGACAAACTGTCACTCATCCATAACCATGTTTTTGTTCCAACCAGCCAGATCTGAAGATAAATCTTACTAGTGTATGGGCACCTTTATTCTAATCAACTGTCCATATGTATCTCTTCTGAACTGGTGGGAATTATTTCTCGTATTGGATCTGCATCTGCTATGTGCACACTGTTACTACGATCTTTTATGTGTATGGCCCCAAAGGGTGTCCGCAGGGGGCATGGTCATTGGGTCACCAGCATGACCATGACGGTCGACATGAGTCTAGGTCGACACTCAATGGGGTTTTTCACAATTTTTTTGTGCCGACAAGTGGTATTTCATGCCCTACCATCCACTAGGGCATGGTGGGAGAATAAAATTGTGTGCCCGAAGCATGGCAAGGGGAGGCGGTGCTATGTTTTAGTGTCCATGTCAACTGTGTCGACATTCGGGGCGAAAAAAATGTAAAAAACACCCATGTCGACCTAATGACCCTGTTGACCTAGACTCATTGTCGACCTTCATGCATGTTGACCTAATGACTGTTGACAAACATTGTGGTGACCTATTGACCCATACCGGGCCGTCCGCAGTGCTGTTCAGTGATTATCATACATAGAATAACTATAGAACGGCAACTAAAATGGTGCATGACCTACATCACAGAACTTACCTGGGAAGACTAAAAGATCTTAACATGTATAGTTTGGAGCAGAGAAGGGAAAGGGGGGACACGATAGAAATCTTCAAATATATCAAGGGCTTTAACATAGTACAGAAGTAAAAGAACACCAGGACATGCACTTAAACTGGAGGGAGGTAGGTTCAGGGGAAATGTTAGAAAGAATTACTTCACAGAAAGGGTAGTGGATAAGTGGAATAGCCTCCCATCAGAGGTGGTAGAGGCTAAGACAGTAGAACAATTTAAACATGCTTGGGATAGGCATATGAATATCCTTACAAAGGAATAAGGATTAAAAAGGGTTGAGATTACCTGAAGGGTAAATAAGGGGCAGACTAGATGGGCCAAATGGTTCTTATCTGCCGTCAAATTCTATGTTTCTATTAACAAAGCAATACGGCCAAACAAAGAGGGGGGAATGGGGGGGGGGGGTGTATGTGAGGTCCAAAGGGAGGACAATAAACAGTAGGTGGGTGAATTGGGAAGAGAGTTAAGTTGGGGGGCAGTGAGGTAGAGTAATGAGGTATGAGGACATCGTATAGTCTTTTATGAAGATGTTGTAAAGGTTTGTGGTGAAAGTCTGGAGACTCGTAGAGAAAGTCTAAAAGAGGGATGTGGTGAGTTCTGGGCAGCATAGGAGACATCAGGGAGACGTAATAAATATACTTTAGATTGGTGCTGGTATTTATGATACATGCTGTACCCGTAGCAGCTGATTGGGAAATGTGTTTAATTGTTCTGTAGTATCCATTAGACCACAGGTTCTCAATCTTGGTGTTCAGGACCCAACGCAGTGCATGTTTTCCAAGTCACCTGTGGGTTTTTAAAATGTGAAAGTTGGTGATACATAGTGCACCTGCCGGGTGACCTGGAAAACATGAAATTTGAGGCGTCCTGAGGACAGAGTTTGAGAACCACTGCATTAATGAAACCTATCAGTGGTGACAGATCCAGTGGCAGGCAGACCGGGCGGGGGAGGAATGTTGCTTCAAGGTTGGCCATCCACCAATCAGAGTGCAGGAGGGGTGGGGCTATGCAAAATATCTAGTATATTCCTGCATATTTTTCCGGCTTCGCCGCTTCGTTGCAAGGGTATTTTCCCTCCAGTTATCAAACAGGCTTTTTCCACCTCATGTTCTTGCTGTCTGTCCCTACAGTCCCGACGTGATCTGTCCAGAGCCCGACAAGTAAAGATGCACTTTCGGAAGCTGGTTCTTCGAATGATCCGTGATGAGAAATTCCGGCAGAATTATGTGGCGGTAAGAGGAAGACCTCACTGCCGTCCCGATCCATTGCACAGAGAATAACAGTGGTGCCCATTACACAGCAGACACGTTGTTCAAAGTGAACCTAACACCCAGAATTGAATATGAGGCCAGATATTTCTCACCTGACTGGTAAGAAGCACCAGAGGGGTGCTGTAGCTGGAGGGGCCCCATCTCGCTCATGCTCGGGTTGGTTATTGGATTATCCTCACCCCTGCAGGCCCAATCCAGCACACAAGTATCAGGGACATGTGGGTTACTTACACGATGACAGCGGACCCGTCGGATACCGTCAAGACTGATGTCTGCTTTCCTACTCAAACCATAATCTTAGACTAGGCAGCGCCGAGCCTCCATCTTTCATGCATCAATCAAACCAGCATGGATATCCTTAAAACCTGGGCTGTAAAGGCAGAGTTTGGGAAACTCTGTTGTAATTTTCAAAAATACTGTAGTGCCATCTACTGGTCAATAAATGGTCTTACAGCAATGTTTGCCAAATTCTCCTCGGTATACGGTCACCAAGTCGACAATGGGAAGGTCGACTTGCATTGGGTCAACCACTGAAGGTCGACACACATGAAGGTCGACATGGGGTTAGGTCGACAGGGTCATTAGGTCTACACATGCATTAGGTTGACATGGGAAATGTCCACAGTCAAAAGGTCAACATGGTTTTTTTTTATTTGAGCTGACATATGCCGACAGGCGATATTCCATGCCCTCAAATCCATGGAGAGGGAATAAAACAGTGTGCCCGAAGAATAGCGAGCCATGCGATGGGACGTAGTGCAACATTACGGCACCTGTGTCGACATTTGTGGAAAACCCCATGTCGACCTTCCCGACTGCTTGTGTCGACCTAATTACCCTGTCAACCTAACCCCACGTCGACCTTCAGTCATGCCGACACTGTGGACCTTGCTCTTGTCGACACTATGACCCATACCCCTCTCCTTATGGCTCACTTAGGGTTAAATTTACTAAGATGGGATGTTGCCTATAGAAACCAATCCGATTCTATCTGTTATGTTATAGACGGTGCTAAATTAATAACTATGATCTGATTGGTTGCTATGGTCCAACATCCCAGCTTAGTAAAATTACACCTTGCAGTCCAGATATTAAGGATAGCTCTGCTTCTGCATAGGTAAACTTAAAAAAACCTGACTAATTATTATCATGCATGGATATCCGTAGTACCTGGACTGTAAGTGGGCCACAAGGAACGGGTTTGGGAAACACCGTATTCATCCATTGTGGGTCAAATCTAACGTTTTGTAGTGCTTTGTCTCTAGATCTTCTGATCTAATTGGAGTTAGCATCGATGCCCCTTTGATGTAAATATTGTAACATCTTTATTGCAGACCAGAATGAACACAGACTACGGGGAGCAGTTTATGGATGTTCTAGAAAAACTTCTCTGGGAATTTCTCTGCCGTTTCCAATCCGTTCTCACCCACCAGGTAGGAAACGGTTCAGGTGGGGAAGGAGGTGCTAATAGAAATAGAAATCTGTGCTAGAAAGGAAATCCTGGTGAGGTCCATTCCCTGTACTTTGTGTAACCACAGGAATGAGAGGTTTCACTTGGAGAACTTGCTTGTCCCCTTTTGTATTTGGTATACATCTTAATTTTCCAGTGTACATGACATGTAGAAATCGAGCAATAATTTAGATAGCAGGAAACAAGTGGTGTGAGACTGGTATATCGGCTCAAAACATAGTGGGTAGCACCACCAGTGTCCCGATGCTGGCGGAGGTGTTACGTCCACTCACTTCCGTGATGTCATGGGATCAGAAAAATAAAATGCCACTTGTACTTATCTTTGCCACTTGTACTTTGACCGCCAATTGAATTTGTCAAATAGGTGTGAAAATTGCCAAGCAGACATTTCCATTCATCATAATGACCTGTAATGTTACCTTATATAGGAAATATAATCTTTTTTTAATTTTTTATTTGAATTTATATAACAAATGTGAGTGATGTTGGCATTTTTAGTGGATATTTTGCACATTTCTCACAGATGTTGGAGCTCAAATGGTTAAGGGATACCATATTTAGTGCAGTCAGATGGAAATGTTTTTCCCTTTATGTTGAACTTGACGTTCAAATCATCACGCCATAAAGATATTCTGATGGGCACAATGGGAAGTCTAGGAAACGGGTTCTCAAACTCGGTCCGCAGGATCCCACACAGTGCAGGTTTTCCAGGGGTGCCGGACGGGGTCCCGACAGTTGGGAACCCGATAGGCATTTACCCGACTGTCAAAACACAGACAGTCGGGTTCACGACGGCCACCTGCTATTTTCCCTCGTGGGGGTCCACGACCCCCATAGAGGGAGAATAGAATAGATGGCGGGCATAGCGAGCCACCGTGCCCGCAGCGAGCCTGCAAGGGGCTTAGTTGCGCTCATCATGATGTCTGGGTCCGGCCAGTCGGCATCCCGACGTCGGGCTAATGACTGTCGGGATCCCGACTGTCGGACCCCTTTACCACACCCGTTTTCCAGGTCTCAAATCAAAACAATTATAAAATGTGTCAGCGAGTAATGAATGCACCTGTGCACCTGCTGGTTGACATGGAAAACTTGAACTGTGTGAGTATTTGAGGACCATGTTTGAGAACCACTGGTCTAGGACAATGCAGGGACCTCATAAATACTGCAAAGTCATAGGGTGTTCTCCCCAGCTTTGAATTGTACTCCCATTACTTCCCATAACTTATATACATGTGGAAAGTTACTACTGCAAAGTCACAGGGTCTAGTGACACCAAGGCACTATCTGTGTAGAGTTTACACATTCTTCTCGTGTTTGACTTGAGCTCCTACTACTTCCCACATCCTATAAACATTTGGAAAGTGGTGAGACCTGTGAATCATGGGGACAGGAGCTGGAAAACACAGGCTTACACAATACTGTACCTGAAAACAATCCTTATCTCTTACAGTAATCAGCCCTCAACACTCATGTTGTCTTCCCTGCAGTCACATGTCCTTCCTAACAGGACAGCTCAGTAAGCAACATATCAAACATGTACACCGCTGCCCTCTAGTGCTCATTCTTTTTACTACAATAAAGGCCCACACACACTGGGCGACTTACACGTGAAAACCGCCCAGTTTTTTTGTTTGAGCGCAAAGGCGTAACTACCATTGGTGCAAGGGGTGCAACTGCTATGGGGCCCAGAGCTGAAGGGGGCCCATCTTTACAGTCTAAGGTATATGTGCTATATTCATTTATTACCAACAGTTTCTAAATAGGGGGCCCATACAAACTTTTGCTATGGGGCCTATGAATGTCTAGTTACGCCTCTGTTTGAGCGGCTTTCAGCATGAAAGCTGCCCAGTGTGTATGGCTGGGGGATGAGCAGTGATGCGCGCTCCCGCATCATCGACAGAAAAGCCGTTCATCTGCTGGATGGCTTTGCATAGTGCTGCGCTATGCAAAGCCGTCCGCCCGCCGCTGACAGTGCCGGGCAGGGGGAAAGCTGCCCAGTGTGTATGCACTGAGTGGTTTTCCCCCAGCAATGACAGCTGCTGTCTATACACGCTGGGCAAAAACACCCAGTGTGTATAGACCTTAAGTCTATTATAAATATAACATTTACAGTTCATCATGCGCCTGATTCTGGTTCACTCACAAAAGCAAATTCTCTTTCTAATGGACAAAACCATGTGTACTGTGGGAGGGGGGGGGGGGGCAGATGTAACATGTGCAGAGAGAGTTAGGTTTGAGTCTTATTTTTTTTCTGTGCAGGGTAAATACTGGCTGCTTTATTTTTACACTGCAATTTAGATATCAGTTTGAAGTACAAACCCCACCCAAATCTAACTCTCTAGGCACGTTATATCTGCCCCCCCCCCCCCCCCCCGCGGTGCACATGGTGTTGTACATTAGAGAGAAAATTAGCTTTTGTGAGTGAACCAGAATCAGGCCCCATGTCCCTTGTTGCAGGGATATAGGGCCAGGTCGCCATTGTGCATAATAATTTACAACTAGCATCTAACTTCTTTAAGGTTCTCTGTTGATACCAATGGATGTATAGATTCCTGAGCCCCTTTGAAAGATCCTGTGGGCCTTGTATTCTGCATTATTGGGACCGTTGTTAATTTTTAGGGTTTTTTTTGTTTATGGTAAAATCTGACAAAATCTAATCTCGCTGTAAAATAGTTACGTGGTAGATGTCGCATAGCTTGGTGAGTGATAAGGTTGAGAGAGACAAAGAAGTGCTGTCCCAATCATCCTCATAGCTGCCATGTTACAGGCTGTGTTCTAAAAGTGAGAGTAGGCAGCTGATTTGTACTTTATCTCTCTCTATTTAATCTCCTAACTTTGATACGGTCACTAGGTCAACCCTATTTAGCTCGACATGCATTGGGTCGACACGAGAAATAGGTCGACATGGCTAAGTTCAACAGGTTGGAAGGTCGACACAAGCCTTAGGTCAACAATGGTAAGGTCTACAGTCAAAATGTCGACATAAGTTTTTCACAAGTTTTTTTTTTTTTTAGCCGACATGTGCCGACAGGCGGTACTTCATGTCCTACCATCCACTACGGCGAGGTGGGAGAATAAAATAGTGTGCCAGAAGCATGGCGAGCGCACTGAGTACATTTTGACGGTGTCCATGACGACTGTCAACATTCGGGACAAAAAAAACGTGAAAAACTCATATTGACCTTTAAACTGTCGACCTTCCCATCATCTGCCTAATGCTTGTGTCAACCTTCCAACTCTGTTAACCTTAGCCGTGTCGACCTATTTCAGATGTCGACCTAGATCTTGTTTAACTAGTAAATATATACGTTGTCATCTTCCAATCACTTCGCTGAGTAAACCTTATAATTGTTGGCTTTTCATTGCTTTCTTTTGTTTTATGCGTTTTGTTCTATCCAAGGTTCCGCAGAGCTCGGCGGTACCGCTTGTAGAGAAAGCACACCTCTCTGCTCTCCCCATTCCCCCTCATTCCGGACTGCTCAGTAAGTTGATGGTGACTGTTGAGGATAGTCGGCGACCAATTCTTGGGCCACTGTTTTGTCTGTAACCTAACACATTAATACACAGCACTGTCCCGATAATGTGCTCCGCTGCCTCTAAGAGGTTAAACATTGTGTTATCTTTATAAGATTGGAAATAGGTTATTTTACACATGTACTGTATGTTTCTAGAACACGGCTTACTAGGATTGGATTAGAATCTATTACTCCTCTTATTTATGTAATAAAGTATACATTTTACAGTACAGTATGTGACTGTTTTATTGACGATATAGTGGGCACAGGTAGAACGTCATTAGTACTATTTGTACTACAGCTGCCAGCCTCCTAATAAGCCAGGGCTGGGCAATTGCGGCCCTCCAGATGTTGAGGAACTACACATCCCAGCATGCCTTGCATCAGTTTCAACATGGCCACATAGCAAAACTAATGCAAAGCATTCTGGGATGTGTAGTTCCTCAACATCTGGAGGGCTGCAATTGCCCAGCCCTGTAATAAGCCATGTATAATGGTAATAATGAACGATGTCAATCATTTAGCTGCTTCTGAGCAATATCGTTCATTATATCACCCAGTGTGTACGCCACCAACGCCGGCCGATGTGCGCTTCCGCGGGTCGGTAATGACCCCCTCTGGGGTCATTAACCCCTTGAGTGCCAATGTTGCTGTTAACGATCCTCAAAAATATCCTGCTAATAACGCCAGAGCCGCTCTCGGCGACTGTTCTTTTAGTATTAATACAGCCGAGTCCGTTCATTGAAGTTTAGTTAAATATTGCACCCAAAAAACAGAACAGTCGCTGTGAGCGGGCTCCCTGCATTTGCTTTAAACCTGGCCATTCCGGGGAATCCTTGCCGCCCTTTGGCAGTGAGAATTTCCCTGGATCATAGAATACGGCGAGCGGCCAGCGAGGAGGGCTTTTCCCTCACTAAAAAAAAGCCATCCTCGCTGTTACTATACCCCCTCTCCACTGCTCGCCGCCCAAAAGGTTAAGAAGATGGAGCACATCATTAATGAGGTCCATGCTACAGAATGCCCACCTCCACCGGTCATCATCTGCAAGTGTGTATGGGTCATTGGGTCAACCCAATTTAGGTTGACCCAATGACCCATACAATTGCCCTATGTGTATGGAACATTGGTGACTTAAAACTCCCAGAGTCTGTCTATCAATCCATATAGCAGAGCCTTCGCTGTCCAGGGGGAACCAACTAAGCAGCTGTCCAATCAGCAATCGACAAAAACCTGTCAATAACAATACTAATAATGCTCAATCTGCCATTAAACAGTCGCCCGCCCGCTGCAACCAGAAGAGGCTGTTGCTGAGCTACCATTGCTGTGATTATGCCACAAATATCCCACATAGTATGGGTACATGGAACGCAACCCTTTGCAATTTGGATAAATTGGGTATGGGTTGTTAATTTAAAGTGCCTTCTTTTAAATAGGCAATAAAGGAAATTAAAGAATGCCATAATATGGCTACTGTATATACATCTGCCTCACTCGCTCTACTGTTCCATTTGACATACTAGTGACTAGCCAAGAACACTAATGTATCATATTTCAAGTAGAAGTCTATTGTAATACTGCAGATGTTAATTCATACATATTCCAAAGCATTGACAACTATCTTGCCAGTTTTGTGTTCTGTGTTTTTGTTTGTTTTAACATAGATGTTTCGACTATCTCTGATGTTATTTATACTGAGGATCGGAGTAGGATGGAGCAGAACAGAGATCATTCATTACCCTCCATTGTGACCTGCTCTTCAGCAGAAGAGGAACGAGCGGAGTATATGGAGCAATATTGTATCGAAAGCAAACAAGGTTCCCGTAGCGGTGAAGGCCACGGGGGCTATGAACCAATTGTATTACAGTGCGATAGTTCGGAGGAGAACCCTTTCACTAGGAGGACAGAAGATCCGGTATGTAGCCACAGTAGTGGAGACACTGCAGACTGTAATTCGGGGATATATGAGCATCACTCTCCCTGTTTTGACATTTTTGGTTTTGACTGCAGTGAAAGTTCTAAAGTAAGACCTTCTAGGAAATGTTCTCCTCCAGATCCTCTCCAGACTCCGGAAACAGATCATGTCTTGAGTCAGGAGACAGATTCGTATAGCTTGCATGACTGGTTGGCTGAAAGGTCCAAAACCTCACGTGGCAAGATGCGGAGGGGAGAAGCTGCAGAGGAGGTGTCGGATGAACGTCCAATCAAAGTCTCTGTCCATGAGCAACAGGCCCCTGTGTCACGCGGTTCTGAAATGCTGAACATAGATCAAAGTGCAGAGGGTGAGCCTTCACTTCTAGGGTTGATGTCGTGGAGGTACCAGCCGAGGGTTTACATGACACCGCTACCTCTGAGTCTTATCAGCAAGTATATTTGCCAACAACTGACAGAGGATCAATCTCTTGAAGGTGACTTGAGCCCACCGTCGACACCTACAGACGTGGGCAGCTGGCCCTGGGATTCTTCTGTTTCTACAGACAATGACAGCAGTGACCCGGACTATAGTCCAGAACATAATTACTACTTTGATAGTCAACAGGAAAGCATTATGCGAACTAAGAGAGTTCTACGCTCTTCCTCATTTCACGAGAGACCCGGACAATGGTAATGGTAGATCCTGAGGAAGCCACGGTTAAGTTAGAGCCTGGGGAAGTCAGAGTCGGGGGAGGCCAGGGTTGGGCCAGGTTTGGGCCAGAGTCAGGGGAGGCCAGGTTTGGGCCAGAATCGGGGGAGGCCAGGTTTGGGCCAGAGTCGGGGGAGGCCAGGGTCGGGCCAGAGTCGGGGGAGGCCAGGGTCGGGCCAGAGTCGGGGGAGGCCAGGGTCGGGCCAGGGTCGGGGGAGGCCAGGTTTGGGCCAGAGTCGGGGGAGGCCAGGTTTGGGCCAGAGTTGGGGGAGGCCAGGTTTGGGCCAGAGTCGGGGGAGGCCAGGGTTGGGCCAGAGTCGGGGGAGGCCAGGGTCGGGGGAGGCCAGAGTCGGGGGAGGCCAGGGTTGGGCCAGAGTCGGGGGAGGCCAGGGTTGGGCCAGAGTCGGGGGAGGCCATGGTTGGGCCAGAGTCGGGGGAGGCCAGGGTCGGGCCAGAGCCTGGGGAAGCAAACTTTGACCAAGAGTCTGCCTTGAAACTAGAAAATGTCCTCTTTACAGTTCTGGGGTTGTACTTCCCTACTTGCGATTTAAGCCACATACACCTAGACATCAGGTGAGCGCAAGTATCATCACCCTGGAAACTATATAATACTAACCCAAGTCTGGACAACTCATTAGATACTGGCTGCTGCCAAGTCAGGAGACAACTACTCACTGATAACCCCACTCCTGTCTCAATCACTCCAGGGAGAGCAACAATCATCCCGGACCTGCCCACTTCCCTAATACGCTGTGGGTGTGCTAATCTGGTTGCCATGACCCCTGTACTTACCACTTGGACCGAAATAACCAAAAGTCAGCAAACATGTTCTAAAGCCAATTAAAATATTCTCCCATCCCACACTTTTTATTGATTGGAGGAAATGACCTCTCTGCTTACCCTGATGGTGATCCCAGCTGTGGCTGAGTGCTGTGCAATGCTGACTGCACAGCTTTCTGCTCCAAACCAACAGGGAAAGGATATGACAGGATTACAGACCTGCACTGAGTTATTGTAATCTGCTATTTATAATACAGTGCAATTTCAGACACTTTCAGAGATCCGCATTTTAAGCTGCAGCCCCATGGGATCCTTTACCCCGCTGGGAGATGAGCCGTCTACAGTGTCTTTAACCCATATGAGTGCCAAAAGTAGTGCTGTGAGAGACCCTCAACATATCTGATAAAAATGCCAGCGACGCTCACAGCGACTGTTCTTTTTTAGGTGCAATGTTTAACTAAACTATTATTAAGTGACTTGGCTGTGTGTGTATTTATTTATACTAAAAGCTGTGAGCGATGCTGGCATTGTTAGAGGATATTTTGGGGGTCTCTCACAGCAACGCTGGCCCTAGAATATGCATCAGCACATTAGACTATGATTTCCTTTGGAGCAATGTTACAGAGAATACTGAACCTCGGGATCCGGACAACAGGTCTACAGTAAAAAAGGTAGACAACCATTAGGTCGACAGTCAAAAGGTCGACATGGGTTTTTTTCCTGTTTTCTCTACCGTCCAATGGGATACTGGGTTTCACTACTATGGGGATTGAGACCTCCGCAGGAGAGACAGGCACATAAAAGAACTTTCAGTGTGGGTGCACTGGCTCCTCCCCTCAATCTCCCTCCACTAGTCAGTTTTGAAAAATGTGCCTCAGGAGAGGCAGTGCTTCTGGATGCTCCAGAGTTTTTCTACGTTTATTTTCAAAGTTTGTTATTTTGGGGCGCTGTGGTGACCACACAGCTGTCCTGCTTCGTGGGTGTCAGGGGAAGGGTCAGTCCCCGACCTCTTCAGGTTCAGAGCTGACCCTGCTACAGGACAATTCGGTCCTGTGTGGGGCTTGTCACCGCACAGCATTGCGCTGTGGCGAGCAAGCCCCCTAGCCGCCGCACACCCCTGACAGGTCTGAAGACTTCAGTGGTGAGTACAGGCACAAGGGGACCCCGCAGCCATTTCTGGTGCGGCAAGACGACGGGCAGTAATGGCGGCCCTCTAGCAGGGACCGCGTGAACCCCGCGTCTGGTAACTGGCATAGGGGTGCTGCCGCTGGACCACCAGGGACACCCCTCAGGTTATATATATAATATTATACCTTTATTACTTATGTCAGTATAAACGTTATGGAAGCGCCAGCTCCGTGTACAAGGGGGCGGGGCTTCACTCAGAGCAGGACCAAGCTCTGCTGGGCGCGCGCTGTCACTTCCTGCTTCTTCACACGCTGCTAGACTCCATTACAGAGGGCTCCTCACTGGCGTGGTGGATCCGGGTCCTTGTAGCACGGCAGAGACAGCAGGTTTTATAGCGATTTAGCGCTGCTGCGCTATCTGGCTCATTATAGACACTGTGTTGTTAATATCACTGTGTTTAGCATTACCAGCTCACCCAGATCTGTGAGTTCAGGTTAAGGGTGCACTTGGTTCTCCAATTGCTCTGTTTTTCCCCACTGATTAGTTACAAGACACACATAAAGCAAGCACATAGTCTGTTTTAACATCCAGTGGTGTGGTGTGTGCACGTGTGTGACTGCGTGGGGGTTGAGTTGTACTGCTGTACACAGAAGTACTGTCTCATCATGGTGAAAAAGTTCACTTGTATGGTGTGTAGCTCCAAGTTTGTGCCCAAATCACAGTCCCAAGTTACTTGTGAGGCTTGTATGTCACCACAGCCCAGTAGTGCTGACACTCAGATCAGTGGGGTGCCCCCACAGCTTGTGGGGCCATCTCAGGCAGATGAGCAGGAGCCTGTTTGGGCCTCCAACATAAAGACATTGTTGGATTCTGTGGCTTCACAGCTTTCCACTAACACTCAGCAAACGCAGAGGGTTCAGAGGGAATTGTCCATGTTAGCTGCCAGGGTAGATATTCTTCATACTCTTAATGTACCTCCTACTCCCGCACAGCCCCAAAAGAGGCCGGCTGCTGCGATCGCCCCTGATTCAGATGATGACGATGAGGACATACTGGAGGAGGGTGAGGAGCAGGTTCTGCTGGAACCAGTCCCTGAGTCAGCAGTGCATGGTCCTGAACCGCTTATCAGGGCCATAAGGGATGTTTTAGATCTCCCGGTGGAGGCATCCGCAGAAGGTGATCCTTTCTTCATGACTCAGAGGAAACAGCCAGTATACTTCCCTGAGCAGGCGGAGTTAGAAACTGTTTTCAGGGCTGCATGGCAAAACCCTGATAAGAGGTTCACTCTATCAAAGCGGTTCACTAATGCTTATCCTTTTGAACCTTTGGGCAGGAAAAAGTGGGAGGAACCACCAGTAGTGGACTCATCTGTCTCCCGCCTTTCTAAGAAGGTGTTGCTACCAGTCCCAGGTGTATCCACCCTTAAGGACGGGGCGGACAGGAGGCTGAAGGCTACCCTCAAGTCCATATACACAGCTAGTGGGGCCTCCCAGCGCCCAGTTCTTGCCAGCTGCTGGATGGCTAAGGCCATTCATACCTGGTCAACCCAGATTCAGGAAGGGTTGTTGGGTGACATGACTGTGGCCCAGATAGGCGACAGCCTGCGTCACATTCAGGATACCGCTAAGATCCTGTGCGAGGCGCAAAAGGAATTGGGCGCAATAAACGCGTGCAATTCAGCCATGGCGGTTTCAGCCAGACGGGCCCTGTGGCTACGTCAGTGGTCTGCGGATGTGGATTCAAAAAAGAGTGTGGAGGGTATTCCCTTTACAGGAGAATGGCTTTTTGGAAGTGAATTAGACGGTTGGATTTCCAAGGCCACGGCGGGAAAATCTACCTTCCTTCCATCAGTTCCCACAGTAACAAAGCGCACCTTCACAGGTAATTCCCAGCAGTCCTTTCGTGGGAACAGGTTTCGCCCCAAGGCAAGGGGCGCCTCCAATGCCAGCAGAGGCACGAGAGGCAAGTTTCGGAAGCCTAACACCTCCAGTACCCAAGACCGTCCCAATGCCGCGGCTACCTCTAAGCCTGCAGCATGACGGGGTTTTCCCGCCACGAGAATCTCTCGCGGTGGGAGCGCGATTGTTGCATTTCAGCCATGTGTGGGACGCCTCCGGCCTGGATTCCTGGGCCAGGGGTCTCATTTCTCTAGGCTTCAGGCTAATATTCGACAAACCCCCTCCCAGAAGATACTTCAAGTCGGCCCTTCCAGCATCCCAGGAGGATCAGGTTCTCCTTCAGGGGGCCATTACCAGGCTCCTTCAGTCTCAGGTAATTGTGCCAGTGCCAAGCACGGAGCAAGGCCAGGGATATTATTCCAACCTATTCCTGGTACCGAAGCCAGACGGCTCAGCAAGGCCCATCCTGAATCTAAAGTCACTGAACCCCTTTCTGCGTGTGTTCAAGTTCAGGATGGAATCCTTGCGGTCGGTGATTGCCAGTCTAGAGAAAGGGGAGTTCTTGGCCTCAATAGACGTCAAGGACGCCTATTTACACATCCCAATCTGGCCCCCACACCAAATCTACCTCAGGTTTGCCTTAGGGAACGACCATTACCAATTCCGGGCCTTGCCCTTCGGCCTGTCGACAGCCCCGCGGGTTTTCACAAAGGTAATGGCGGAAATGATGTCACTGCTCAGGCTTCAAAGGGTGAATGTCGTGCCCTACTTGGACGATCTGCTAATAAAGGCAGAGTCGGCAGAAGCTTTGAGCAGTGCTCTCAATCTGTCCATGAAAGTGCTAAGAGACCACAGATGGATCCTGAACATGTCCAAATCATCGCTGGTTCCGACCCAAAGGATGGTATTCTTGGGCATGATCCTGGACACATCGGAACAAAGGGTCTTTCTGCCGATGGAAAAGGTCAGTAATATACAACAGCTGGTCAGGGAGGTTCTACAGACTCCCCTGGTACAGATCCACCTTTGCCTCAGGCTCCTAGGCAAGATGGTGGCTTCATTCGAAGCAATACAATTTGGCCGTTTCCATTCCAGAGTCCTGCAGTTGGATATTCTGACGAAATGGTCCGGCTCCCCCCTGCAGATGCGCAGAAGGATTGGCCTTGCAACAAGAACCAGGATCTCGCTACAGTGGTGGCTAGATTCATCCAATCTGTTGGCAGGCCGACGTTTCCAGATCCAGGACTGGATTCTGGTAACCACGGACGCCAGCCTGAGGGGCTGGGGGGCTGTGACACAGGGAGTCCGCCTCCAAGGTCGGTGGTCTCCACTGGAGTCGGGCCTGCATATCAACAAGCTGGAGTTGAGGGCGGTCTACTATGCCCTGTTACAGGCAGCTCCATTGTTACAGGGGAAGGCGGTCCAGTCGGACAATGCCACAACTGTGGCCTACATAAATCGACAGGGTGGTACCAAGAGCATGCCTTGCATGAGAGAAGCGTCAAAGATACTATCTTGGGCGGAACAGAATGTCCAGGCCCTGTCTGCAATTTTCATTCCGGGGGTCGACAACTGGGAGGCGGACTTCCTGAGTCGTCACGATCTTCACCCGGGAGAGTGGAGCCTTCACACTCAAGTGTTCGAAGCCATAGTGGATCTGTGGGGGCTCCCTCAGATCGACCTGATGGCTTCACGATTGAATCACAAGGTAGAGACGTACTGTGCACGGACCAGAGACCCAGGGGCGATAGCGGTGGACGCTCTCACCTGGACCTGGGATTTCCAATTGGTGTACCTGTTCCCACCGCTCCCATTGTTGGCACGGGTGCTAAAGTGGCTCCGGCATCAAGGGACGGAAGCCATACTGGTGGCACCAGATTGGCCAAGACGGGCCTGGTACATTCAGGCCATGCTAGTGGAAGACCCGTGGCGTCTGCCCCTAAGAAAAGACCTGCTCCTCCAGGGCCCGTTCGTCTTTCAGGACTTACAGCGGCTACGTTTAACGGCCTGGAGGTTGAGCAGCAGATCTTAGTCCACAAGGGTCTACATCCCTCTGTTGTCACTACCATAATAAAAGCCAGGAAACCGGTGACGGCTTCTCATTATCATATCATATGGCGTAAATATATTGCCTGGTGCGAGAAGAATGACTTGCCTCTGGCCATCTTTCGCCTAAACAGCCTGCTACGCTTCCTCCAGGCTGGATTGGAGAAGGGACTCCGATTGGGATCCTTAAAGGTCCAGATCTCCGCGTTGTCAGTGTTTTTCCAGAAAAAGATTGCGGCCTTACCAGAAGTACAAACCTTCCTACAAGGGGTTCTGAGGATTCAGCCCCCCTTTGTGCCTCCCACTGTACCGTGGGATTTGGAAGTGGTTCTTACTTTCCTAAGATCAGCTCGGTTTGTTCCACTGGAGGAGTCTGAGTTGCGACACCTCACTTGGAAGACGGTTGTACTGCTGGCTCTGGCTTCGGCCAGGAGGGTGTCCGAGCTTGGGGCCTTATCATGTCGGAGTCCTTACCTTGTGTTCCACAACGATAGGGTGGAGCTCAGGACTAGACCACAATTTCTTCCGAAGGTGGTGTCAGGGTTCCACCTAAACCAACCTATTGTGGTCCCTTCTAGCGCGGCACACCCGGATATACCAGATACCTTGGATGTGGTCCTCACCCTTAAAGGGTATGTCAAGCCCACAGCTAGGATCCGAAAAACGGACAGCCTCTTTGTGCTTTATGATGCGCAGAAGAAGGGGTTACCTGCTTCAACGCGTACCATAGCCAGGTGGATAAGGTGTTCTATCCAACAGAATAACAAAATTATAGAATAATGACCACGCTCCAGACACTGCAGCCCTAGATCCACCCCAAGACTCCTAAAATCTTGAACAGAATATAGCAAACACAATGGGCAATCTTAGGCGCTGTATCTTCCTTTTCTTTTCGCAGTGTATTCAATCTCTGCGTCCTGATGTTCAAAATAGGACACTGTCAACTGACCTGTAATCAGTGCCCTATGTACACATCAAGGTTTCTTTGGCTTTCGCAAGATATCAGCAGGGCATCAATTCCACACTCCCACACTCTGATTACTAATAGGATAGAACTCACCGAGGGTCAGAGCCCTATGTTCATCAAAAGGTTTTTTTTTGGAATAGGTTCCGTGTACCCCAGGAATCACCGATGTCCACTCCAGTTGGTAAGGTAATACACTTTATTCCATACACCAACACTCCAATAAAATACGATAAAAAGTCCAAACAGGGGGATACACCTGGCTCTTTGCAAGTTTAGATGGGTAGCTCTCCAATCCGGATAGAAAGTTTCCCACAGCCGAGGATGACAAACAGCAAAACTGTGCAAAAGCACTCCAGGTGATCCACCTCCTCCCACCAACGCGTTTCAGGCTATTACTAGCCCTTTTTCAAGGTGTGGAGGTAACTGGTCAGTGACAGGTTTTTATACCTGTCCACCACCAGGCAATACATAAAACATGGCAATTTAATCCAATAGTTCAAAATGCAATTAAAACAAAAATACATTATATCAGGCACAAATTAATATTCACATTTCATATATATATACACCGCTAATGCTAATACATACTGTTTCGACCTATCTAAATAGATACTATGCATTTATAATCAGTGCAGGTTGGCGGTTCCGTTTTCCATGTTTTTACTGAGCCGTCAGTCCACAGGTGATAATCACTTAAGCCAGCGTCGCTTACGTTTTCGGGTTGCGTCCCGGATGTACTTGAATACACTTCCGGTACAGCTATCTTCATTGGTCGCGTCTCCTTGACGCCAGGCAGAAGTGCGTCACTCGACTTGCTGGAACGCACTCTTTCTGGTGTTTGACCCGCACCTAGTGTTTCACCTTATTTCTTCCTTATTAGGAATGACGCTCTGTAATCATGGTTCCGTGCCTTCAATTGCTATTTGTATGCAGTATGTTTCTCCATTGACAATGCGTATGCCATAAAACGAGAAAAAAAATAAAAAATAAAAAATAAAAAAATATATATAATTAAGACAACGGGAATATATTTCATAGTGTACTATAATGACTTCTAATGGATGTATCATCACATTCTATTAGTGATGTTGTTCTAAACCGCATGACAATCCACAATAAATTAATATCGACAGCATACTATAAAAATATTATAAATATATAAAAAATGTTATATAAAAACATTTTCATAAAAATTGTATAAAAATAACATTATAAAAATGATAACATAGCAGCATATCATGCAGACCCGCAGTATTTCATAAGGAATAGCAGCTTTTCCTAGCAGCATATCATAGAAAACATTTGAGCTCAAAGCTCACATTCAGACCCAATGGCTCAATTGTTTTCAAAGTATAGATGGTTCGCATCAGATACCATATAGTATGCTGTCGATATTAACCCCTTCATGACAGAGCCAGTTTGTGCCTTCATGACAGAGCCCTTTTTTTCAAATCTGACATGTCTCACTTAAGTGGGGATAACTTTTTTTTGCTTTTACTTATCCCAGTGATTTTGAGATTGTTTTCTCGTGACACATTGTACTTTAAGTTAGTGGTAAATTTTCGTCGATACAGTCTGTGTTTTTTTGTGAAAAATACCAAAATATCGTGAAAAAATGGAAAATTTAGCAATTTGCAAAATGTTAAATTTTCTGCTTGTGAGACAAATAATCATACCACTCAAAATAGTTAATAACTAACATAGACCATATGTCTACTTTATGTTTCCATCATTATTTCAACTTCCTTTTAATTTTTTTGGACACTAGGAGGCTTACAATATGAATAGCAAATTCTCAAATTTTCATGAAAATTTCAAACACTGATTTTTTTAGGGACCAGTTCAGTTCTGATGTGACTTTGAGGGACTTGTATGTGAGACACCCCCATAAATGATGCCATTTCAAAAACTGCACCCCTCACAGTATTCAAAACAGCATTTTGGAAGTTTGTTAACCCTTTAGGTGTTTCACAGGAATTAAAACAAAGTGTAGGTGAAATTTCAAAATTTCTTTTTTTTTGCAGAGTTTCAATTTTAATACATTTTTCTAACGAATACAGTAGATTTTACTAGAGAAATGTGACTAAAAATTGATTCCCCCAATTCTTTTGTTTTCAAAAATATCCTATATGTGGCCCTAGTGTGCACGTTGACCAAACCACAGGCTTCATAATAGAAGGAGCACCTACTTGATTTTGGAGCCTCCTTTTTATGAGATTTTTTTTTAGGCACCATGTAGGTTTCTAGGCACCATAAGTGCTAAAAGTTAGGAACCTCCCCCACAAGTCACCCCATTTTGCAATCTACACCCCTCAGGGAATTCATCTAGGGGTATAGTGTACATTTCAAACCCCCAGGGGTTTCACCAATTTTGGTACAACTGGGATGTGAAAATGGAAAATTACATTTTTTTACACAAACATGCAGTTCTGGCTCAAAATTTTTCATTTTCACAAGGAATGAAGGAGACAAAGCACCCCAAAATCTGTGCCCCAATTTCTCCCGAGTACGGCAATGCCTCACATGTGACCAAAAAATACCAGTTGGGTGCATGGCAGGACTTAGAAGGGAAGGAGTGATTTTTGGATTTTGCAGCTCAGATTCTGGTGGAATTTTGGTGGGTGCTATGTCGCATTAGCAAGACCCCCCAAGCACCAATACAGTGGAACCCCCCCACAAGTGACCCCATTTTGCAAACTACACCCCTCAGGGAATTTATCTAGGGGTATAGTGTACATTTCAAACCCCCAGGGGTTTCACCAATTTTGGTATAACTGGGATGTGAAAATGGAAAATTACATTTTTTTACACAAACATGCAGTTCTGGCTCAAAATTTTTCATTTTCACAAGGAATGAAGGAGACAAAGCACCCCAAAATCTGTGCCCCAATTTCTCCCGAGTACGGCAATGCCTCACATGTGACCAAAAAATACCAGTTGGGTGCATGGCAGGACTCAGAAGGGAAGGAGTGATTTTTGGATTTTGCAGCAAAGATTTTGGTGGAATGAATGGTGGGTGCTATGTTGCATTAGCAAGACTCCCAAAGCACCAATACAGTGGAACCCCCCCACAAGTCACCCCATTTTGCAAAGTACACCCCTCAGGGAATTCATCTAGGGGTATAGTGTACATTTCAAACCCCCAGGGGTTTCACCAATTTTGGTACAACTGGGATGTGAAAATGGAAAATTACATTTTTTTACACAAACATGCAGTTCTGGCTCAAAATTTTTCATTTTCACAAGGAATGAAGGAGACAAAGCACCCCAAAATCTGTGCCCCAATTTCTCCCGAGTACGGCAATGCCTCACATGTGACCAAAAAATACCAGTTGGGTGCATGGCAGGACTCAGAAGGGAAGGAGTGATTTTTGGATTTTGCAGCAAAGATTTTGGTGGAATGAATGGTGGGTGCTATGTTGCATTAGCAAGACTCCCAAAGCACCAATACAGTGGAACCCCCCCACAAGTCACCCCATTTTGCAAAGTACACCCCTCAGGGAATTCATCTAGGGGTATAGTGTACATTTCAAACCCCCAGGGGTTTCACCAATTTTGGTACAACTGGGATGTGAAAATGGAAAATTACATTTTTTTACACAAACATGCAGTTCTGGCTCAAAATTTTTCATTTTCACAAGGAATGAAGGAGACAAAGCACCCCAAAATCTGTGCCCCAATTTCTCCCGAGTACGGCAATGCCTCACATGTGACCAAAAAATACCAGTTGGGTGCATGGCAGGACTTAGAAGGGAAGGAGTGATTTTTGGATTTTGCAGCTCAGATTCTGGTGGAATTTTGGTGGGTGCTATGTCGCATTAGCAAGACCCCCCAAGCACCAATACAGTGGAACCCCCCCACAAGTGACCCCATTTTGCAAACTACACCCCTCAGGGAATTCATCTAGGGGTATAGTGTACATTTCAAACCCCCAGGGGTTTCACCAATTTTGGTATAACTGGGATGTGAAAATGGAAAATTACATTTTTTTACACAAACATGCAGTTCTGGCTCAAAATTTTTCATTTTCACAAGGAATGAAGGAGACAAAGCACCCCAAAATCTGGCCCCAATTTCTCCCGAGTACGGCAATGCCTCACATGTGACCAAAAAATACCAGTTGGGTGCATGGCAGGACTTAGAAGGGAAGGAGTGATTTTTGGATTTTGCAGCTCAGATTCTGGTGGAATTTTGGTGGGTGCTATGTCGCATTAGCAAGACCCCCCAAGCACCAATACAGTGGAACCCCCCCACAAGTGACCCCATTTTGCAAACTACACCCCTCAGGGAATTCATCTAGGGGTATAGTGTACATTTCAAACCCCCAGGGGTTTCACCAATTTTGGTATAACTGGGATGTGAAAATGGAAAATTACATTTTTTTACACAAACATGCAGTTCTGGCTCAAAATTTTTCATTTTCACAAGGAATGAAGGAGACAAAGCACCCCAAAATCTGTGCCCCAATTTCTCCCGAGTACGGCAATGCCTCACATGTGACCAAAAAATACCAGTTGGGTGCATGGCAGGACTTAGAAGGGAAGGAGTGATTTTTGGATTTTGCAGCTCAGATTCTGGTGGAATTTTGGTGGGTGCTATGTCGCATTAGCAAGACCCCCCAAGCACCAATACAGTGGAACCCCCCCACAAGTGACCCCATTTTGCAAACTACACCCCTCAGGGAATTCATCTAGGGGTATAGTGTACATTTCAAACCCCCAGGGGTTTCATCAATTTTGGTATAACTGGGATGTGAAAATGAAAAAAATACATTTTTTTACACAAAAATGTACTTCTGGCTCAAAATTTTTCATTTTCACAAGGAATGAAGGAGACAAAGCACCCCAAAATCTGTGCCCCCATTTCTCCAGAGTACGGCAATGCCTCACATGTGACCAAAAAATACCAGTTGGGTGCATGGCAGGACTCAGAAGGGAAGGAGTGATTTTTGGATTTTGCAGCACAGATTTTGGTGGAATGAATGGTGGGTGCTATGTTGCATTACCAATACAGTGGAACCCCCCCACAAGTGACCCCATTGTGCAAACTACACCCCTCAGGGAATTCATCTAGGGGTATAGTGTACATTTCAAACCCCCAGGGGTTTCATCAATTTTGGTACAACTGGGCAGTGAAAATGAAAAAAATACATTTTTTTACACAAAAATGTACTTCTGGCTCAAAATTTTTCATTTTCACAAGGAATGAAGGAGACAAAGCACCCCAAAATCTGTGCCCCCATTTCTCCAGAGTACGGCAATGCCTCACATGTGACCAAAAAATACCAGTTGGGTGCATGGCAGGACTCAGAAGGGAAGGAGTGATTTTTGGATTTTGCAGCACAGATTTTGGTGGAATGAATGGTGGGTGCTATGTTGCATTACCAATACAAGGAACCCCCCCACAAGTGACCCCATTTTGCAAACTACACCCCTCAGGGAATTCATCTAGGGGTATAGTGTACATTTCAAACCCCCAGGGGTTTCATCAATTTTGGTACAACTGGGCAGTGAAAATGAAAAAAATACATTTTTTTACACAAAAATGTAATTCTGGCTCAAAATTTTTCATTTTCACAAGGAATGAAGGAGACAAAGCACCCCAAAATCTGTGCCCCAATTTCTCCAGAGTACGGCAATGCCTCACATGTGACCAAAAAATACCAGTTGGGTGCATGGCAGGACTCAGAAGGGAAGGAGTGATTTTTGGTTTTTGCAGCTCAGATTCTGGTGGAATGAATGGTGGGTGCTATGTGGCATTAGCAAGACCCCCGAAGCACGGTGAAATGATGAACCTAATAATCCATAGATGTGTGGTATATTTTGAAACACTCCTTTATACATAGGCCGGGTTTGTCGGGGCAAGTTTCACAGTGGAAAATAGTTTCCTTTCTTATTCCCTTTTTATAGCAAACTTTGCACCTTTTTTGTGTCCTGCCCTTTCTTGCAGTGGAGGGGATTTCGTTGGGAAAATGCTGCCCTGGTACAATACGGGGGCCAGTACTAGAAGTACTGGGGCCCTCTGCCTGCTGATTCCCAAATGTTAGGCTCTTTATGACTTCCTCTTGAAAGTGCATAAATGTCCCCCTCTGGCCGGTAGAACGGAATAGCACGTAAGCGTTATACAGTGCCATCTGGATGATATACACGGCCAGCTTCTTGTACCAGATATTTGTTTTCCGCAGGGCACTGTACGGCTTCAGTACCTGATCTGAAAGATCCACTCCGCCCATGTACTTATTGTAATCTAGGATACAATTTGGTTTTGAGGTGTGGGTACTGGTACCTCGTACAGGGATGGAGGTGGTACTGTCTCCATGAATTGTTGTCAGTATAAGGACATCCCTCTTGTCCTTATATTTGACCAACAACATATTTTCGGTGCATATTCCCCTGCTTTCACCCCTTCTCATTACTTGGGCAATGTGCGTTTTGGGGAGGCCTCTTTGGTTCTTGCGCACAGTACCGCAAGCTGCTGTACCTCTTGAACCAAGAGCCTTAAACAGGGGGATGCTGGTGTAAAAGTTATCCACATAGAGGTGATAACCCTTATCCAGGAAGGGGTGCATTAAATCCCAGACAATTTTTCCACTAACACCTACGAGGGAGGGGGGGCATTCTGGTGGTTCAATTCTTGAATCCTTCCCTTCATATACCCTAAACTTGTGGGTGTACACTGTGGTGCTTTCACACAGCTTATACATTTTTAGGCCATACCTTGCCCTCTTACTGGGAAGGTACTGGCGGAATTTAACCCTTCCTTTAAAATGTATAAGGGACTCGTCGATACTAATACATTTATCAGGGATGTATAGCTCTGCAAATTTGGCACTGAAATGATCAATGACCGGCCTGACTTTGAATAGCCTGTCAAAGGTGGGATCATCTCTGGGTGGGCACTGTGCATTATCGGTGTAATGTATAAATTTATGGATTGCCTCAAAACGAGCCCGGGGCATGGCCATACGGTGAAATGGGGTGCTGTACAGAACATCTGTACTCCAATATTGCCTAATTTGTGGCTTTTTTACTATGCCCATATGTAACACCAGACCCCAAAACGTCATCATCTCTACTGCATCTACAGGGGTCCACCTAGCAAATGATGACGTGGGGTTTTGAGCAATAAACTGCTGGGCATATAAATTAGTTTGGTCCACCATTAAATTTATAAAATCATCAGAGAAAAATAATTTGAAAAAGTCAATTTCTCTGAGACCTGTTGAATCAAATTGGATTCCTGGGATGGCCAAAAACTCAGGAACCTGGGGCTCAAAATTGTCTGGTGGTGGGGTCCATACGAGATCAATTATTGGGGGGGGGGGTCTCAGCTGCTCTACGGGGGCGTCTTTGAGGGGGTCCCTCATCATCAGAGGAGGAAGAGGAGCTTAAGACAAATCCTTCAAATTCCCCGCTTGCCTCACTGGCTGTGTCAGAGTCAGAGGCAAGCATGGCATATGCCTCCTCCACCGAATACATTCTCCTGGATGACTGGGACGACATTTGGGATGACATTTGGGATGCCATTTATATTTTTGTGTTACTGGTAGTGAAATGTTTCAACACGTGTATAGTGTAGGGGGGGGTACAAACTTTATTTCAACCCGGGGGGTATGTAGTGTGTAGTGTGTATGTAGTGCAGAAAAAAAAAAATACAAAAAAAAAAAAATTGAAGGGTTCAAAAAAAAAAAATGGAAGGGGTTAAAAAAAAAATGGAAGGGGTTAAAAAAAAAAAAAATGGAAGGGGTTAAAAAAAAAAAAATGGAAGGGGTTAAAAAAAAAAAAAGGTCCTGCGCCAAAAATTGAGCACAGATGTTGGTCAGTAACGTCCGTCACTGAACAGCGCTCAAAGGCAACAGGAATTTGATCCAAAAAAAAAAAAAAATAGATCAACCCTGTGCCGAAAAAGCTGATCAGTGATGTACGTCACTGATCAGCGCACAGTGGCCACAGGACACACACAAAATCACAGTGTGTGTAAAAAAAAAAATGTGAAAAAGACCCCACAGCACTCACAAAAAATAAAAAAAGGTGATCAGTGATGCGACACTGATTACCAGTGAGGGGCAGCAGGTGCACAACCTTTGGTGGTACTGACAGGTATATATAAAAAAAAAAACCTCTGTACCCCCAAAAAGTTGCTGATCACCTCAGATATAGTGATCAGCACAAAAGGCGGGGGCAGCAGACACAAAATTTAGCACTCTCTATCACTCTCTGTCACTATCTCTCTCTATCTCTCTATCTCTCACTATCTATCACTCTATGACACTGCAGCAGCAGCACTGACAGGTATATCTATATATAAAAAAAAACCTGCGCCCCCAAAAAGTTGCTGATCAGTTAATTTATACTGATCAGCACAAAAGGGGGGGCAGCAGTCAGTTATATAAAAAATATATAGCACAATCTGTCACTATCTCTCTATCTCTCTCTCTCTATCTCTCTCTATCTATAGCTCTATCACACTGCAGCAGCACAAAATATAGCACTAGGCCTCTCTATCTCTCTCTATCTCTCTCTATCTCTTTCAGTTATATAAAAAATATATAGCACAATCTGTCACTATCTCTCTCTCTATCTCTCTCTCTCTATCTCTCTCTATCTCTCTCTATCTCTCTATCTATAGCTCTATCACACTGCAGCAGCACAAAATATAGCACTAGGCCTCTCTATCTCTCTCTATCTCTCTCTCTCTAACTCTCTCTCTATCTAATAAATCGCAGCAGCACAAGATGTCACAGGATGTCACAAGATGTCACAAGCATAAGCAATATCAATGATCAGGTAAGTATTTTGGATGGGTTCTGGTCAGTATAGGCGGCAGCTGGGCACGGTGACCGCACTGCACGCTATTCCAGACCGGAATGGCGTCTGCAGTGCAGTCACCGTTAGTTTAAACCCCCCTCCTTGGCTGTGATTGGTCCGTCGGTCCGACGAACCAATCACGGCCTTTGGGGGCGGGCGGGGTGAGGTGGGGTGACACCAGTGTCACCCTTACACCCCGCGGTGATTGGTGCTGTACTTTACAGCACCAATCACCTCCGATCCCGTGTCACCGGCGAACGTTATTCGCCGGTGACACAGAAAACGCTGTGAATGGCTGTTCACAATGAACAGCCAATCACAGCGATCGCCGACGGGGGGGCGGCATCGGACATGTCTGCTGTCAGGGACAGCAGACATCGTCCCTCTGTCACTGCGTCTCTAGACGCAGTGACAGTTTTAAGCCATGACGTATATATACGTCAACGGTCGGGAAGTACTTCCCGGCCATGACGTATATATACGTCAAATGTCGTGAAGGGGTTAATTTATTGTGGATTGTCATGCGGTTTAGAACAACATCACTAATAGAATGTGATGATACATCCATTAGAAGTCATTATAGTACACTATGAAATATATTCCCGTTGTCTTAATCATATATATTTTTTTATTTTTTATTTTTTTTCTCGTTTTATGGCATACACATTGTCAATGGAGAAACATACTGCATACAAATAGCAATTGAAGGCACGGAACCATGATTACAGAGCGTCATTCCTAATAAGGAAGAAATAAGGTGAAACACTAGGTGCGGGTCAAACACCAGGAAGAGTGCGTTCCAGCAAGTCGAGTGACGCACTTCCGCCTGGCGTCAAGGAGACGCGACCAATGAAGATAGCTGTACCGGAAGTGTATTCAAGTACATCCGGGACGCAACCCGAAAACGTAAGCGACGCTGGCTTAAGTGATTATCACCTGTGGACTGACGGCTCAGTAAAAACATGGAAAACAGAACCGCCAACCTGCACTGATTATAAGTGCATAGTATCTATTTAGATAGGTCGAAACAGTATGTATTAGCATTAGCGGTGTATATATATGAAATGTGAATATTAATTTGTGCCTGATATAATGTATTTTTGTTTTAATTGCATTTTGAACTATTGGATTAAATTGCCATGTTTTATGTATTGCCTGGTGGTGGACAGGTATAAAAACCTGTCACTGACCAGTTACCTCCACACCTTGAAAAAGGGCTAGTAATAGCCTGAAACGCGTTGGTGGGAGGAGGTGGATCACCTAGAGTGCTTTTGCACAGTTTTGCTGTTTGTCATCCTCGGCTGTGGGAAACTTTCTATCCGGATTGGAGAGCTACCCATCTAAACTTGCAAAGAGCCAGGTGTATCCCCCTGTTTGGACTTTTTATCGTATTTTATTGGAGTGTTGGTGTATGGAATAAAGTGTATTACCTTACCAACTGGAGTGGACATCGGTGATTCCTGGGGTACACGGAACCTATTCCAAAAGAAACCTTTTGATGAACATAGGGCTCTGACCCTCGGTGAGTTCTATCCTATTAGTAATCAGAGTGTGGGAGTGTGGAATTGATGCCCTGCTGATATCTTGCGAAAGCCAAAGAAACCTTGATGTGCACATAGGGCACTGATTACAGGTCAGTTGACAGTGTCCTATTTTGAACATCAGGACGCAGAGATTGAATACACTGCGAAAAGAAAAGGAAGATACAGCGCCTAAGATTGCCCATTGTGTTTGCTGTACTATCCAACAGGCTTATGCATCAGCTGGTTTATCACTTCCTTTTTCAGTAAAGGCACACTCAACCAGATCTGTAGGTACCTCTTGGGCGGCTGCTCGAGGGGTGTCGGCCATGCAACTTTGTAGGGCCGCTACTTGGTCAGGTCAACACACATTTGTGAAGTTCTACAAGTTTGACACCCTGGCCAGGGAGGATTCCCAGTTCGGGAATGCGGTTCTACAGCAGACTCCGCACGTTCCCACCCGTTCTGGTAGCTTTGGGACCTCCCCATAGTAGTGAACCCAGTATCCCATTGGACGGTAGAGAAAATAGGATTTTGGGTACCTACCGGTAAATCCTTTTCTCGTAGTCCATATGGGATACTGGGAGCCCGCCTCAGTGCGGCTATTCTGCTGAAAGATTCTACTACATAGTTCAGTTTAGGCTTGTTGCCTTGTTCTCTATAGGACGGAATACATATATATATATATATATATATATATATATATATATATGTATATAGATTTTTTCTAGTTACAGGTGTCCTCTGAAGATGTTAGGATTCACCTCTTAGATCTTTTTGTTCGTTTGGGTGTGCTGGATGAATCTCACCACAATACATTATCACATACTCCTCACATGCTCTCCTTCGGCACAGTTTTTGCATTAACTGACTAGTGGAGGGAGATTGAGGGGAGGAGCCAGTGCACCCACACTGAAAGTTCTTTTATGTGCCTGTCTCTCCTGCGGAGGTCTCAATCCCCATAGTAGTGAACCCAGTATCCCATATGGACTACGAGAAAAGGATTTACCGGTAGGTACCAAAAATCCTATTTTCCCTACAGGTACCACTCTTTATATATACCCAGCACCCCAATACTACCAGTACCCTATAATATATTTTCTCAACATTATCACTAAAATAGCGCTCCTTTTTCCCATTTTATCAATTAACCAATTTATAGGAGCTGCTGTAAAAAAAAAGGTTAGCGCTGAACCACCCAACTCACTTGGAGGAAATGACCTCTCTGCTTACCCTGATGGTGATCCCAGCTGTGGCTGAGTGCTGTGCAATGCTGACTGCACAGCTTTCTGCTCCAAACCAACAGGGAAAGGATATGACAGGATTACAGACCTGCACTGAGTTATTGTAATCTGCTATTTTTAATACAGTACAATTTCAGACACTTTCAGAGATCCGCATTTTAAGCTGCAGCCCTATGGGATCCTTTTCCCCGCCGGGAGATGAGCCGTCTACAGTGTCTTTAACCCATATGAGTGCCAACGTTGCTGTGAGAGATCCTCAACGTTGCTGTGAGAGACCCTCAACATATCTGATAAAAATGCCAGCGCCGCTCACAGCGACTGTTCTTTTTTAGGTGCAATGTTTAACTAAACTATTATTAAGTGACTTGGCTGTATGGGTATTTATTTATACTAAAAGAACAGTCGCTGTGAGCGATGCTGGCATTGTTAGAGCAACGCTGGCCCTAGAATATGCATCAGCACATTAGACAATGATTTCCATTGGAGCAATGTTACAGAGAATACTGAACCTCGGGATCCAGACAACAGGTCTACAGTAAAAAAGGTAGACAACCATTAGGTCGACAGTCAAAAGGTCGACATGGGGTTTTTCACTGTTTTTTTAACCATGCGCCAACAGGCGGTATTTCATGCCCTACCATCCACTTGGGCCTGGAGGGAGAATAGAATAGTGTGGCGAGGGGATGCGGTGCCCTTCAAACTGTGTCCATGTCGACTGTGTTGACATTCGGGTACAAAAACAGTGAAAAACCCCATTTGGACCTTTTGCTTGTCGACCTTCTTGCTTGTCTACCTAATGGTTGTCTACCTTTTTGCTGTAGACCCCTTGTCCCAGTTCCCTGGAGCTTATAGGTCTAGGATGGATCGCCACAATCTTAACTTTTTGCAAACCTTTTACACCAATAACTAACTCATTATTAGTCATGGTTTAATATTGTTGGATGAAAACACCCAATTTCTAATCATCGGGGCATATGCCATTAGCTGCAAGATTACCCAGCTGAGATTAATGTGCCTGAGTAACCATTTGCGTGCCAACAATCCTGTGATAGATGGGCTAATTATCCACTAAAAATCCCAGAGTCAAAGTCGAGCAATATAAATCATTTTCGTTATTGCTGGAACCACGGACGGTGCAATGGTTAGCGTTACTGTCACAGCGCTGAGGTCATGGGTTCCATTCCCACCACGGTCCCAACTGGGTGGAGTTTGTATATTCTCCCCGTACTTGCGTGGGGGTACTCCAGGTACTCTCTCAAAGCAACGTTGGTACTCAAAAGGTTAACGCAGCTGTGCGCTTGTAGGAAAAACTGCAGCGGCAACTTTTGCTGTTAATAGCTGCGTTAATCATGTTGAAAAATTGGGAAATCAGCCTGTACCGTTAGAAATGGCAAATATTGGACAACATATAGATCTATTACTGGTCAAAAGTCAAATATTTGGTGCTCATAAAAGATTTCAAACGGCTGATTTTTCCATTTGTTAATAAAAGTAAAGAGATGGTAAAACGCCAGTGTTTAATCAGCAAATACATGCTCTAGTTAAATTAAGAGGTGCTTAAAATGTGTTAGAGCAGTGGTTCCCACACTTTCTTGAACCAGGGGGCCTTAGAATATCAGCATTTGTTCAAGGCAGCCTTAGTCCAAACATTTCTTATGGATAAATAAAAAAAAAATTAAGTCAATTGTGGTTAACGGTCCCGCTCAGGTTCCGTTATGTGGTGGAGAACATAGCTGTGGCATACTTGCCTACTCTCCTGGAATGGCCGGGAAGGTCCAGCAAATCGGGTCCCCGCCCCCCCCCCCCCCCCCCCCCCCCCGGGAAGGTGTGTAAGTCTCCCACATTATTGCCACAGCCCCTGCTCCCCCCTTCCCCGCGGTATAAAATTCCGAATTTCACGGGTCTGCAGGGAGGGGCTAAAATTGCATCATTTTAGCCCCTCTGGATAATTTTACTAGTACAGAACAATTAATCAAGTGTGCATATATGTAATACTCTGTAGCTGTAAAAGAGAGTGCCACACAACTGGAAGATTATAATTAAAAAATATATATATATATTAGCTTAGTGCAATCAATTAAAAATATCATTTATAAAAGCATAACTGCAAACTTAATCAAGCATACATAACAGAACAATGAAAATAAAATAAAAAACAGCTCCTCAATATCTTATTTAGAAAACAGATGATATTGATCTGTTACAACCCGCTCCGGCAGCCACCACTAGGCAAATCTAGGCATTTGCCTAGGGCACCGGCCACTGGAGGGCGGCATTTTGACCCCCACCCCCCCCCCCCCCCCCGTGTCGCGGGGGTACCTGTCCTGCGGCGCTGTGTATTTAAAGCTGGCGGCGGCTGCTGGGGGTCCCTGCAGTCAATAAGAAATAACGAGCGCTATCCGCCGGGCTATGCGTAAGCGCTTCTGTTGTAAAAACACTGTCCGCATGCTGATTGGCTGAGATTCAGCCAATCAGCGTGCGCTGTGCGGTCAGTGTTTTCACAACAGAAGCGCTTCCGCATAGCCCAGCGGATAGCGCTCGTTGACTGCAGGGACCCCTCTCTGTCACGCCGCCAGCTTTAAATACACAGCGCCGCAGGACAGGTACCCCTCCCCCGGCACCGGGGCGCCCCCACTCCGACTCGCCTGGGGCGCTCCGGTGCCTTGCACCAGCCCTGCGCTCCGGAGTGGTACCAATACTTATAAAAATATTTGAATTATATATCGTGAAAGCTCATTGAAAAATAAAGTCTCTCCAAGAGAAGGGAGGAATTGGTAAGAAGAAATATAGGGGGAAATTTAATAAAGGAAATTTGTAAAAAAATAGGTGTATTTGTATCCAGAAATCCACTTATTTTTGACATTTACAATCCCGAAAATATGGCAATTCGTATTCGTATTGTTGTGCTATCAATACGAATACGAATTGCCGTATTTTCGGGATTGTAAATGTCAAAAATAAGTGTATTTCTGGATACAAATACACCTATTTTTTTTACAAATTTCCTTTAGTAAATTCCCCCCATATTGGTTGGTTAACAGATAGGCAGTTCTCCAAGCCTTAGTTTATTTTGGACAAGATGGCAGGATTAACCAAATGCAATGATAAGTATGCCCACTTGATTGTGACATTGTGGTCCCTACCCGAGGTGCAGGCACTTGTACTCACAGCTAGCAGTGATGACCACAGTAGGTATTTTCTTAAATGATCTATTATTGTGTACAAAGCAGGCCTGTAATTAGGGGCCTAGAGGAAAAGGATGAGTTGTATGTTTACAATGTAATTTAGTATTGTACGGCTGAGCAGAACCTGGCTTCCCAGGCCTTCCTGCTTTCACCATTGTCCAGCTCGCAGTACGGAGCCACACTCTCTCCCCTAAAGCCTTGCATTGAGTCCTTATGCTTTAACATTCCGTGCAGTCAGAATGATGTTGCAACTTTGCTGTGTTTATTGGGAGCTGAATTATTTTCTTACAGCGGGAAGCCGAACTATTTGTTCTTTGCCGTTGTGTACACTAAGCTCTCCGCAAACTTGCCCCTCGCTCTGAGGATCACAAGGGGAGAGGCGGCTGCAGAAAGTACAATAACAGGCAAACACTTTCCATATGTGCAAAGGCTAGAACCAGCGTAGGCTTGCTTTCCGTCCTTTATACATCCTGTATGGCTATTAGGGAACGTCTGTGTCAGGTGCATAAGGCCAGATGTACAGTATTAAGCTTCAAATAGTGATAAAATGGAGAGTGATAAACAGCCCGCCAATCAGCTCCTAACTGCCATGTTACAGGGTGGGTTTGAGAAATCACAGATAGGAGCTGATTGGCTGGTTGTTTATCACTCTCCATGCTATCACTTTTCAAAGATTGATACATCTGGCTCTTAAAGGGCGGGATGCTATATAGCAGAAATGCGGTAAAAACCCCGTTTTCGGGGTTTCTACCGCATCTATATATGCTATATGGCGCCTCCGCAGTGTCAGCGCTGCGGAGGGAATCGCCAGCTAAAGCTGGCGAATCCCTGCAGAAGCCTATGGGCTTCTTACCGCAGCGCTGTTTGAGGGATCCGTCACGGATCCCTCCCAGCGTGCCCTGCGGCCGGCGCCGGGGTCTGCGCATGCGCAGATGGACTCCCGGGTCACAGACCCGGAAGTCCAGCGCCGGCACCGCATCGCAAGGGACAGCTCTTACCGCAAGAGCTGTCCCTTGCATGAATAACGGCATATGTTATAGCATATGCCGTTACTAATAATGCGGTAGCCGGCGATAATGGGCGCGGATGTTACAACATCCCGCCCAAGGGGTTTATTCTAGTTCATTCGTTCTGACAAAATCCTTCTTAGATGGACAAAACCATGTGCACTGCAGGGGGGCAGATGTAACGTGTGCAGAGAGAATTAGATTTGGGTGAGTTATTTTGTTTCTGTGCAGGGTAAATACTGGCTGCATGATTTTACACTTTAATATAGATCTCACTTTGATGAAAAACCCCACCCAAATCTAATTCTCTCTGCACAAGTTACATCTGCCCCACCCGCAGTGCACATGGTTTTGTCCATCTAAGAAGGATTTTGTCAGAAAGAATGGACTAGAATAACCCCCTAAATGAGCAAAGGAGAACCGTCACTTTTACCTTTCCCTAATGGATTTTATGCTACTTCTAGGTAGCGGCAGTATTAAGATGACTGCAGTGATTCCAGGTACGAATAGGAAATGTAATATACTAGTTTATTTTTAATGTATCAGCACATTTTGTTATATAATTACGCACTGAGTGCATTTGTATTTGGTAACAGTGGTACTGAATAGTGCACGTCCTTGTTATGATGATCTGGTGTCAGTAATTCATCAGTGATAGAGGCGGTCTTGGCAATCCCAAGGTGTGGACAGTTTTGGTGGGCATTCCGGACCCAAAGGAATGTTGGGGGTGATTCTAGTTGGCTCTAGAGGATCGCAGCTTACCAAGCACCAGAGATGCCGCTGGTCCAAGCATCGCCCCCCGCCACGACGATTCCCCTCTTTAAGATGCGAGGGAAGGTGTAACGAAAACACATCTCCTCTCATGTCTCCTGCTTTTGCACATAAAAGTCAGTGGAAACGGAGTTTTATTTGCGGCAGCCGGGGCTAAGACGGCAGGAGGCTGACGTCCTGTGATGTACCCATGGGGACGCCCCAAAAAAGCTTGGTGTTCCCATGGGCGACCCCTGTCCCTGCCCCTGGGCAGCCCAGATCCTAAGCCGTTCGCTAAGGGGACCTGCACATGTGCATAATATACCATACACATGCATCAGAATCACCCCCGTTATGTATAGTATTACTCCTTACTAAACCCAGCATTTACAATGTATATAGCAATATATATATATAATAAAAAAGATGAATTTATTGAGACAGATTTATTATTAATGATGAAGGGAATATAGAATTGGGGTGCAACAGGAGCTCTAGTGTTTGGAGGAAGAGGACTCCGGGGGAGATTCTCTAAACTAAAAATGCAGTAAAAACCCTGTTATCTGGGTTTTTACTGCATTTTGGGAAGCTCTAAGCCCCATAGAAGCCTATGGGCTTCTACCGCATCCCACCGCCGCCCCGCACCAACCCACCGCTGCCCTGCACCGACCCCCCTCACCTGTGTCTGGGCAGCACAGTGTTGTGCTGCCCGGACCTGTGACCTCCTCCTTCCTGCACTGTAATCCTCTTCCGGGTGCAGGGAGGAGGCGAGCCCGGCACAGCAGCAGCCGCACCGGGTAAGGGAGGAAGGGGGGATACGCCGGGTCCCCATGGGACCCGCTGACTCTCACCGCAAAGGACAGCTCTTAACGTAACAGCTGTCCTTTGCCATAATTATCACATATGTTAGTGCATATGCGATAATTATGAATGCGATGGCGGTGAAGGGGGGCGGAGCTGGGGTGCGGATGTTAGAACATCCCCCCCCCTCCATCTGTGGCCACAGAATCTCCCTCAGGCACTGTGGTGTGTCCGGTTATGGTATAAAACCTCTTCAGTGTCTAGGTCTACAATCATATGGTCGACAGGGTCAAAAGGTCGACATGGTTAAAAAGTCAACATAAAAAAGGTCAACATGGTCACAAAGTCGACATGGTCAAGACGTCAACATGATTTTTTTATGTGTTTAGGATGTCTATGTCGACATAGGTCGACATGGACGCTGTCTAAGTGTACCGCGTCCCCTCGCATGGCTCGCTACGCTCACCATGCTTTGGGCTCGCTGCACTCGGCACACTATTATATTCTCCCACCACGCCCTAGTGGATGGTAGGGCATGAATACCACCTGTCGGCACATGTTGGCTGAAAAGTTTGTAAAAAAAATGCATGTCGGCCTTTTGACCATGTCGGCCTTTTGACCATGTTGACCTTTAGACCCTGTCGTCCTTTAAACCCTGTGTACCTTTTGACCCTGTCAACCTTTTGACTGTCATTAATGGTGACCATATGACTGTCTATCTTGAGTCAGTCTATGATCAGTCCGGATACCGTGTTTCCTACCAGGACTGCCCTCTGATAGGCCAGATCTGTAGGAGACAGGACTGCCCTCCTATAGGCCAGATCTGTAGGAGACAGGACTGCCCTCTGATAGGCCAGATCTGTAGGAGACAGGACTGCCCTCTGATAGGTCAGATCTGTAGGAGACAGGACTGCCCTCTGATAGGTCAGATCTGTAGGAGACAGGACTGCCCTCTGATAGGTCAGATCTGTAGGAGACAGGGCTGCCCTCTGATAGGTCAGATCTGTAGGAGACAGGGCTGCAATCCGATAGGCCAGATCTGTAGGAGACCGGACTGACCTCCGATAGGCCAGATTTGTAGGAGACCGGACTGACCTCCGATAGGCCAGATCTGTAGGAGACAGGACTGCCCTCCGATAGGCCAGATCTGTAGGAGACAGGACTGCCCTCCGATAGGCCAGATCTGTAGGAGACAGGACTGCCCTCCTATAGGCCAGATCTGTAGGAGACAGGACTGTCCTCCGATAGGCCAGATCTGTAGGAGACAGGACTGCCCTCCGATAGGCCAGATCTGTAGGAGACAGGACTGCCCTCCTATAGGCCAGATCTGTAGGAGACAGGACTGCCCTCCTATAGGCCAGATCTGTAGGAGACAGGACTGCCCTCCGATAGGCCAGATCTGTAGGAGACAGGACTGCCCTCCTATAGGCCAGATCTGTAGGAGACAGGACTGCCCTCCTATAGGCCAGATCTGTAGGAGACAGGACTGCCCTCCTATAGGCCAGATCTGTAGGAGACAGGACTGCCCTTTGCCAGGGGATTTACTGTTCCCAGATTCTGCATTTCCGGTAATTCTGGGCTCACTGCCTTTCCCTGACAAATGCTACAGGTCTAGTAGAACCTCTTGCATCTTACTCCTAGAAGGCGGTGGCTTTTTTTGGGAGTCCATTTTTGCAATATGTCGCCCGCATGGGATCTACAGAAACCTGGCTCCCCCTGCGGCTTCCAGTAGTCGGTACAGCCGCGGATCTATTGTTCCAACGCTCCAGGATGCAGCCTGATCAGGACTTTACCACAGTGCCAACCAGGCAGAGCCATAATACATGGCTATTAGTACAACTACATAATAGCCTGAAGGGAATGGGATCATTGGATAGACAGCAACTAGTTCGACATGCAGGAAGGTCGACATGGGTTAGGTCGACAGGGTCATTAGGTTGACATGGGGAAGGTCGACAGTCAAAATGTCGACATGGGGTTTTTCGTGTTTTTTCCTGAATTTCAAGACAGTCGACATGGATCCTAAAACCTAGCACCGCGTCCCCTCACATGGCTCACTGCGCTCGCCATGCCTCGGGGAGAGTACATTGCTGCGCTCGGCGCACTATTTTATTCTCCCACCACGCTCTAGTGCAGCGGTGTCAAACTCATGGCCCTCCAGCTGATGTGGAACTACACGTCCCAGCATGCACTGTCACAGATTTTATTTAATGGAGTGCTAAAACTGTGGCAGGGCATGCTGGGAAGTGTAGTTCCACAACAGCTGGAGGGCCATGAGTTTGACGCCACTGCTCTAGTGGATGGTAGAGCATCGAATACCACCTGCTGGCACATGACGGTTCCAAACAACAGGACCATCAACCATCCCCATGCTAATGCTTGTCGACTTATCCCGTGTTGACTTTCAGTCATGTCTACCTTCATGAATGTTTACCTAGTGGTGTCGACCTAATGCTTGTAGACCTAGTGACCGTAGCGCGCCTGAAGAGGTCACGCAGTTTCGCTCTTTTACACTTTCACTGTGATCCCCAAAGTATACAGAAAATATGGAGAATGGTCCTCTCGGCTTTAAAATGATCCCGTAGCACAGTGGCCCTGAAGCCACCCTCGCAGGACCAGGTATCAACCTGTATGTCACCTGAGCTCAAGCATGGATTTCCTACAAACTTGGACTGAGGCATGTGAGTGAGTTTGGGAATCAGATATAACATATAAATGTAGACAATATAGAAATTGCTGATGTTTCACAAAGCAAATATGACCCTAATGGGGCCTCATATGACCGAAAGGAAGCGATATTGTCCTGTCGCTGTGAATAATGCGGTGACCAACTACTGTATTGTTCCCTTCTATGCTGTGTTTTGCTCCAGGTAAATGGCATTGTGTCTGTCTGAAGCTAATTTATTCATTCTCTGTTTAACAGAACAGATATTTTTTATATGGTCAATGTTTAACGCCTTACCTGTTTATGTAGCAATATTGGGGGAAATTTAATAGGATGAGAGATTCCGAAAGTAAGAGATTTGGTAAGAAATCTCCAGTTTATTTAAAGCGGCAATCATTTACACTGCAAAACCAGTATGATTTTGCAGTGTAAATGATTGCCGCTTTAAATAAACTGGAGATTACTTACCAAGGGGGAGATTCTCTAAGCTAAAAATGCGGTAAAAAAAAAAAAATGCGGGTTACTGCGGCGGGGGGCATCGCCAGAAAAATCTTGCGATGCCCCATAGAAGCCAATGGGCTTCTACAGCAACCCTCCGCCGACCCCCCACGGACCCCCGCCGCCCCGCATCGCCCCCTCACCTGTGTCCGGGCAGCACAGAGCTGTGCTGCCCATACCTGTGACCTCCTCCCTGCACTGATCCTCTTCCAGGTGCAGGGAGGAGGAGAGCCCGGCGCAGCAGCAGCAGCGCCGGGTGTGTGAGGGAGGGGGGAGCCGCCGGGACCTGCTGGGACCCGGCGACTCTCACCGCAAAGGACAGCTCTTAATGCAAGAGCTGTCCTTTGCTATAATTATCGCATATGTTACAACATATGCGATAATTATAAATGCGATGGGCGGCGAAGGGGGGCGGAGATTCTTAGAGAATCTCCCCCCAAATCTCTCACTTTCTGAATCTCTTATCCTATTACATTCACCCGTTGTGTATGTGTGTCTGACTTTTGTCTGTAATGAAATACAAAGTATAATAATAATAAATACTGTTGTGACACCAGAACCGGTATGTTTGCTGTGGCTTTTTATTGGGAAAGTAACCAAACTTATTGCAAAACCACCCTGTGACTCACGTGTTTCAGCCGCACTGTACGTCTGTTTATGGCCGGAGAAAGACGCTTGTCCTCCTGAATGATCTGATCTTATGGCTGTTCGTCATTGGAAGAATCGGCATTTGCACAGTAGTTATGTTGTTGCTTCTGATGGATTAATCACTGGTAAAGATCTACTCACAGTTACTGCTGACACCTCTCTCACCAGTGGGGAGAGGGATATGGTCACTAGGTTGACACCATTTAAGTGGTCGACCCCTGAAGGTATATACCTGACATAGGTAGACATTGCTAATGTCTACGCAAGCATTAATTGGACAATGGGAAGGTCAACAGTCGAAAGGTTGACATGAGTTTTTCAAGCTATGTTTTTGTGCCGACAGACAGTATTTCATGCCCTTCCATCCACTGTGGCGTGGTGGGAAAATAAAACACTGCGCCCAGAGCAGTGAGGCATCGTTCTTAAAGAATGGTGAGCACTGCGGTACACTTTGATGGTGTCCATGTCGACTGTTGACATACGGGACAAAACCCTTGAAAAACTCATGTTGACCTTTCCACTGTCAACCTAATGCTTAGGTCAACCTTAGCCATGTCAACCTATTTCAGTTGTCGACTCAATACCTGTCGACTGAAATTTGGTTAACCCAATGACCCATAACCTGGGGAGATCTATGAAACAAAAGAGAGAGTAGAGAAGTTCTCATAGCTTCCGACAGTCTATAGCAGGGGTGGGGAATCTTTTTTGTGTCAAGGGCCGTTTGTATGGGGAAAAAATCCTTCGGGGGCCGTAAGTAAAAAATTCTTACAAATTGTCCTGCTGCAGCCGTCCCACACTGCGGTGGCTGCCGCTGAATAGGACTGTCAGTCTCCGGCTGCTGCTAAATAGGACTGACAGTCTCCGGCTGCTGCTGAATAGGACTGACAGTCTCCGGCTGCTGCTGAATAGGACTGACAGTCTCCGGCTGCTGCTGAATAGGACTGACAGTCTCCGGCTGCTGCTGAATAGGACTGACAGTCTCCGGCTGCTGCTGAATAGGACTGACAGTCTCCGGCTGCTGCTGAATAGGACTGACAGTCTCCGGCTGCTGCTGAATAGGACTGACAGTCTCCGGCTGCTGCTGAATAGGACTGACAGTCTCCGGCTGCTGCTGAATAGGACTGACAGTCTCCGGCTGTGCTGAATAGGACTGACAGTCTCCGGCTGGTTCTGAATAGGACTGACAGTCTCCGGCTGCTGTTGATGAATAGGACTGACAGTCTCCGGCTGCCGCTGAATAGGACTGACAGTCTCCGGCGGCTGCTGCTGAATAGGACTGACAGTCTCCGGCTGCTGTTGATGAATAGGACTGACAGTCTCCGGCTGCTGTTGATGAAGAGGAATCTCGCGAGAACGACCGACCTCTTGCGAGAATTCCCCTGTACTTGACTCCCCGCAAAGCGTCCGGGCGAGTGGGCGGGCCACTCAGCCTGGCTACGGGTGCTGCATACGGCCCCCGGGCCTGATGTTCCCCACCCCTGGTCTATAGCATAGCTTGTAAAATAAGACAAGCTGGTTGGTTGGTATGGTCACCTGTGCCACTTTTATCTCTTGCCAAAATTTGATAAACTCCCCCTTAAGCTGAACACAGTGGGACAGTAGAGTGGTAGCATATACGGTAAAACTCTGACACTGCTTATTTATAGCAGCATGTACAACCATTCTCTATGCATTTATTATTTAAGCGAAGTGGACCAGCACCGGATCGGGCGGACCAGCGCCGGATCGGGCGGACCAGCGCCGGATCGGGCGGACCAGCGCCGGATCGGGCGGACCAGCGCTGGATTGGACGGACCAGCACTAGATCGGGCAGACCAGCGCCCGATCAGATGGACCAGCACTGAATGGGGCGGACCAGCGCTGGATCGGGTGGACTAGCACTGGATCGGGCGGACCAACACTGGATCAGGCATAGCCAGAGAAGCAATTGCACTGGATTGTCAAAATGTGTTTGGAACTGACATGGTTGATCAGCAACACATCTGACAATTTATGAGTCCAATGTGCACGTCACTGGTTCTTTTAGGTGGGAAGACCAGGCCCGGTCACAACACAAGTTGTGATGCTCAGTCTAGATGTGCGTCTTTCCACGGAGCCGTTATCTCAGGTACACTGCGTAAGCTGCACGCAGGGGGCAGGATGATGTAAGAGGCTGTTGGGCGCTGTATGCCCTCTGGTGAACTCTTCCTGGCAGTTCTGAGAAGCCTGGCTAAATGTGTCATCACAACATACAATCAGTAGGGACTGGAGGTGGAACAAGCTGGCCTTGAAATGCTGACGTATCAGAGGTGTGTGTGCTGGAATCACAGATACAATTGTCCTCGCACAGGAACAGATACAGCCTACAGGTATAGGGAAGGATGCATGAAAACATCAGCATTGATAACCTTATGGAATGTTCTATAGACACAGAATTGATGTCATTCTAAAATGTACAATGAATGGTGGGGACCTAGGACTTAAGTGTAACCATATGTTCTGTGTCATGCGTTTTACAAATCACTGGTAGTTAGTAATTTACTGACAGTTGGCTACCACATAGAGGCCCTTATTCTGATCGGTGCGGCCAGGGCCGTGCGTGCGAAACCCCGCCTTCCATACGGATCGCCAACTCCATCCGTATGCGGTAAGAAGCTGTCCGAACGGACCGCACGTGTATTTTTCACGGAATACGCCTCCTCCATCTAAGGGAACCTCCCCCATCATTCGATGGTCGCAGACCATCGAATGCAGGACCGTGTGCTCCACCAGCACCCGCAACCTCAGACCACACAGACATTTTTTCGTGCAAAAGCAGGGATCTGGGCGGGCAGCTGACATCCGGCGATGTCATATGTCCTCCCCCTACACGTGCGTCACGGCCACATTACCATACGTACGCCCAGCGTTTTCATGGGAACTCCCATGAAACGCGGGGCGTATGCATATGGTAATGAGCCCAAATAGCCCTTCACGCCCCTCTTCACCCCCTGTTTGGAGTGTTCACATATCATGCGGGATTTGGCCGTATGCCCCGCTCGCACATGCGCAGAGACACCTCTGCACATGCGCAGACACAAAACATCGGCGGGCCGAACGCACGCGGATATATCCGCACCGATCAGAATAAGGGCCAGAGAGTTTTTATGAATATGGGGCCTGATTCGGAACTGGTTGCAGCTTTTCGGAAAAACTTTGCAAAACCGCAGCTCCCAGTGATAGTCTCCAGGGGGCCCCCATGCATGCCAGGTCCCGCCCAGCGATATTGTGTAAGCACTCCACAGCGAACCGCTAGCATATGACTGGCAGCCTAGCTGGGAAGCTAGGCGGCTGCATGCGCTGGGGGCAGGGGGCGTTCAGCAGGGTGGCGGTTACCTACTTGCTAGGCAGCGAATTATCCCCTGTATTCCCTACATTATTATTTCATTGTTATTTGGATCAAGTGACTGACTCACAGCAATGGTGTCTGGCGTTATTTACACGTTATCTGCTTAGTGACATTATTGGCACCATTGACTCTTGAATAATTCCTGGGGTAATACGTGGGGAGAGACCTGTAGTTTGCGGGTGGAATAATACTGCATACTCAATTCTGTACACTGCAGCTGGCTCACAGCTTGGCCCTGTCTTTGCTGTAACCTGGCATCAGAGTTCCTTATCGGCACAAAAAACTCTTTAACAAATAGAGGATTTCAGTATAAAGACCTGCTGATGAAACCTACTCAAACATTTCATCTCGTATGAAAGACATACAGAGAAACCTACTCTCGAAATACTGTTCAAGCAGTTGTGTAATATTTCTTGATAACATTACAAAAATCTGGCATTGGTACTAGACAGTGGCGGTTCATACTTTATGGCACTGGCTGCAATGTCCCCCCCCCACACACACACACACACCTGCCGCTGCTCCTCCTGGTCCCAGCCATAGGCTCAACTTCCCTGGCGCCTGTACTATGTTCTGCGTCCAGTTTCTATGTGCTGCTTCGGCAACAGCACATAGAGGGGGAATCATGGTCCCGGCTCCTGTATAATACAGGTGACAGGCCCACGGGACGGGGACATGAGCAGTACCGACATAGGTACTGCGCATGTGCAATCCTCGGATTGTGTGGGCTGCCACTCAGCAGCCCAAAGAGAGGCATCCTGGAGGGAGGAAACAGCTCCCAATGGGACTGTCTTGGTGACTGGCAGGTTCAACTTCCAATAGGAAGTCACTGCCAGTCACATTGAAGTCAGTCTCACAGACTGCATCTGGCTTCACTACAGTGGCAGATTTTACCTGGGGGGGGCGGCAGCCCACACCGGACTGGCCATCTGGCACTTCTGGCAAATGCCAGAACGGCCGATGGACTTGTGGGCTGATATTGTGCAGAACATGAACATCGCTGCTGCAGCAATCATGCTTCTGTTCTGAGCCCGCCACGCTGCCGCCCTCCCTGTCCATCAATGTGGCCGCCGCGTCCTTTGCATACGTCTGACGCCTCCGCATCATGATGCCACGGCCGCTCTTGAGACCGTCCCGCTCGCTGTGTATTCCTGTCCCGGCCGCCTTACAGTCTGCGCCCCCACCCGTCTTTCCTTACCAATGCCACATCAAGGACGCCGCAGCATCATGACGCGGTGGCCAATCTTGACCCTGCCCTGCTATAAGTCTGGCCACCCGGTGCCCGTTGTAGTCGCTACCTCTTGTCTTGGATGCACTCTGGGCTGCTTGCCCCGCCCAGCATTAGCATTTTTACCTCGCTCATGACACTGAGGCAAGACGCCGGAGGGGGGGTTGGGCTCCTCGACCTGATAATCAACATAACATGCATTATTTCCCGCAGGCGTGAGAATCTGCAGCAGGGTGGCGCCACGGTGGTGGGGTGGGAGTGCTATTTAAATTGAGAGCCGGGCAGAGACAGTCATGTGGTGACTGTACGAGTTGATCCCATTCATGCTGCAGAGTTCCAGTGCCACAAACAGTACAAGGCAGCCAAGATAGTAAGTGGGTTTTTTGTCTATGACTGACTAGTCTAGTCCTTATTTCCTAGTACACCTTGTCTTACCCTACCCCTAAGCTCCGAACCTCTGACTTCTCTCTACTACTAGTACTGCCTGTGGCTGCTGCCTGCAACCCACACTGCAGTCTGCATTGCAGACTCTGAGATTTCTTGTCTGACAGTGACACAGTTTGAGACAGGGTAAATTTGCACCCAGCCTAAGCCAGCAGGAATAATTGCCATGCCCATGGCCCATTATTTTATTTAGTTAAATGAACCACTGTCACTATAGACTGAGTGACAGTGGTTGTGTGATGGCCAGCTAAAGTGTTAATCGGGAGCCCCAGGAGGGCCCTGAAAGACTGATCATGTATTAAGCCTATTTCCATTCCATGTACCAGGACTTATTACATAAGTAGATGAACAAAGGCATAATGTTTAATGGGCATGCAATGCATTATGGTGTGTGTCATATTCTGTACGTCGTTGATGTGTGTGCCACAATGTATAAGGGTCATTACGGTGTGTGCCACAAGGTGTAATGGGCATTATGGTGTGTGCCACAAGGTGTAATGGGCATTATGGTGTGTGCCACAATGTGTAATGGGCATTACGGTGTGTGCCACAATGTGTAATGGGCATAATGGAGTGTGTCATATTCTGTAATGGGCATTATGGTGTGTGCCACAATGTGTAATGGGCATTACGGTGTGTGCCACAAGGTGTAATGGGCATTATGGTGTGTGCCACAAGGTGTAATGGGCATTATGGTGTGTGCCACAAGGTGTAATGGGCATTATGGTGTGTGCCACAATGTGTAATGGGCATTACGGTGTGTTCCATAATGTGTAATGGGTAACGCCTCCTTTCCATGAGGTCACGCCCCATTTTTGGCACGCGGGTTTGTCGCGCAAGGGACCTGCCTCCTTCAGGTAGGCCTGTGTGCTCAAAAATGCCAGGGCCTATTTCTGGTCCCAGTCCAGCCTATTTCTGGTCCCAGTCTGAGCCCATAGGTAAAAACCGGCACTGGCACAACATATCCAAATCACTGCTACATACATATCCCTACAGGAGCTTTCCTGGCTGGTGGAAGTGCACCACACTAAGGCCCTTATTCAGATCTGATTGCAGTACAAATTTGTTTGGAAAATGGGCAAAAGCATGTGCACTGCAGGTGGGGCAGATGTAACATGTGCAGAGAAAGTTACATTTGGGTGGGGTGTGTTGAAACTGAAATCTAAATTGCAGTGTAAAAAATATTGCAGCCAGTATTTGCCCTGCACAGAAACAAAATAACTCACAATAATAACTCTCCCTCCGGTACTGCGATCAGATCTGAATAAAGGCCTAAAAGTAATCATTAAAGTGTACTGTATGGCGAAGCTAGTATTTTCCACTCAGGGTTAAAATTACTAAGTGTTCTATTGAAGATGGGGGGCCCAAATGTAGTAAGGTGCGATTTTATTCGCCAAACTCGCAAATGTAGTATAGGGCGATTTCTGGCGAAATTTTTTTATTTTGTTTTATGAAAAAATGTGCAATTTTTAGTAACGGGAAGGTGTGCTTTTTTTTTTTTAGTAATGTGCAAATTTTAGTTTTAATCAAAAAAGGAAAAAACTGCCAATCAGGGCTCACCTCAGGCCTGACGTCACACGGACTCCTGTAAGAGCACCAGGAGAGGAGCGACTCTGGTGAGAGGAACGTGGATAGTATGTATTAGTGTGTGTGTGTGTGTGTATTAAAATTATACTTTTTCTGTGTTTGTTCGTCTTTTTTATACATTGTTTTCATGCTGAGAATTGTGTTTCTCCAAGTCCCAGCATGTGGGGGAGGCCTTCTGGGACTTGTAGTTCTACTATGAAAACCAATGGGTTTTTTTTAATACAAAAACATCAGCCAGCCACCCACAGCCCAGGGGTGGTGGGGACAGCCCCGGGCTTTAGCCCTGGATGGGTGAAGCCTGGGGTGGACCCCTCTATTGGGGCGGGGCTTCCCCACTCGAACAATATGTGTCCCCTGGCTATGGCATGACACTGCTGGCTGTTGGAGCCACAATGCTGGTTCCAAATTATGGGGGACCCCCCCCCCCCCCCCCCCCCCGGAATTTTTTAAACAAGACCGGTCCAAGAGCCTGACTGGTTTCTTAAATACAGGGCATCCCCACTCTTTTTTTTCCCTCGTACTTGGGGGCGATCAGGTCTATGGGGGTTATTCTAGTTCACTCACCAAGGCACAATCACTCTCTAATGGACAAAACCACGTGCACTGCAGGTGAGGCAGATGTAACATGTGCAGAGAGAGTACATTTGGGTGTTTTAATGTTTCTGTGCAGGGTAACTACTGGCTGCTTTATTTTTACACTGCAATATAGATATCAGTTTGAGGTACAAACCCCACCCAGATCTAATGGTGTGTACACACGTTAGATGTGCCTTAAGATCCTATCCACGATCTGATCAGATAGGATCGTGGATAGGATCTTAAAGGTGCCCATACACATACTGATTACCCGGTACTTTTTGTGCTAAAATAGCATCGTTGTGCATGCTTTGTGCATGTGATGCGATACTATTTTAGCACAAAAAGTACCGGGTAATTGGTACGTGTATGGGCACCTTAAGGCACATCCGATTTGCATCCTATCTTGACTATATAGTGCAGATCTGCACTATATAGACAAGGCAGCCAAGACTTTCTGGCTTCCGATACATGAATGCGCATCGGGATCGCAAGGGTTAAAACCCTTGCGATCTGCATCCGATGTTGATCCGATGCCGATCCGATGACGATACTATATCGTCAACATCGGAAAGGAAATCGGACCGTGTGTACACAGCATAACTCTTTCTGCACATGTTACATCAGCCCCACCTGCAGTGCACATGGTTTTGTCCATTAGAGAGTGATTGTGCCTTTACGAGTGAACCAGAATAAACCCCTATGTTAGGCCAATTGTACAAAATAATTTTACAGCAGATGAGAACCACTTGGCCCATCTAGACTGCCCATGTACACACACACACATGGGCTAATTTGTCATGGGAGCCAATTATCCTACCAGTATATTTTTGGATTGTGGGAGGAAACCAGAATACCCGGAAGAAACCCACGCAAGCACGGGGAGAATATACAAACTCTGCATGGTTTCCGCCATGGTGGGAATAGAACCCATGACCTCAGCGCTGTGAGGCAGTATTGCCAACCATTACACCATCCGTACTGCCTCCCATCATACATACTGTACATCTGTATACTCAGGATCAATGTACAGAAAGTCTATTCAGAGTACATAAACACGGGGAGACAGGACACTATTGAACATTGGCCAAATGTACCAAAGGATTTGTCACGTCCAACATAAGCTAAAAGTACAAAATCAACCCTGCCAGAATATCCTGCTTGTATAGATTACCGCTTATTCATCGTTTGGCATGTCCTATTGGAACAAGAGCATTGTATAAATTATATCATTGAAAAAAACACAATAGCAATTAACTAGCATTACATCATCTGTAACATATGCTAACTATAATACACAAAAACAATAGGAAAACAACAAACAAGGGTCTATAAGGAGACATTACTATTTATTTGTGTTGTTTTTCTTCAGGTGGCTGCTGCTGTTGTATGATCCCGGTCTACCATGGGGACCACAGTCACGCAGCACATTGGGGTGATTCAGGTTGGCTTGCAAAGAAGCGGTAGTTTGCTGCTTTGCGAGCCATGTAGCACCACACATGGGTTGTGGGAACGTCCGCACCCTTCTACTCGCTGAATTTCCCTGCAGCACTGCAAATGGATCCATTCGCAGGCTTGCGTGCGGGCCCGATATCATTTGATGCTCTCCGACCATCGAACGATTTCTGTAGTGCTTGCTAATCTAACTCTGGTGACTTAGATTAGCAGCGCCCTGCTCCGAGAACAGGGCGGGCAGCTCACATCCAGTGACATCAGCCACCTGCCCCCGAAGGCAGGTGGCTGCCCCATTTGGAAGTGGACGCCCAGCGTACTCCTGGGCACACACAGCGTTTTTGTGGATACGCCCAAGAAACGCAAGGCCTTTGCATGCGAACACTCCCTGCCCGTCTCCTGCACCCCTCCCCCATGGGCGAGCGCCTCAGCGACTATGCAAGTCTCCGATGGCAGTGAAGACCTGCACATGCGCATATTCGCAGACCTTCACCATCGAATTTCCCGTCTGAACAAGGGAGTCCATAAACCAGAATCACCGCCATTGTGTAGTGAGCAGAGAGGCTACACTGTACCATCCTCTCCCTCCTCCCCCATTGCCATCACATGGCTTGCTAGAAGTTGGGAGGCTGCACGGAGATAATGATTTGTAGTAGAACAGTCGTGCCAGTCAGTTATTAGGGGGTGCACCCCAAGCACCCTCTGTGCGCATGCCTATTTATATGTCTAAAATGTACATTAGAGTGGCACTCTGTGAGAGATGCGCAAAATATCCACCAAAAATTCCAGCGTCACTTAACATTTGTTATATAAATTCAAATAAAAAATGTTGTGCAAAAAAAAGATTATATTTTCTATGTAAAGGTAAATATTACCGGTCATTATGATGAATAAAAATGTTTGCTTGCCAATTTTAACACCTATTTTGACAAACATATAAATGTTTGTGTAATTGCTGCTTTTCTGAAACACATTATTTTTGTACAATAAAGTTATTTAAATCACAGCAAAAAGAAATAAAACTAGGCCTGCTGTTGAAAACAAGCAATAACGGGAAAATGGGATTTTTTTAAAACTGGCTTTGACTAGGCTGTTCAAGCATGTGCATTTTTTCAGGGAATGGCCCAGAGAATAGTTACAGAATACACGACTCATAAGGGCCCCTTACACTTGTGAGATTTTGTGAGATTTCATCCAATTTGAGTCAATTTATCTGACGAGATCTGATGTGCCGTCTGACAAAATCTTATGTGCCTGATGTGTAGGACACAATCTACAATCCTGTGCCATTGAGTATAACCAAGAGATTGGAAGAGATTGAACCTCCTGCACATAGGATAAATCTCGAGTCAATCAGGTTCAATTTGTTGAGACAATAAGTTGACAAGTGTAAGGGGGCCTTTACATTCTGAGTTTGTATTACTGCGACAAGTGGGTGTGGCCTTGGTGATGCAGAGCAGAATGCAGCAAATTGTGTCACTAAGGACCTCCCCTGCTGTGCTTCAGCAAAATGCACAGTCCTGCCCCTGAGGATGGCGGCAGTGATTTTACAAACTAGGGTAGGAGTTTTCTTCTGTGTCTTCTGTGGCTTCACCGACACCTACAGCGTGATTTGGCTGGAAACCCTGAGTAGCTGAATCATCCCCACTAATCACATGTAATTGGACTAACGCCACACTTCTATTGTTTTCCTATTCTAGTGGAGAGCTCAGATGGGCCAGATCAAAAAGTGATAAATGGGGAGTGATAAACAGCCAACCAATCAGCTCCTACCTGTCATGTTACAGGCTGGTTTTGAGAAATAACAGGTAAAAGCTGATTGGCTGGTTGTTTATCACTCTCCAGATGATCACTTTTTGATGCTTGATACATCTAGCCTTTTATCTGGGTGCTAACGTTTGTCCCTCTTGCTGTAGCCTGTGGAAGGTTTTATGTTATTGGTAAGTAACCATACTGTAGTATAGAAATTATAGCTGATATTCACCTAAACGGACAATGTTTCTTCTGCACAGGAGTCTGAATCCCTCTGCACATGCTGCTGATCTTGGGCATAATGCATGTTAGTACGCACATACAGGGCCGGCAACAGAAAGCTTGGGGCCCTGTACAATATTATTTCGAGGGCCCCACCTAATCCCAAATCCATACAACCCTCTTCTGCATGAGCCTCATTGAACCTTTCACTGCTCTAGAGCCTGCATTCAGGTGTGGACTTCACGGATGTGCGTCTGCGGCCCTAGGCCGTGCACACACACAGAGTAGATGGCTCTGAGCGCCAAGTGGCAGGGCACACACACAGTAGATGGCAGTGGCACACAGTGAGTAAGTCACACTCAGCCACACACAGATGGTCCACAGTAGACGGCTGGGCCACGAGGGTCACTGACAGGCCAGCTAGTACAGGCGGTGGTCATGCCGGGGTATGGAAGCTCTGGGGCCCTTCAGATCGCTGGGGCACGTCACACTTGACCCCCCCCTGTCGTCGGCCCTGCGCACATACTGTACAATCGCGATGCAATTTTCTAGGCCACGGAATCGCTAATGTTAGCAAGTGAAACCTCACAATTAATTTGCAAATGCGTACACAATTACAGATTACATGCAAAAACTAGGAACATCGGGTCTAAAGGACCCATACACTAGTGTTATTTCCCTGATTTCATCCAATTCCGATGGATCGGCCCGATATAATGGAGGTGTAGGACATCAGATCGGATCCGAGGTGCGTTCCCGTGTGCATCGGTTCTGAGCCTGAGTGCAGCACATAGGATAAATGGTGATCAGACCCATCAGCGGCACATTGCAGTTGCATTTTAGCACCTGCGATATATGGCACCTTATTGCCCTTGAACTCCTCCAGAATCCCTCACGGGGAGCTGCGGGGGGCATCTTAAGGGTTGTCAGAGGAGATTGTATTATGTACTGCCCTGTTAGCTATGCTGGATATTGTTCAAAGACAGTGGATATTGCTCTTCACCTCTATGGGGGAAATTAACGGAGCCCAACGGAGCAATTGAAGTGTTGCTCCATTGGGCGGGCCCAGCTGCTACACTGACATTACTGTTATGTTGTTTTGTCATTTTGATGGACTGGGAACTAGTTAAGCTAATAACACTGTAGGGGGCGTGGCTTGGCCAGGCATGTGAGCGGCAACTACTGTAGCTCTATTTGTTTTACTTTGGAAGTTCAAAAGACTCGTTCAACATTTCTCCAGGTCAATATAAAACTACGAGACTGCCAAATTCCATATTCCATGTTGTTCCCGGCCCACTTGAGAGTGGTTCCTGCTGGTTCTACACACTTCTTTAACTGAGCGCAGGAGGCGGAGGCTTGTTTGGGCCGTGGCCACTAATTGATAACTTTGCTTTTTGGTTTATTCATTAAGGCATAATGCTCCGATGGACTACTGGGATATGGGGCCTTATTCTAGTTCACTCTTTCTGACAAAATCCTTCTTAGATGGACAAAACCATGTGCACTGCAGGGGGGCAGATGTAAAATGTGCAGAGAGAATTAGAGTTGGGTGAGTTATTTTGTTTCGGTACTTATATGTTAGTTGGGCACCCAATAAGCTATTTGCTTAGTTTTCCGCGTCTGCTCGCCACGCTTCGGGCTCGGTGGCTCGCTGCGCTCACCACACTATATAAAATCAACTCCACGCGGACATGGATAGTGGGGGTTTGAGCGTACTAACTATAGTGGTGCCCAACTAACATATAAGTACCTTTGTTTCTGTGCAGGGAAAATACTGACTGCTTTATTGTTACACTGCAATATCGATCTCACTTTGAAGTAAAACCCCACCCAAATCTAATTCTCTCTGCACAAGTATCTGCCCCACCTTCATTGCACATGCTTTTAGAAGGTGCTATTGCTTCTTTCCCTAATAAAAAGCCTCCAGGCAGTGAAGGCATTGAAGTTTACAAACAATATGATTAATGTATTGCCAGCACTAGGCATGGAATGGCTTAAACATCCCAGGCTGTGTGTGTGACCCTTGGGGAGCATGTGACTCGGGGATCCAATAAGGTGCTTGGGAATGGCAGAGTTAGCTGAATATTGGGTCAGGAAAGGGAGGAGTCTTCCTCTCTTTCCTGCTGAAATTTTCCCGCCCTCCCTTCCCTGTGATAATTGGTTTTAACCCCTTCACGACATATGACGTATATATACGTCATATGTCGGTTGCGGGGGAATCAAGCCAGCTCACGGAGTGAGCTGGCTTGAAAGAGAGCAGGTAATGGCTGTATATTACAGCCAGGTCCCTGCTCTCACGGCCACGAGCGGCGAGTTCGCCGATCGTGGCCGTTTAACCCTTTAAGCACCGCGGGCAAAGCGCCCGCAGTGCTTAAATAGCTGATCGGAGGGGGGGCGCCCCCCTCCGGCGCCGATCGGGGCCCCCCGCAGCGAGATCGGAGGGTGCCGATCGGTTGCCATGGTAGCCAGGGGTCTAATGTAGACCCCTGTGCTGGCCGTGTATGCATACCTATTACATCCTGCCTCAGGCAGGATGTAATAGGAAGTGCATAAAATCACTACGTTCAGCCATAGAGCTCTATGGCTGAACCTAGTACAGGCGATCGCGCCCCCTAGTGGTCAAGTACACTAGGGGGCCTTGTAGTAAAAGTAAAAAAAAAAAAAAAGTTTAAAAATAAAAAAAAAAATAAAAAAATATTAAAAGTTCAAATCACCCCCCTTTCCCCATTTCCCAAATAAAAATAAATAAAAAATAAAAAAAATAAACATATTTGGTATCGCCGCGTTCCTAAAAGTCCGATCTATTAAAATATAACATTAGTTATCCCGCACGGTTAAAGGCGTAAACGGAAAATAATCCCCAACGCCAAAACTACGTTTTTTGGTCGCATCGCCTACCCAAAAAAAAATAGCTAAAAGAGATCAGAAAGTCGCCCATATCCCATAATGGTATTAATTAAAAAGTACACTTCAGCCCGCAAAAAATGAGCCCTCACCCAGGTCCGTAGGTGGAAAAATAAAAAAGTTATAAGCCGCAGAACATGGCGACGCGACGCAAATTCGAAAAACCGTAACATATTCTATTTTTTTTTTTAGTCGTAAATCGTAACGAAAACTATATAAGTTTGGTATCACCGGAATCGTAACGACCCATAGAATAAAGATAACCCATCATTTTAAACGAACTATGAACTCCAAAAAAACCGTAACCAGCGCAAAATTGTGGAATTGCGTTTTTTTTTCTTTTTACCCCACATTGAATTATTTCCTGATTCCCCAGAATATTATACGGTATAGTAAATGGTACCATTAAAAAGTACAACTTGTCCCGCAAAAAAAAAGCCCTCATGTGTCTATATAGCCGGAAAATTAAAAAAGTTACGCTTATTTGAACACAAGGAGGAAAAAAAAAAAATTACCTTAAAAGGCAATGTCGTGAAGGGGTTAAATGGGGGGGTTTTTTCGGGGTGTTTTAATCGCGTTGGCTGATAGGCGGGAAAGAACGGCAGGTTAATAGTTTATTAGCCTTCATTACCCGTTTCTGCAACGTATATAGATTGTTTTTGGTGTGCTCGCCTTCATTGACTTAGGCCTTTCGCTCGATCTCCCGCTCGGGGGCAGCGAGACCACCTGGCTGGGTGGTAGTCAATGTAGTAGGTTTAATGGATACCGCTTGGTAGGGTAGTTTGAGTACGTATGCTGAGTTTGGGGGTGGAGTTTAGTTTAGTAGCAATTCTTTCTTGGCCACCATTTATTTAAATTAGTTTAATCAAATCAAAAACTAGCTTAAATATTCAAATAATAAATCAGCTAACAATTTCTGCCAAACCTATGTCTCCGAGTCTTTATTTCAGGTTTTATGTTAAGATAAGTTAAGTTAAGGTTTAACATGCTAGAGGTACACACACATGAGGTGCTAGGATGTTTAAAAAAAAAATTGCCCCCTATCTGTTGAAACTTTTTAATGCCCATTTTGATAATGGTAGATTGCTCCCCTTGATGTCAGAAGCTATCATTATAGTACTCCTGAAACCAGGCAAGGATCCCATAGCCCCAGACTCTTAACGCCCAATATCTCTATTACCTACTGAAGTCAAAATCCTAGCTAGACTGCTTGCAACTCGCATCAAGCAGGGTATATACACAAGCAGGGTATATTCCGGGTAAGTCGACCATTCACAATTTGCATAGACTGTTCTGCCGCATGGGGGTGGGGTGGCATATATCTGTGGTCTTGGTCTTGGTCTTATCTGTGGGAGGTCCTTCACAAGTCTGTTTTCAGCACTAATTTTATCCGCTGGGTTCAACTATTATGTTCTTCTCCGATAGCTAAACTATCAATGAATGGCTCTGTTACATCCCCTCAATCTCTGGGCAGAGGTACTAGACCACCAGCTGCATCTGCATTTGCAATTGAGCCCCTGTCTTGCTGCAATAGAGACTCTCCTGACATAAAGGATATATCTATTGCTACCCATAAATATTGTGGCTTTATAAGCCGATGACATGTATCTACATTTCCCCATCTACATCCCTTAGAAGAGTTTTGCAACAATCAATAGCATTATCTCTTCTTTTATTTGAGGTAGTAGGACACCAGGGGTGGCATTTAAAGTTTAGTCAAAGCAAAGATTAATGTAGGACTGGGTCTCCCTCGCTTATGCACGTATTATTTGGCCACTTAAATGGTGCATCTATCGGATGGATTCTTAGTAAGGGGGGGAGACAACATATTCTGCATTATTTTCTGCTCATGTGAAGCCTCATTTATCCTCTATTCAGTTTCTTCTCTCTGGATCTTCTACTGGGGTCTCCCACATATACTACGCCAGGCATTGTTGGTTTGGCGTCAGGCTCATTCCTTTTAGCATGATGCTGATGGTGACACCCCCCTTTGGTATATAAATAACTATAGAGAATTTATACAACTCTCTAGACTCTAATTGTTGGGGTAGGGTTGGTCTTACTTCAACTGCACAATTATATAAGGGGGGCAACTTTGAGTCCTTTTCTTAGCTTACCAGGGAATATGCGGTATCCAACAAAGCCTTGTTTAGGTACTTACAAATCCGCCATGCAGTACAGGCAGTGGCGGAACTTGTGAGTGGTTGGCTCAGGTGCAAAAATATTTTTTTGGGCCTCCTCCTCCACTGCAACCCAAGTTTACAATATGCCACACAGCAATGGGTGTCATCAGTGGGCCCAAAGTCCTCAGGGGCCCCGTTGCAATGCACCTGCTGCACCAATGGTAGATCCGCCTCTGAGTACAGGTGCAATTTGGAGTAACGTGCCTTCCTATTTTTAATTCACTGATTAAGGAATTAGGAATTTAGGTACAAGGTGTTGTGTCTCCATTGTATATTGTGATGTTAATACTCATGTCTATTCACATAGTTTTGATCCTCATAAGATGGAATGGGAGGGGGATGTGGGTACACTTGATAAGGGACAGTGGGCTTGATTAAATACACAACTCCGTGCATACGATATTAACAGATATTTTTTAAGACCCTACATCGTACATATCGCACCCCAGTATCCTTACATAGGGTGGGCTGAGATGAGATCTAGCACTGATTGCCTTAGATGTGGTGCCGTAGATGGTATAACTTACCAACAGTCGCAATTCCGACTGTCTTTTCTCCAGCATCAGAATCCCGACTGTCAGATGCCCGATAGGGGGGTGAGCGCATTCAAAACCCTTGGGGGCTCACTGTGCTCCCAATCTATTCTATTCTACCTCTATGGGGGTCGTGGACCTGTGTAAGTCCCGACTGTTGGTGAGTCATCTGGCACACACCGTAGATGCAACATTTTGGCATTTGCTCTGAAACTGTCCGAAGGTCTATACCTTCTGGGAAGCCGTCTGGGCTGATATTGCCCTCTCTGAGCCATCTCTGTCAGTAATGTACTCTAGACTATGCATGTTTGCCTTTGACCTTGAGGAGTCACGCTTTCCGGCTATTTATAAGTATGTTTTATGTCTTACCACCTTAGCGAAGGTCATAATTGCTAGAAACTGGTCTGCTACGGCTTCACCCAATTTATTTCACCGGTGGGCCCTGGTAAATGAGGTATCAGGCCATGAGAGGTTGACTCACAAGTCGCAAAACACGTTACTTCACGACTTTGTTAAGTGGGACCGTTGGAACGTTTCTCGCTTGGCGATCCCCTTCTGTCCCCCAAGTGTCTATCACTTGATTAGTTTGGATGTTTTAGGTGCATTAGTGTTTTTTTACTTGCTGAAAACCAAACTGGAAATGACCACAGCGAGATTCATGTTTTGTTACTTCTTGTAAACATTATTTTTCTTTTCAGCAGAGACATAATTGTTATGTAAGTTGTTAAAGTAGAAGTTATTTCTTTTTGTATGTTTTCAATTTTCAAAAAAAAATTACCCAATAAGAAAAAAAAAAGATACTAAAAAAGTATAACGAAGCTGTGTTACCAGGTCCTCCTTAACTCCTTGTCATCTGAATCCATATAAATCTACTAAATCGCTCGTTTGGATTTTCACATTTCTAAAGAAATTGAAAAAATGAAAAAAAGCGCTATTTCTGTTGGTTATACTGAGTAGTGATAGATAAGTACAATGAGTGGTACCTGTAAAGGAAATATGTTAAAATCAATGTTTACACCCTTTTGGGGAATTTTTGTGATTTTTAAGAACAAACAGCTCCGTGCGGCACTGTCCCCATCTCACCCTGTGTACCTCTGTCCTGTATCTTCCGTAAAGCTCTGCGGTGTTCTGGCTGAGAGAGGAGTGCGCCAAGCCGCATGAAACGCGTTGGACAGCATCCACTAACTACCACCTCCAGTGGCACGCTGCCCCCACTACCCGCAGTAACTCCGAGCAACCCGCTGCGACAACTTCCGGCGACTTCCGGGTGACGGCAGAGACGGAAGAACAGTGCACCGGCTGCCACGGACGCGTGGTTCAGCTAGTATTTCCAGCAAGCCATCTCCTCTCTCAGCCAGAACACTGCAGAGCTTTACGGAAGATACAGGACAGAGGTACACAGGGTGAGATAGGGACAGTGCCGCACGGAGCTGTTTGTTATTAAAAATCACAAAAATTCCCCAAAAGGGTGTAAACATTGATTTTAACATATTTCCTTTACAGGTACCACTCATTGTACTTATCTATCACTGCTCAGTATAACCAACAGAAATAGCGTTTTTTTTCAATTTCTATCCCGTTATAAAAGCTGCTGAAAATAGGTTAGCGCAGAACCACACAACATTACATTTCTAAAGAAAACAAAATAATGGAATTTTTTAATGAATTCCCTGCGTTTTGCAGACCTCAGATCCCTCTGAGACAGCTGCTGTAGTTTGTCTCTGTAGAGGCATTTCCTGGTCTGGAATCAGGCCCATAGCGTTAGCTCTGCAGGAATGGCAGATTGTCAACATTCTCTGGGGGTTATACTGGTTCACTCGCAAAGGCAAATTCACTCTCAAATGGAGAAAACCATGTGCACTGCAGGTGGGGCAGATGTAACGTGCAGTCAACATTCTCTGGGGGTTATACTGGTTCACTCGCAAAGGCAAATTCACTCTCAAATGGAGAAAACCATGTGCACTGCAGGTGGGGCAGATGTAACGTGCAGAGAGAGTTGGATTTGGGTGAGTTATTTTGTTTATGTGCAGGGGAAATACTGACTGCTTTATTTTTACACTGCAATATACAGTAGACATTAATTTGAAGTAGAAACTCCACCCAAATGTAACTCCTTACAAATGTAAGCCTTTGCGAGTGAACCAGAATAAACCCCTCAGTCTCTCTTCCACAATACACACAGGGGACGATTCAGACCAGCTCGTAAGGGTCTATATTTGGCCCCTTCTGTCAGAGATCGACGAAAAGGGGGCGGGTCTTGACATCATGTGACATCAACCACCCGCCCTGAGCAGGCATCGGCCCACCTGTGTTCCCAGGGCTTTCATGGGCACCCCCAAAAAAAGCTGCTTGGCGAGTGGATCTGAATGAGGCCCTAAATGCAGATTTCAAAATGGTTGTATTTTAGATATGCGCCTTTCTGGGATATAAATGGACAAGCATTGCGAGTGAACATATTAAAAAGCACAGAAAGCCATTTATAGGTACATGAGGAGACGTCAGCATTCACAGTACACACTTATGCGCCGGATATAAAATAAATAAATAATAAAACAACATCTGGGGTCCGTCTGCTTTTTCAAGTCCATAATGTGAGCCGTCATAGTATTCCAGTCAGGGCCAGATTACACTGGATGGGATAACAGCAGCAGGCGTCCACGTAAAAATAGTCCCAATACCATGACAACAAGCCGATCACTACTACTGTGTAACCTGAGATTGGGCAACTGGGTGGCGTAATGTGAATTAGGGGCATTATTGTCTGCATATGGAACCCGTAACAGTGCTGAAAACTTTAAACTCACCATCAGGTAGCTTTATGCTCACACTTAATAATACTTAAACCTTAACACTAAAATAAGACGCAGACACAAGTGCTGGCGGTTCAAAAAGGAATGACAAATTTATTATTGACAACTTGACTATTAACTAGAAAGAAGAATAAACTGTGCATCCAGCTGATATAATAAAATTGCTATATCGCTAACTAGCACGAATATATCAAATTATTATATATTTTTTGAATATATTTTATTGTGACTTGATGTCACACTAATGGTTCCTGCCGTGAGATGCAAGTCCCGACGCGATCAGATCGCATCGGGACTCGTATGTCACGGCATGCCAGAGGGGCACAATTTAGACTATATCGTGCAGATCTGCACTATATAGTGTTGCCTGCCCTCTCTATCTGGCTGCCGATATGCGCTCACACGGGAGCGCGCCTCGGCAGCGCATCGGGCTCGGAAGCCCTAAAAAAGCATGCGATTTGCATGCGATTTGGCTTCCGATGTTCCCTATATCGGGAACATCGGATGCCAAATCTTATCATGTGTACACACCATAACTGTGATTGTGGTTATTATTTCTGTACCAGCCGGTGGATTTATTTGTCATATGAATAAATATTTTTAAATTTACAAAGGGAATAGATGTGTCCTATGTTATAGTTTGAAAGCGCTGTTTATACTGTATTTTGACTATTAACTATAGATGGTGGCGGCACTAAATAACGGGGTAACATCACCATACCATTCACACACCGCTGTGGTGATCAACTCTCCCTGCACAACCCACCCGTCCAGGAGTATGGGCTAATGACAATCGATGTCGGGAGAGCGCACCCACTATCTACATACTGTACTACTACATATACACAAATGACCATTGTTTACCGCCGGCGAAAGGATAAGACATAGGGCTGGGAGGGAGGGGAAACTTCACAAAGAGGCAGATCACACTACTTCCTGGTCTCTCCTAGCCTGCCTACTCCTCTCCCTATCCCCCCCCCCCATTGGCTCACCCTTTCTCATCATATCACATAGCCAGGGCCGGTGCCCCAGGCGAGTCGGGCTGGGGGCGCCCCGGTGCCGGGGGGGGGGGGGGGGGGGGGGTGGGGGTGGTGTGTGTGAGGTGTGGGGTGGGTACCTGTCGGTCGGCGCAGTCTATTTAAATCTGGCGGTGGAGGCAGCGGGGGTCCCTGCAGTCTATTAAAAATCACGAGCGCTATCCGCCGGGCTATGCGGAAGCGCTTCTCTAGTGTGAAAACTCTGGCAGCACGCTGATTGGCTGAGATCAGCGTGCGCCGTGCTGCCAGAGTTTTCACACTAGAAGCGCTTCCGCATAGCCCGGCGGATAGCGCTCGTGATTTTTAATAGACTGCAGGGACCCCCGCTGTCTCCGCCGCCAGATTGAAATAGAAAGCGCCGGTAGGACAGGTACCCGGGCGGCATTTTCCGCCCTCCAGTGGCCGGCGCCCTAGGCAAATGCCTAGGTTTGCCTAGTGGTGGCGCCGGCCCTGCACATAGCCCCTAACCACCTGCTAACTAAAGTGACGGCATCCCAGAACCCTTCAGTGGTTTATGCCACCTCTGTGCTTATTCAGCCATCAGTTTTTCGTTAGCAATTTGATTGACCTTCCAAAAATATTGTCAATCGGTAAAGGTATTACTTCATTTATTGTACCACTTCGTTAGAATAGCCATAGATAAAATATAGAGAAAACAATGGGTGGGCTTAAGCGCTGCTCCTATGTATGTCTGTCTACTGTAAATAAAGTGGATGTCCCAAAATAAATGTAAATTCTGTTTATTAAAAATATAAATCACAGTATGCAAAATAAGAATAAAGGTAATGGGGTGACTGTGTGGGGGTGGTTGGGCAAAGTCTGGGTACACACTGGGACACGTGAGAGCCCCTCAGGGGATCGGGGGATCAACAGACCCCTTTCTACCATAAACCCAGTGGCTTATGTCTCTCCGTGTCCTATATGCCCCTGATGGTCTGCTCCACACAGTGAGGTAGATTACTGTGTATGACAGTCAAAGTTAGGTGTGAGCAGTGTGCGGCGTCCCGCTGCACTGCTCCTTACCCTGTGTTGCTAGTGCCTCTGATTACAGGTCCCGCTGACCCCTGGTCAGTCCTGACCGGTAGCGGGGGTGATGGTCCTCGGACCCGGAGGCAGTGGGGGTGTGTGGTGGTGTACTCGGCGCCTTTGTCCTGGGACTGCTGCAGCCGCAGCGTCCTCTGTGTGCGGCTTCCCCGTCAGGCTGTGTGACGCGACTTCCGGGTTTCTGTTCTCGCGAGAACAGTGCTGTTACCCGTGGTCGCGCCTGCAAGCTGTTTAACGCTCGACTCCTGCCGATTACTGTCATACACAGTAATCTACCTCACTGTGTGGAGCAGACCATCAGGGACACTTAGGACACGGAGAGACATAAGCCACTGGGTTTATGGTAGAAAGGGGTCTGTTGATCCCCCGATCCCCTGAGGGGCTCTCACGTGTCCCAGTGTGTACCCAGACTTTGCCCAACTACCCCCACACATTCACCCCATTCACCTTTATTCTTATTTTGCATACTGTGATTTATATTTTTAATAAACAGAATTTACATTTATTTTGGGACATCCACTTTATTTACAGTAGACAGACACACATAGGAGCAGCGCTTAAGCCCACCAATTGTTTTCTCTGTATACTCAACACACAGGGGGTAGGGATACCCCTGTGGCTGAGCAGCGCTCCAAAACACTCTCAAGGTGAGCGCAGTACACCCCACCCGCAACCTATAGATAAAATATAACAATAAAATATAATATTGTAAAATTAAGTAGCATGCGTAAATCAATAAAATAATAATATAAATGAAAAATCACAGCTATGTCATCACACTGTCCGTTCCTATATATCAAAGAAAAATTGGGGGTCAGTTACCAAGGTAACTGTAGGGGCGCCTGTATGAGTGGCTTCCGACCAACGCGTTTCACTGCACAGAGCAGCTTTTTCAAGGTGACCTTGAAAAAGCTGCTCTGTGCAGTGAAACGCATTGGCCCAGGCTCCTAACTGCCCACTACAAAACGCTGCCCTCCACTGCCACCTATTTCCACTGAGAACCGTTTGGAGATTTCCACTGCTTACCACCACCGGCCCTACCGACCTGGAGTGAGGCACTCACCTCTTGAAGGCAAGCCGCCTATCTAATACCCACACAGAGTCCTTAGCAGGCTACTGGAGTTTCAGTGTATAAAAGTTGCAGTTTAGGGTCCTGAGAGTGCAGCTGTAGATTAGGTCCGGATTGCTGGGACTTGTGGTCCCCTGACGTGTTTTGCTGGTCATTAGTGTGACTAACATCATTAATAAAGATATATATATATATATATATATATATATATATATATATATATATATATACAACCACTGCTCAGTCACCTTTGAAAAAGTTGCTGGCAAAACGCGTCAGGTGGACCACAAGTCACAGCAATCCATACTCTTGAATTCGGACCAGCCTGGACGGACCTTACCTTCAGCTGCAAACTGCGGCTTTTATCCACGCCTCATTGTCCATTTGGATTACAAAAAAAGGGAGTCTGAAGTTTTATCTTTACATGGGACACACTCCAGTAACCTACTAAGGACTCTAAGCCCTGTGTCCATAAAAGGAATATACCAGCCACTCCTATTATAGGAGGCAGTGGCGGAACTCCTGCCACCGGGCGCCAGGCTTAAAGGGGGCAGTGGCTCCATTACCTCCGATGTTCTGCTACTGCACAGCTGTGATGAAGAGACTCAAGGTTCTGCTCCCTGACGAATACACACCACTGCGCACAAGGCTACAGGGGAGGGGGGGGGCGCGCTGCGTTGCATAACATGGCCGCTGCCACCTACTTATTCAGCGGTATGCGGCTATGTTATGCATATGCAGCAGACCCTTGTGTGCAGTGGTAGTGGTGTGGGCTGGTGGTCCCCCTCCCCTGTACCCTTGTGTGTAAGTGGCAGCGGCAACGTCGCTGCTCCTCCCTGTCACCTCGCTGGTGCGGAAGTCGGCCTGCCTGAGGCTGAGCAAGCCAGCCAGCCTGCCAACAATGTCACTGTGAGACAGTGACGAAGAGCCGGGAGTCAGGCGGGAGACAGTCCACGCGCGAACTAAGAGCCTGGATCTGAGTGGGAGGCGCTGCAGCGGCAGACGGTGAGGGTGAGTCTATGAAATCCTCTCTCTCCCTAAAGGTGCCCACACACTAGAAAGATCTGCGATCATAAGATGTGCGCATAAATTAGCCTTCAAATCTTTTGTCCGATCTGGACAAAAGATTTCAGGCAAGTGCACATCTTTACCAAAGATTTTTCTTAAGATCCCGTGGATCTTTTGTTAAATCTTCTGATCTTTTGTGCAGCACTTAAGATCAGAAGATTTAGCAAAAGATCCACAGGAGCCAGCATCGGCCGATTTTCGACCGATTTTAGACCGATTATCGGTAAATAAATCAGCCCAAAAATCGTTCTAGTGTGTTGGCACCTTAACATACTTTCTTTCTCTGACTCTTTTGTTTCTCTATTTCTCCATAATTAATTCTCTCTAAAAAATACAAAATTATCATAAAACAATTAGGAAGTGCACTTCTAATAAAAAAGGACATACAAGACTTACAACACATAACATGAGAATAATTGTCTCTTAATATGGGGCTATTAATAAGGCAAATTAAGGCCCCCATACACTATGCGATTTTCGGCCGATTTCACCCGATATCGGCACTTTGGGCCGATAAATCGGGTGAAATCGGCCCAAAATCGCATGTGTTTGACATCTGATCTGATCTGATGCGCGGTCCCGTGCGCATCGGATCTGATCAGGTGGTCGGACCTGCTGAACATAATCACATGTGATTTATCTGACGCAAATTGGATATATAAAGCGGAACATCAAGTTTCAAATTGTATGTAGGTCAGGGTTGCCGACTTTAATATTCTCCTCTCCGAGAGAAGCCCGGAGAGTTTCAGCAGCTGCTTGGGGGGCGGGGCTTGAGCGTGACATCACTAAGCCCCGCCCCCATTGTGGTAAACAGATGCATTCACGGATCTCCGTGGAGGGGGCGGGGCTAAATGACGCAATTTTACCATTTAGCTCCGCCCGCTCCTCTGAGACCCGCGGATTGCGGCATTTAAATGCCGCAATCGTGGGCGCAGCGGGGGTCCCCCCTGAATCCGGGAGGGTTGTCCACCCTTCCGGGGGGCCGGGAGGGGGACCTGATTTTCGGGAGAGTCCCGGTAATTCCGGGAGGGTCGGCAACCCTGATGTAGGTCTCCTGGGAAGCTGCCGGGGAAGTTCAAGGGAAATCAGATGCAATTTACAGGTCAGATAAATCTTACTAGTGTATGGGGGCCTTCATTAGAGGCTTTGAATTCATTGGCTTTATGATGTAACTGAGGCAATGGAATTTTATATTTACCAGTCCCGCAACCAGACATCTCCTGTGGCTATGATAATATGGTACATTCACTTGTTATTCGTGCAGTCCAGATTACCCCCCATAGCTTTCCAGACTCTGAACTCTGTACTCTGAAAAAGCTATGGGGGGTAATTATACTCCTGACAAAGAGATTATTGGGACTGCACGAATAACAAGTGAATGTACCATATTATCATGGCCACAGGCGATGTCTAGATCTGGAGGCGGGACTGGTAATTATAAAATTCCATTGCTATGCACATGCCCAGTAGGACTCCCGGATCTCAGACCCAGAAGTCTGGAGCCGCATCTCAAGGGACAAGAGCTGTCCCTTGCGTTAATGATCGCATATGTTAGAGCATATGCGATCATTAACTATGCGGGGGCTGCGTATGTTAGAACATCCCGCCCAATGTGTTTTGCCCTGTGGGGACCACATGGTGTGCCTTGGCAATTTTAAAATCTTATTTAGTGTGCCGCAAGCAGGGCCGGCGCCACCACTAGGCAAATCTAGGCATTTGCCTAGGGCGCCGGCCACTGGAGGGCGGCATTTCCCCCCCCCCCCCCGTGCCGCCCGGGTACCTGTCCTGCGGCGCTGTGTATTTAAAGCTGGCGGCGGAGGCAGCGGGGGTCCCTGCAGTCCATTAGAAATAACAAGCGCTATCCGCCGGGCTATGCGGAAGCGCTTCTGTTGTGAAAACACTGGCAGCACGGCGCACGCTGATCTCAGCCAATCAGCGTGCTGCCAGTGTTTTCACAACAGAAGCGCTTCCGCATAGCCCAGCGGATATCGCTTGTTATTTCTAATGGACTGCAGGGACCCGCGCTGCCTCCGCCGCCAGCTTTAAATACACAGCGCCGCAGGACAGGTACCCCCCTCCCCCGGCACCGGACAGCGCCGCAGGACAGGTACCCCTCTCCCCCGGCACCGGACAGCGCCGCAGGACAGGTACCCCCCTCCCCCAGCACCGGACAGCGCCGCAGGACAGGTACCCCCCCCTCCCCCGGCACCGGGGCGCCCCCACCCCGACTCGCCTGGGGCGCTCCGGTGCCTTGCACCGGCCCTGGCCGCAAGGTTAAAAGGTTTAAAATGACTGGTATAGATAATAGACAATGTCTAGAGTGACAGTGACTAGGTCCACACCAAACAGGGTCGACCTACCTTAGGTCGACACTGCCACAAGGTCGAAACAATCTTATGGTTCACATAGGCAAGGTCGACAGTCAAAAGGTCGACATGAGTTTTTCATGTTTTTTATTTTAAGGTGGTTTTTCACATGGTCGACATTAGTTTTTCACGGTTTTAGGTGCAGGTCGACTTGGTTCATACTTTACTATCCAAGTGGACATAGAGTTAGTTATAATAGTGTGCCGAGCGCAGCGGGGCACCATGACCAAAGCATAGCGAGCGCAGTGAGCGAGGGGACACTGTGCATTTATAGTGCCAGCGTCAACCTATGTCGACATAGCCACAAAAAACATGAAAAACTCATGTCGACCATGTGACTGTCAACCAGGCTTCCATTGATCTAATGCTTGTGTCTAAAGGCCCCCATACACTAGCCGATTTTGGTCAGATTTCTGCCAGATCAGTCGTATCTGGCAGAAATCGGACCAAAATCGGCTAGTTTGGATGTCCCCTCAGATCCGATGCGCGGTCCCGTGCGCATCGGATCTGCGTCGGGTGGTCGGACCTGCTGCACGTCCGACCACCCGACTTGGGACCTAGTGCGGCGGTAGAGGGAGCAGGGGGGGCTGGGGACGCTGCGGGGGACACAGGCGGCATAGAGCCGCGCAGGGGGAGACGGCGGGAGCTGTCAGTATTGAATAAAAAAAAAAAAAGCCCATACAATGCATGGGCGGCCTGTGATTGGCTGAGCGCTCTCTCAGCCAGTCAGCAATTGGCTGAGAGAGCGCTCAGCCAATCACAGGCAGCCCATTCATTGTATAGGCTTTTTTTTTCTACCATTGACAGCTCCCGCCGGCTCCCCCTGCCCGGCTCTATGCCGCCTGTGTCCCCCGCAGCGTCCCCAGCCACCCCCGCTCCCTCTACCGCCTCGCCGCACAGACGCTGGGGGGACACAGACGTGTCACCCGCAGCGTCCCCAGCCCCCCTGCTCCCGCCTCGCCGCACAGACGCTGGGGGGACACAGACGTGTCACCCGCAGCGTCCCCAGCCCCCCTGCTCCCTCTACCGCCTCGCCGCACAGACGCTGGGGGGACACAGACGCTGTCCCCCGCAGCGTCCCCAGCAGCGGGGGACACAGAGTCCCCAGCCCCCCCCCCCCCCCCCCTGCTCCCCGGGTTTTTTTACATGTGATAAATCGAGACGATTTATCACATGTAAAAAATGGCACATCAAGTGCCAGTCTAATCAAGCTCCCCCGGGGAGCAGTCGGGGAAGCTCAGGGGGAAGTCGGGGGCGACTTGTCCTAAGGACAAGTCGCCCTAGTGTATGGGGGCCTTAACTGTAGATCTATCTTCAGTCGTTTAACTAGACAGGTTTGACGAAGGGTGGTTGACCAACTTACACAGAGCTATCCAGTCCACCAATCAGAGTGCAGCTTTCTTTACATGCCTCTCAGTCTACAACCAGACAGTTAAGGCCCATACACACTGGGCGATTTTGATCTGAAAGCAGCTGACTATTACTGTATGAGCTGCGTTTAGCTCAAAAGCCGCCCAGTGTCTATGGTCCAGCCATGAGCGATAATGCGCACTCCCACATCATTGCCGTCCTCTGCCGCTCATCTGCTGGTATTACCAGTAGATGAGCCGCGGGGTGAACAGCTTTCCATAGCGTCCTGCTACGGAAAGCCGTCCACCCCCGTGAAAATTGTTTGGGCAGGTGAAAATCGCTCCGGTTCCTATGAATGTGTGGGTAGGGAGTAGGGACCCTACTCTACACAATGGCCCTTATTCAGATCTGATCGCAGTACAAATTTGTTCTCAAAATGGGCAAAACCATGTGCACTGCAGGGGGGCAGATGTAACATGCGCAGATTAGATTTGGGTGAGTTATTTTGTTTCTGTGCAGAAAAATACTGGCTGCATTATTTTTGCACTGCAATTTAGATTTCAGTTTCAACACACTCCACCCAAATGTACTCTCTCTGCACATGTTACATCTTCCCCACCTGCAGTGCACATGGTTTTGCCCATTTTGAAAACAAATTTGTACTGCGATCAGATCTGAATAATAGCCAATGACACTGATCACTGACTATCACAAAGGAACACAGATAAGCTTATTTAACCTTTAGTACAAGCATATAGTTATTTTGCGGTCTATATATATTTATTCAGACAATGGACTGGCACTCACAAATATTATAAAGGTGTCGTTTACCCTTTGACTGCAACAAATGGCGCACATGCAATAATGTGCCTATGTGTCACGTCGGTAAACTATCCCCACATAGTAATACATCATAATATCATAAAGTTGCATCACATAGTAACTCAGTACACAAAACACAGTATAGGCACAGTAAGTAAAAAAAAAAAAGTTCCCTTTTTTTTTTTTTACACAACGGCAAATGCCCCTACACAGCAGTATATTATATTGCTGTCTTATGCACATTAAGGGAAATTAAGGAGGTCACACAGTAGTTAAGTACATTAAACACTTAGGAATGAGAGTTAGGCACACGCTAAATGTAAGTAAAAGCATAGACACAAAATAACTTTTTATTTTTTTCTCCCTCCTCCTCCCTGTCTCTTCTTCTTCCTTTCCCTCTCCCTCCCCTTCCTACATGCATATACACAGAAGTAAGGGGACCATTATGAGAAAAAAGTGGATTGGTAAATATTATTTTTTATATTGTCTCAGACAGATAAAGGCCATCCCTAGAGAGATCTATACAGTGTAAATATCTGCTATGTGTATTATAATTTGTTTGTAAGTGAAAAATGAAATAAAGAAATATCTGATATAAAAATAATGTGCCTATGTGCAAAAATACAACAGGAAGCATCACTCAGGGATTTCAAAATAAACAACAACAGTCACGACCATGGAGACAGCATGTGTGTGTTTATTTTGAAATCCCTGAGTGCCACTCCCATATACATATATATATATATATATATATATATATATATATATATATATATATTTATATATGTCAAGGGGCCCAGCCTATGCACTCTCTAATGATTCAGAATATCAATGCAGCAGTTGGACACCCCCCCTCTGTAGACTTACCACACCCCTAAACATTGGTGGGCCCCTATCACTGTGGGCCCACCATGACCCAGTCCAACAATGGGGGATACAAAATATTTGCGGCTAACCCCAGAAAACAGAACTTCACATCTGAATTTACTTTAAGGAATAATGCATTTATAAGAACTGCATACATGTATCACCCAGTTTGTAAGCCTGAAACCATATATTTGCAGATATATGTATTTTGATTGAAATATATCTTTATATCATTCATTCCACAGTAGATATAAAAGAGATTTTCTTCCATTCAATAGGAATTTCCTGAAATAGTTAATTGAGCTGCCTTCTAAATCAGTTCAATATGGTGCATAAACTCATGGGAGGCATGTTCTCAAAGAGGAACACAGCCTTCCCTTTTCCACCAATAGGAACACAGAAACAGGTCCAACGCCCTTTTTTTTGGGACTATTTTATGGACAGTTGGTTCCTGACCTGTGATTCATCTCGTCAGCTGTGTGTTGGATTCCCAGTGAGGTCAGACTGTCTAACCATCTAACAAAGGTAAAGGAGTTCAAACGTTCTATATTAAGCAAATACCTTTATGCAGGAACTAAAATAAATAGAAGTTGTTATAATTTATATATATATATATATATATATATATATATATATATTAGACTTTATGCTTTGTCTCTATAATATACCTGCTATATACATTTTTACATTTTTGTATCAACATCTAGTTTTTTGCATGTTATGTTATGAGTGGAATTTCAGTTTGTCTCTATCATCACTGATATATTAATTTTGAAGGTCTTTAAATTTACATTTCTATACTTGACCATCAATTTTAGAAAAGCCCACAAAGATTAAAGATATGTGTGTAAATATTTGTAAAAATAAAAAAAATGTTTGTTACACAAGATATACGAGTCGCTTGTATTCTTTTGCAATATTCATTTTAAGGTTGCAGGCTCCAGCAGGAACTGTGGCCCTTATTCTAGTTCACTCTTTCTGACAAAATATTTCTTAGATGGACAAAACCATGTGCACTGCAGGTGAGGCAGGTGTTACTTGTGCAGAGATAATTAGATTTGGGTGGGGTTTTACACCTGCCTCACCTGCAGTGCACATGGTTTTGTCAATCTAAGAAATATTTTGTCAGAAAGAGTGAACTAGAATAAGGGCCACAGTTCCTGCTGGAGCCTGCAGAAAAATAGCCCTGTGTATATATATATATATATATATATATATATATATATATATATATATATATATATATATACTGATTATGTTAAATTTTAGTTACTCTGTCATTTACATTAAATCCCATTCGTTAACAAAAAAAAAATCCTATTCATTAATCTCCCATAAAATAATTTATGCATACAATATATAAAACGTGCATCAATTCAAAAAGAAAATGAGTGGTCTCTTGCTGCGTCATTATTCTTTGCAATAATACATTGACTATAGCTGATGTTAAGAAATAGGTGGCCAGATGTGTAAAAAGCCTTAACAAGTGATAAAGTGGAGGGTGATAAAGAGAGATAAAGGACCAGTCAATCCGCTCCTAACCACCATATTTTTCAAATATGTTCAGTAACATACTGAACATATTTGAAAAAGATGACAGTTATGGGCATATTGGTTGGTCCTTTATCACCATCCAATTTATCACTTGTTAAGGCTTAATACATCTGGACCATGGTGGCATAATTGATATCTGGGATCTGTTACCACCAGATCATTGATCAAATCTCCCAGCATTTTAGACGGGAGTTCGGGCATAATTCAACAATTGAATACCACCCTATTGAATTGCAAAATGCAATCAATTCATGAATTGAAACCCCCGCTGTTTATTGTTCTGAATTACACTTTTTTCAGAGTGCTGAGCTCTGTGACTCTTCTTAAATGTCTAGTTTGTGTTCTCATTTCTCATTAACGATTGTCTTAACATATGGGGGGGTTAAATGTAATAGGGTGTGAGAAGTCGGAAGTGTGAGAATGCCCTTATTTTTTTAAATATTTTACAAGGCAAAACCAGGTTGGTTTTACATTGTAAAGGATTGCCGCTCAAAATTACGGGAGTCCCACACTTCCGGCTTCTCGCACCCATTTAATTTACTACATAGTACACAGTTGTACTGATAAATGCAGTACAATATGACTTGTAAATGTTGCAAAATGACTATATGATAACAATAATTATAACTAGCACCATATGCATTATAAGGAGTAATTTATTTTGGTTATAATATTCTCAAACATAATGGTATTTTATGTTTTAAAATTTTTTAAAAAAATTTCAATACTAGATTCCTTGTCTTTTGCATTGGCGTGTATGCCGAGTCCTATTAGGTAAAAGAATCGAACTTTGTGGTATTTCTCTTGTGTTCTCATTACCATCATATTTTGTGTCATTTTAGTTAAAATGCAGACAGACTCCTACATAATCCAGGTAAATGGATCTTCAGTCCACCCTAAGGTCCTCGACGTACACGTCAATATTCAGGGTCCCATTGGCATTGAGAAGCTCAAAAGCCGAAAAGCAAGATGGGGAGTTCGGGCATCAGAGATGTCAAAGAAAACATTCAACCCCATCCGAGCCATTGTGGATACCATGAAGGCCAAACCCAATCCCAACAAGCCAATGATCTCCTTGTCTATAGGTCAGTATCAGGGGTCTTCTGGTTGTTAAACTTACATTTCAAAAACCTTTTAACATCTGACCATGAAGAAGGTCTACACCAATTCATTTGGAAGATCTCATGGAAAATACAAGATATAAATTGATTGAATGCTCAGCATACAAATCTGGCCCACCCAACCCAAAGGGGAGATATGTCAAGCCTTTGAGTGAGATAAAATTGAGTAGGTGCCCAAATCAACAAATTGGCTTCATTGATTTACTTAGCATAGTCTTTGAAATTACACTTGATTGGTTGCGTTTGGCAACTACCCCACTTTATCTATTTCCAAGGCTTGCTGCATCTGCACCTGTGTGAAAGAAGTGTACATATATACATACTAGTGCCGGGTCATTAGCCTTGTGTAGGCACTATTAGCATGCTTATTAGTAATGTACGGTATGACTGATGGGAGCGGGATATCATGTTAAGAACAATGTATTTATGATTACAATCCATGTGTTAACAGCTTTGTTCTTTTATTCTAGGAGATCCCACAGTATTTGGCAACCTGCCGACTGATGACCAGGTCACTAAAGCTATGAAAGACGCTATTGACTCTCAGAAATATAACGGTTATGCTCCAAGCATAGGTAAGGCTACAAATCCATCAGCCAAGTTTTTCGTGTTTTCGGAGAATTTTGACGACAAATAAGAACCACTTGGCCCACATGGTCTGCCCCAGCACATGTACATGCAAATACAGATTTAGCCGGGCTCATCCTTGCAGGGGATGGCGATTCTACCAGGGCAACGGAGCTTGGTGGGGGTTCCCGCTGCTTTCCCCGCCGTCGCCACCGGTCCCCCTCGCTGCCCCAACCTCCCCCCCTCCCCCCGAACTGGGCAGCGTCTCCCTGAAGCGGAGATGGGCAGGGAGATGCTGCCCATACGCCGTGATACTGGGACACGCGTGCGCATGAGACGCACGCGCATCCCAGTCTCTATCGCCGGCTCTCACCAGTGAAAGGGATCTGGTGAGCGCCGGCCAAGGATGAGCCCGGCTCCATCTGTACTTACACATTAGTGTTAATTGTTTATGTTGGGAGCTAATTAACCTACCAGTATATTTTTGAATTGTGGGAGGAAACCAGAGTACCCGGAGGAAACTCATGCAAATATAGACAATATATAATCTTCACACAGTTAGGGTGCCCGGAAATCAGCATAAAGTTAAACCCACCACCCGGCCAATAGGAGTCCAAGAGTTGGGCTTAAGTGTGTAGTGAATTATACTGATTCCTGGGCGTCGAGATCAGAGTTGGCGGTCCCCAGGGGATCAAAAAGTGACGTAGCCCGTAAATCTTCCGAGGTCGCCAGCACCATCAGCACAGCTCACGTCAGAAGATTTCCGGGCTTGCCACTTAATTGGTTAAATGATCTGCACTACCCTAAGGTCTTCCTGGTTATAAGGTACTTTCACGGAAGCCACTGAAATGGTCTTTATGCAAGATACCCTAAACATCTGTACACGATCATTTAAAAACCCGAATAGCTTAATTTTTTTTTCATTTGAATAACTTATAAAATATCTATCATTTGAAATTTTGCATGAAGTAATGTAACATATTATAAAATAATACATTTAATTCCCCCTGTTGATGTCAAAAACTTGCTGAGCGATACAGTTGGTCATGTTATTCTTATCATAGCCTACCCCCGTGTATTACATGTCCATGAAAATATTGAGTCATTTATTTCCTAAATATGCCAACAAATGACCATTTGACCATTGTATGACACCGTTCCAGAGATGTCACTTAGCATCCACTATCATTACTGATCACGGTAGATGTGAAATGTTGCAGTTAGCATATTTTTAACTTACACAGATTTAAATTTCGAATTCCCTTTTATTTGTAGGATACCAGTGTAGCCGGGAAGTGATTGCTAAGTACTACACATGTCAGGAGGCACCGTTGGAAGCTAAGGTAGGTAGAAGATAGATATTAAAAGAACATGACTCTTCATTAGGAATAACACACGGACTGTACACCTGGGTTTGCTGACTAGAATAAAAGTACTCTTATAGTGTGTACACACGGTCCGATTTCCTTTCCGATGTTGAAGATATAGTCAACATCGGATTGGCATCGGATGCAGATCGCAAGGGTTTTAACCCTTGCGATCCCGATCCGATCTTGATGCGCGTTCACGTATCGGAAGCCAGAAAGTCTTGGCTGCCTTGTCTATATAGTGCAGATCTGCACTATATAGTCAAGATTGGATGCAAATCGGATGTGCCTTAAGATCCTATCCACGATCTGATCTGATCGGATCATGGATAGGATCTTAAGGCACATCTGACCGTGTGTACACACCATTATACACTGTGTGTAGCACCATTGAGTGCTATGCAATCTTTGCTATCTCTGTACTATTTACATACAATTCATACAACCGTCATTAGATTTGCACTACATAGTCATTGCTGCCCTGACTATATGGGTTTCGATTTGTGCTGTCACAGGAGAGCGCATCGGGATCGCAAGGTAAAAAACCTGTGCGATCTGCATGCTTAAACATGTTAGTCAAAGAGCTGGTAATGACCAGACCATCCACCCATTCCTACATTGTGGGAGGCATCATAGATGCTCACGCCACGAAGGTTCACCAGAAACCCATTACAAAACGGTGGACAACCCAATTTTTGAGTCCACCATGTTCTCCATGGTAGCTTACAGCTGAGATCAGGGCAGTTGCAGAGGTGCAGTGTGAGGAAACAAATGTTGGGTTCCCAAGCAAAGAGGATGCTATGAAGATAAGCTGGGCAGAAATGCTAGAATACAGTTAGTAGAAGGCAAGGGCTTGCAGCTTATGAGCAAGGTAGATAGGACAGGAGTACGTGCAAGCCTAAGCAGAGCAGAGACCTACCAGGCACTAGGTCAGCAACCACTGAGCATAGTGCGCGTAATTCCCTTTATTGACTACCACTATAAATCCAATAGCTATTAACAGTCACAGCACAAATTTAAAAAGTAGTAGTAGTAGAAAGAAACGGAGAGACAGGAAATACTGCTAGGAATGCACTGACTAGGGGGTGAAGTGGTCCTAAAGAAGAATGACGAACAGTGTATGGTACCCAACAAAGCAGGAATCAGGAAACGGTACCTAGGGTAGAATTAATCAATCATCGCATCTAGCCAGGGCCGGCTCTACCATTAGGCAGCTTTAGGCAGTTGCCTAGGGCGCCAGGATCTGGGGGGGCGCCATCAAGTCTACCTATCAAAAAAATCAAGGATGTCCATGAGGATCTTTGTTGTACTTAATGCAGGTGGCTGCTGTGGAACTTCTAAGACCTCACCTCCATACTTTCCCTTGAGGCTTAATTCCCTACATCTGCCCCCATCTCCTTGTACTCTATTGTGGATGGCAAAGGGAGGCCTCAATGGAAAACATGGGACTTGCCCACCTTCCCGGTGGGCTGGGTGGACCTGCCATTCCGGGAAAGTGGGTATTGGTAGCAGTATGGGGGAGGGGGGGAGTTGGTTGAAGTTTTGCCTAGGGTGCTGAGAAGCCTTACACCGGCCCTGCATCTAGCATGTGATACATCCCGAGTCTGGTCTCCGGAAACATGGCGCCAGCCATGATCAGGAGACTAATTTCACTACTGCACATGCGCAGCGCAAGGGGCTATTTTGGCAGCGATTTTTGATGCAGATGCAGTTCATGGTGTATTGAGGCTAGATATATATTTCCCACATAATCTCTAATGTCTGTTATTAAACCTGATAAGCCCTGTACTTCATCTGCAATAAACCAGTATACTGCTTCCTTTATTATATTGACGGTAATAATAATCTCTATTTAGGACGTCATCCTGACAAGCGGTTGCAGCCAAGCCATTGAGCTTGCATTGGCGGTACTGGCCAATCCCGGGCAGAACATCCTGGTCCCATGTCCTGGTTTCTCCCTCTACAAAACGTTGGCTTTGTCTCTGGGGGTGGAAGTGAAGCTCTACAATTTAAATGTGAGTTAATTTAAAAGTTTGTTTATAGGGCTCCAGAAAATGACTGCAGCACTGCACAGTGTGGAAACAGGACAAAAGTAATACATAACACTCAGACTTCCAGGGTAAATGAGATGGGATGGAGACAAAGGGCCTTATTTTGGTTCATTCTTTCTGACAAAATCCTTCTTAGATGGACAAAACCATGTGCACTGCAGGGGGGGGCAGATGTAACATGTGCAGAGAGAATTCGATTTGGGTGAGTAATTTTGTTTCTGTGCAGGGAAAATACTGGCTGCTTTATTTTTACACTGCAATATAGATCTCACTTTGAAGTAAAACCCCACCCAAATCTAATTCTCTCTGCACAAGTAACACCTGCCCCACCTGCAGTGCACATGGTTTTGCCCATCTAAGAAGGATTTTGTCAGAAAGAATGAACCAAAATAAGGCCCAAAGAGACATGAAATGAGGGCCCTGCTCGAGAGATATTGCAAATCATTTTTGCTTTAGTATAATTTTTATGTTTTAGGGGGGGGGGGGGGGGAACAATATGGAGGGATATATTTACTGAAGCTGGAAAGGAAGAGAGGAAATGTTTCCTGTAGTAACAAGATTGTAGATATCCTTTTTTATAATGTACTTAAAATATAACAAATAAATGACAACTGGGCCTGATTGGTTGATATGGGCAACACCTCCTTTTGTCCTTTTTTTTTTTTTTTAAAGCTTTATGAAATCTATGTAAGGGGAAAGTAAGAACATATAACAGACCTCTCAATGTATTCTGCAGGTCAATCGTGACCCCACACAGATGGCCATAAGGGGCATGGCCCCTGCAAAAAGGGGTGTGGTTTCATGAAATTACATGCCTGTGAGCTAAATTAAATTTTTGCTGCCACTATGGGGACATGGCCAGTGCTCTCCGTGCTGCTGGCCACGCCCTAGACCCTCTGTCTCCCATGAACAGGAGTGACATGAGGACTCCTAGGGATGGCCATCGGTGCAGTCGCCATCGATGGCAATACTGCAAGAAGCCATCTATAGTATCAAACTATGTGATGGATGACCATCAATAGTTTTACCCATCGATGGTCATCCATTTTCTTTGACTGACTGGCCCATGTGCCAATCAGAATGTGGGGGCGGGGCATCAGGCAAAAATATTTATTTATTACAGTTCCTGTATAATACATTAACATTTTGGGGGAGATTCTCTAAGAATCTCCGCCCCCCTTCGCCGCCCATCGCATTTATAATTATCGCATATGTTCTAACATATGCGATAATTATAGCAAAGGACATCTCTTGCGTTAAGAGTCGTCCTTTGCGGTGAGAGTCGCCGGGTCCCAGCAGGTCCCGGCAGCTCCCCCCTCCCTCACACACCCGGCGCTGCTGCTGCTGCGCCAGGCTCTCCTCCTCCCTGCACCCAGAAGAGGATCAGTGCAGGGAGGAGGTCACAGGTCCGGACAGCACAGCTCTGTGCTGCCCGGACACAGGTGAGGGGGGAGGGGGCGATGCAGGGCGGCGGGGGGTCGTTGCGGGGCGGCGTTGGGTTGTGGTAGAAGCCCATTGGCTTCTATGGGAAATCGCCAGATTTTTCTGGCGATGCCCGCCCGCCGCGTTAACCCGGCAGGGGATGCTTAGAGCATCCCAAAATGCGGTAAAAACCCCCTAACCTTTAACATTTAGGAATTATCGAGTCCCACTTCTCCTGCCTTAACGTGGAGAAGTGGGCACCCGGTTCTCCTTAATGTATAAAGAACCCCCTTGCTGATAAGAAGAACCAATATGTTCTCCTTCCATGGCTCTCCTTCTCTCCATCTCTCCCCAGGCCATGCTCACTGGGCATGCGCGAGATGTTGCTATTATCGCGAGATCTCGAGCGCAGCCCAGAGCCAGCAGCAGGGCTAGTGTTGTCGCTGCTGTGAGAATAAGACAACTCTAGCCCGGGGCTGGCAAAGTGGCCGGAGCGGCTTAACGGGCGATGTATGCCTGAAAGCCAGTCATACATAGCCCGGGCCGTAAACGGGAGGGAGATTGAAGGGGACAGTCACACCCACTGTTAAGCGGCGGCTGTGTCTAATGCACATTAAGTGCACTATTAAAACATTTTAAAAAACTTTAACCCCTCAGAGAATTAGCGGTAAGTGCAGCATAAGCATTTAACGCTGGTTTATACATCCTGTATATACTGCAACTGAGAGATTCCAGAAGGCAGGGACACAGGGTTTACATTACTGACGTCACTATGCTGTACTTTCAGCCGGAGAAATCCTGGGAGATTGATCTGAAACATATGGAGTCTCTGGTCGATGACAAAACAGCCTGTATCATCATCAATAACCCGTCCAATCCCTGCGGCTCTGTGTTCAGCAAGAAACACTTGCAAAAAGTTTTGGCCGGTGAGTTTAAAGGTTTCTGATAACAGAGAGCACCAGAGACTAAGAACATGAAATTATTCTGGTGGTTTATTTTTCCTTTATTGGGACAGATTTGTAGTTCAGCCATTTTACTGGTTGTCTAGAAGTAGCAAATGGTTATGTCACAAATATTAAATTATTAACCCTACGGGTATGTATAGTAAGTTATCCTATGGGTAGATGCAAACTTTTAGGGAGAAAATAAAGCTTCTCATAGTAAGTAGAACCCATTTCCAGGAAATACCCTGCTATGATTTATTGGCATAGTAAGACGGTAAACTAAATTACTTTAATGATGGGATTACATCTGACAGACAAGAATGAGGATAAAGTGCAAGCACACTGGCCAAGCCGGCATTATACCGGATAGTTAATCTGTATGTACTGCACATCTATGTAGAGCAGGCATGTCCAAACTATGGCCCTCCAACTGTTGTGAAACTACATGTCCCATCATGCCTTGCCACAGTTTTGCTATTATGGAATGCTAAAACCATGGCAAGGCATGCTGGGATGTGTAGTTTCACAACAGCTAGAGGGCCACAGTTTGGACATGTCTGATGTAGAGGAATGACTCTTTATTAATCTTTCAAAACTGTCTTCACAGTGGCCTCCCGGCAATGCGTGCCCATCCTGACTGATGAGATCTATGGAGACATGGTGAGTGTCCTGCGCATTCAGTATTTCACCCGCTTGCAATGTCTGCTTATTGTTACATTTATTCATGTTAATAATTAATACTTCGTAATTATAAAATGGGGCCTAATTCATACCTGTTACCAAGGCTGATTTTTTTTTGCAGATAGACAAAACCATACTGCACTGCAGGTGGGGCAGATGTAACATTTGCAGAGATAGATATGTGTGAGCTGTGTTTAAACTGAAATCTAAATTGCAGTGTAAGAATAAAGCAGCCAGTATTTACCCTGCACAGAAACAATATAAGAATAACAACTGGTGCACTATCATGTTGCACAATATGAAAAGGAGACACAATTATGTGGAATAATATGAATTGGGTACACTGTCTGTCACAAGGTTAACTGGGGATACTGTGTGGTATAAAGTGTACCGGCATGCCTACAATGTAATTTTATCAGATTTATATGTTATATGAACTAGGGCACCACTATTGTTCATAATGTAGACTATGGCACTACTATGGTTCATAACGTAGACTAGGGCAATACTCTGGGGCATAACATTAATAAGGCACTAGTACTATGGTTCAGAAAATGAACTAGGGCACTACTATGTGGCATATATAAACTATATCTTTCTCATGAAGAGATTTGCACTATAGTATTGTAGAGCAAACGGTAGCTTCCACAGTTCTTCTACCATCTTCCGTTCCTCCTTTGCACGCTGGGTAGATTAGTGGCCCTAACTGATGTTGGCTCCACCCCTTCCTGTTATTGAGACTGTCCATATGTCACGATGACTTTGCAGATTGCACAGTTGTTTTAGGTCAATTTTTTTTCAGAGCCCACGATGTTCATTTGTTGTTCTTCTAAACGTTTTCAGATGTCTCTTTATAGCTCTTGCAAACAGAGTGACTCACACAATCCAGACTCTGTTTAACTCGTATTCGCCCAGTCTCACATTCGGAACAAATCAAAAACAATGACTTTAGAGAAAAAATGTGCTAACAATGCAAATATTGCAGTTAAACATCACAGCATCGGGCAAGATAACGCTTAAGCGTTATTTGATTTAGAAATCAATATAGAACATTTCCTAAATGTACTATATGTTTGCTTAAATGACTTTTTGGAGAACATTTCTCAACATTCTATTGATTTCTGAAGATGAGTAAAACTAGCGATCTCTATAATCCTCACGTCCCATTAATACATCAGTGTTCTGGCATTTATTCCTGTCATTCTGCAATAGCTAAGGGATTTATAGCCTTATACATGACTTGGAGCTTACTATGTTGCAGGTTCCTCATCTGTCTGCTCAATGACCAAGAAAGCTCATAGTACTTGGCCATGAAACGCGTTTCTGTAGCCATAACTATTATCAAAACGCGTTGCCAATGATAAATTAATAAAATCTGTTTATTTGGGGCACAATTATTCTTATATGTTAGTTTGCGCCTCCTGATAAGATATTATTTTTTTTTTATTTTTTTTTAAATACTTTTTTAATTTTAATAACCTTTTATCTATTTTTTTCCCAACTCAAAAACATCAGTGATCATATTTTAACACATTTTTGAAAAATATACTTTTAAAGAAACACCAGAAAGTAACTTTCAAACAAATGTTTTTGTCGTTAACCTTGTGGGAATGTTTAATGTAATGGAATATAATGCAGTAAAATATTGGTATAAAGAAAATATTTTTTTAAGGACACATTAAAAAGGACACAATAAAAAAATTACATTATCTAATAATGTGTGGTAATGAAGATTTAATTAAATAACCTAGGGGGTTATTCTAGTTCATTATTTCTGACAAAATCCTTCTTAGATGGACAAAACCATGTGCACTGCGGGTGGGGCAGATGTAACTTGTGCAGAGAGAGATAGATTTGGGTGGGGTTTTTCTTCAAAGTGAGATCTATATTGCAGTGTAAAATCATGCAGTCAGTATTTGCCCTGCACAGAAACAAAAAACTCACCCAAATCTAATTCTCTCTGCACATGTTTCATCTGCCCCCCTGCAGTGCACATGGTTTTGTCCATCAAGGATTTTGTCAGAAAGAATGAACTAGAATAAACCCCCTAGTGAGGATGCTTAGAGGGGAATACAATTAGCTGTGGAAATATACTGTGGGCTAATTGATGCCACGGGGTTATTCAGTTTGCCAGAAGGGCTACCTGCAACAGCACTTACCGTGGATTTTTTTTCAGAACCTCAGCAGGCTCTGAAAAAATTCTCATGATATTGACCACTTTTTCACAATCACAACCATGAATACACTTGGGTCTGGGATTTTGCAGATTCTATGTGTTTTCTTCCAAAAAAAATATTTTCTCGAGTGCAAAAAATGGGGGCTAATTGAATAGCCCACAGGTCCTCAAACTTGGATCCCAAACAGTCCAAGTTTTCTAGGTCATCTGTGGATTTCTAAAATGTGGCGGTTGTGACCTGTGTGGGGTCCTGCTGAGGACCAAGGTTAAGAATCACTAAAATAACACCCCCAAAAAATAAATATTATACAAGAACATTTTTTCATGCCCAAAATAATATCTGTGCTAAATGAATCCCCCCCTCAGTGGTTGCAAAAATAAATGCTATTTGGGCAGATAATTTCATCCAAATTTATATTTTATACTTTCATTCTGACAGGTTTTTGAGTATGGAGCATTTCAGGCCCTTGCACCCCTGAGTACTAATGTGCCGATTTTGTCATGCGGCGGTCTGGCTAAACGTTGGTTGGTGCCAGGATGGAGAATGGGATGGATTCTAATTCATGATCAGAAAGAAATCTTTGGCAAAGAGGTAAAAAAAAAAAGTACAAAAAGTACTTTATTACCATTCTGAAAAATACAAATGGAAAAATTATCCAAATATTTACAGTAGGCCATAGTTATATGATATCACAAAACAACAACTGTTGGAGGATCGGGGGGTTGTCCCAATACATCGTAGATATATAGTAATTTTAGTGTGGTACCCTGATGACAAGAATAGTTCACGGTAAGACTTGTGTTGGTGGAGTGACCATGTTGAGTTACCCCAACAAACTGAAGCCATTTTGTGTAACCACAACAAACAGAAGCCATTTTGAATTATGCTACATAGCTGTTGGAGGCCCATGGGAGGCTCTGTACTCCAACAAGGGCCCTTATTCTGGTTGGTGCGGCCAGAGCCGCACACGGGGCTCCGGCCGCACAAACCAATCCCCGCCCACCCTACGGATCGCCACGGCCGTCCGTACACGGACGGCTGGCGATCCGCATAAAAATGGTGGAGGCGTACGCCTCCACCATGGTGGGAGCTGCCCCCTGCATTCGATGGTCGTCGACCATCGAAGGCAGGTCCGCACGCCCCGGCAGCTCCCGCAAGCTGAGACCACACGGACAATCGTCCGTGTGGTAGCTTGTATGGGGGCTGAAAGCTGACATCCGGCGACGTCAGCTTTCCGCCCCCATGAGTTGCGTCATGCCCTCATTACCATGCATACGCCCCGCGTTTGCATGGGAACGCCCATGAAACGCGGGGCGTACACATAGGGAAATGAGGGCATGAAGCCTCTCACGCCCCTATACGCCCCCTTTGCGGCGGACGAAATACGTCTGCGGCGAAGGGGGCTGCACATGCGCAGATTGACCTCTGCGCATGTGCAGAGTAAAAACATCGGCGGTACGGCCGCACGCGGGCCGTACCGCACGAAGCAGAATAAGGGCCATGGAGAGGCCACCTTGAATTATATTCCATAGCTGTTGGAGGCCTATGGAATTTACTGTCACCCAACAAAGAGGACATTTTGAATTGTGTTACATAAATTTTGTTCTATAGCTATTACTATTTAAAAATAATAGAGGCCATTTTGTATTCCAACATCTAAGCACGCAACAGATCTGCACAGTTAGATTATAAGGGATATTTCAATTTAATTAGTTTCTGTCAAATTCTCTTAATAATATATATAATTTTTGTTTTCTGTAGATCAGAGAGGGCCTTGTACGGCTAACTCAGAGGATCCTTGGGCCTTGCACCATTGTCCAGGGAGCACTTGAGCACATCATTCGCAGAACTCCCCAGCATTTCTATGACAACACCATAAACTTCATCAAGGTACTTTCCAAAGCTCTGTATGTCTGTGACATTGTTCATAAATGTCCCCATTGATAAAGTTTTTAATATGTGTAGCAGATGAGCAAAAATGTGCAGCCTGATTCAAGCTCAAGTGATCGGGGCAGAATTTGACCCTGTTTTTTGATTGCTTAGGTCTGCACATTGGATAATTTGCGCATGTGCAGACCCCCTGTGTGAAAGCTTTTGGGGAGTATCACACTCGCCGAGGAATTTGTACGGGCAGGGGAGAGAAGGATGCAGAAAGGGGGCTAGTGCGTTTCGCCCAGTGTTTTATGGGTAGGGTATGGTTAGTCTATTTTTGCCTTTTTTTACTCTGATACTCCAAAGACAGAGTTGGTTCACTGACTACTGACAATATTACCATCCATAATGCGTGCAGTGTATTCTGTAAACATAGGCTCCTGAGTCCAGAAGGGACACACTGGACACCATGCATCCATTTTTTTCAGTACTTACCTCTCCGGAGTCCCATGGCAGCAGCAGCAACAGTGGCTCTGAGGACTAGGTGGTGCATAGATCTCTGGGAAAATGCTTCAGTGGCCATTTTCCTGTGTCATGCATGTGCTATAGGGAAATTTGCCAGGAAAATGGCCACCACACCATTTTCCTGGAGACCTGCACACCACCTAGTGTTCAGAGTCCCTGTAACTGCTGCTGTCTGCTAGAAAGGCGGTGATATGGATGGAGAGTGGGGGTCAAGGGGCATTTGGAAGGCTTGCCTACCTTTATGGGGGAGGGGGGCAAGAGGGGGACCCAAATTGTATGAGCCTCCTAACCATTCCAGGAGGTTAGACAAGTATGGATCAGATGCAGTGGTGCAGAGAGAGGAGGTGCTAATAATTACCTGGGCCCAGGTCTGAAGGAGGGGCCTGGTGGGGCCCCGGTGACCTGGTGGCAGCAGCATGCTGTTGTGTGCTGGGCTGCAATGTGGCCAGGGAGGTGCTTAAAGTGCTATTTTATTCTGTATTTTATTCTAAGGGTGCATGGCCACGCCTCCAACAATTAGACCACACCCCCTGAAAAGCATCGGGCCCAGACAGGCTCTCTACTGCCCTAGTCAGATGTAATCTTCACACTTAAAGAAAACCCTTTAAACACCGATTGTCTAGTTATTGTGGCTTACTTCCACACCATGAATAGTGATGCCATAGATATCTGGTTGGCCAGCTCTGAGGGTAGTACACATATAATGTACACATATAATGTTTTCTTATTAGCCTGTTATATCAACTACCTGGAAATCTTACCTCACAGTGGGGCAGATGTATTATTTAGCCTGGTGAAGAGATAAAGTAGAAGGTGATAACACACCACCCAAGATATGTTTGAAAAAGGACAGCTAGGAGTTGACTGTCTGGTGTGTGATCACCTTCCACTTTATCTCCACATGATCTCTTCACCAGGCTTAATACGTCTGTCCCTGTGTACTTTGGCTTCTCATTGTTCTACGTCAATGATTTTCTGGAACATTCATTAAAATTTGTTCTTTTTTGTGTGTACTCTAAATTTGCAGACTAATGCTGACCTGTGCTACAGGGCACTCTCCTCTGTCCCTGGACTCTGCCCTGTCCGCCCGGCTGGGGCTATGTACTTAATGGTAAGTAGTGTATTGGCCAGACTTGGCAATGTCAAGTTCATGACAGTGATTGATTTGGAAGAGATATATATTGCATGTATTCCGGGCCAGATGTACCAAGCTTCAAAATGTGTGATAAGCAACCAGCCAATCAGCTCCTACCTGTCATTTTTCAAACCTAGCCTGTGATATTGCAGTTAGGAGCTGATTTGCTTGCTGTTGATCACGCTCAATGTTATAATTTTTTGAAGCTTAGTGCATCTTTTTGGCCCTGAGCAAGAAACAATTAAGCAATCAGGTCTAGTGCAAAAGCGTGTGTGCACCTGTGTGTGTGACTGTGTGTGTTAAAACAATGTGATCCCATGCCACTTGCAGCCCAGAACTAGGAGTGATGGGTACAGTTGATTAATGTCTTTTGTTTATTTGATTACTTTATTAAGTAATCTTTTTGTGCCCACATCATCTCTTGGGATGCGGTTAAAATCCCGGCAGTCAGTATACTAGCACCGGCATCCTCAATGTCCTCACAACACAGGCAATGGAACTCCGAATAGATCAGGATCCCGGTGACAGAATACAGACAGCTGGGATCTTGATTGGTAAGTATGCAGGGCTAGCTGGTGGGCGCCTGGTTAGGTTTAGGTTCCAGTGGGGAGACTTAGCTGCGGGGAGGGGAATGTTAGGGTTAGGCCATGGGGAGGAGGTTCAGGTCTATGTGGTGGGGTGCAGGGGTTAGGGATAGGCTGCAGGGAGGGTAAGGTTAGGGTTAGGCTGTGGGAGGGGGTTAGATTTAGTTGGTGGGGTGCGGGAAAGGCACTAGTGTGTAGGGTTAGAGACAAGCTGCTTTTAGGCTGATAGAAGGGATGGTTAGGGTGCCTTCCCAGCCCCTGTTAGTATTTCCAGTACCGGGATGTTGGGATTGGTATTATGACCGCCGGGATAGTGTATGTATCCCCTCCTTGTGCACATTGTACTTTGGTGTTTTATAGCTGATGTGCTTGGTGGCTGTCTCGCCTTTAAAAGCCTGTGTGTAAATTAGCCACAGAGCAGGAAGCATGTCTTATGTTTAAGAGTAAATATATTTGTTCATGCACCTCCCCCCCCCCCCCTTCCTTCCCTCTTGGCACCTCCAGCCTATCCATGCATTATGTTTTAGTGACATTACTGAGAAGGCATCCTATCAATTCCCTATGGTCTAGTGACATCACTAAGACTGCAGCCTATCAATTCAGTAGAATATAATGATTTAACTGTAAATGTAGCCTATCAGTTAGTTCACTATGATCTACTGACATCACAAAGAGTTCAGCCGATCAACTCACTATGGTCTAGTCTAGTGACATCACTAAGGCAGACTATCAATTCTTTAGAATCCAATAACATTGCTGAGACACTTTTAGGGAAATTTACTAAGATCGAATGGGTTCGAATTTATCCTGTGGTACCCATTTGATCCCATTCACGGCTGGAACTCTCACATCAGCACATATACTGTACAAACTGCCGAATTCGGCCGAGTTGCCGCTTTCCCGAATGGAAATCATGACCATCGATATAACTCAGATGCATTTCTTCATAGACTTGAGTAGGATCGCCAAATTTGCAACATTCATATTCATAAATTGTGAATTCAGGTCAAATTACAAATGGCAAATAGACCACCTTTTGCCATACGTGTTTGCAGAAGAATGCATGGATCAGTGAGATCCGTGTATGCTTCTCTGTGTAAAATTAAAGAAAAAGATAAAATAAAAATTAACAAAAATGCTGTGGAGTCCCCCTTCCTGAGCATAACCAGCCCCAGGTTCTTTGAGGAGTCCTGGTTACAGCAATATGGGGAAAAAATTGAATAGGGTCCCTGTATTTAAAAACCAGAACCATGATCTTGGACCGGTCCTGGTCAAAAAATACAGAGGGACCAAAAAATAGTAGGGTTACCCCATATTTTTTAAATCAGTACCAGGCTTCAACAGTCAGTAGGGCAATGCCACAGCCGCGGGGACACTTTTATATAGGTCATCTGACCAGGGTCCCTGGGTGAGTGGTTGACTGACTGTTGGAGCCGGTGTCGGTTTAAATATATGGGTGACCCCTACTTCTTTTGTCCCCCGTATTTTCAGAACCAGGACCAGCCCAAGTTATGCTCAGTAGGGGGGATACCACAACGTTTTATTTTTATTTATTTTTTTCTATTTCTTTATTTTTATACATAGAAGCCTCACACTAATCTGAGTGATCCGTGGTGCGAGGATTGAGGGTCAGCTGTGGTTGGCTGCCTGTAAACTCAGCAGCCAAATATGAATGACTTTACCAATCGGAAAATTCAAATGAAGAGAAATCGGCACCACAATTTGCTGAATTCTCTGCTTAATAGGTTAATAATCATAAATAACATTTGATATGCACAAAATAAACAATGTTCTCCTGTTTTGTTGTGTAGGTCGGGATTGACATGGAACATTTTCCAGAATTTGAGAGTGATGTTGATTTTACAGAGAGAATGATCTCTGAACAGTCTGTCTTCTGCCTCCCTGCTACCGTAAGTCTTAACATCCTTTTAAAAAACAGTTTCCACAGCTCAGTATTCATTACAGTCAGCTCCCATGCCCCAAGCATGCAATCCAGCTCCAATGCCCCAACATACAATCAAACTCCCCTGCTCCCACTATAAAGTCCAGCTCCCATGCTCCCAGCATACAATCCAGCTCCCCTGCCCCCAGCATACAATCCAGCTCCCATGCCCCAACATACAATCAAACTCCCCTGCTTCCACTATAAAGTCCAGCTCCCATGCTCCCAGCATACAATCCAGCTCCCCTGCCCCCAGCATACAATCCAGCTCCCCTGCCCCCAGCATACAATCCAGCTCCCCTGCCCCCAGCATACAATCCAGCTCCCCTGCCCCCAGCATACAATCCAGCTCCCCTGCCCCCAGCATACAATCCAGCTCCCCTGCCCCCAGCATACAATCCAGCTCCCCTGCCCCCAGCATACAATCCAGCTCCCCTGCCCCAGCATACAATCCAGCTCCCCTGCCCCCAGCATACAATCCAGCTCCCATGCTCCCAGCATACAATCCAACTCCCCTGCCCCCAGCATACAATCCAGCTTCCATGCCCCCGAAGGCATGCCCAACCTGAAAATGCCCCCCCCCCATTGGAGACTGACTCGCAGGTAGGACAGCGGGACAGTCTGCAATTAGCAGAACTGCCCCGCTGTAATAACTTTATAACCTCCTTAATGTGTCCCCAATGGCTTTGGATAACATAGCAGCTCCGCCTACATTAGCTAAACCCTTGTCTATATGGAAGACTTCAATAAAAACAGGAGACGCTTGTGTAGGCCCCACTGCTGATGCCGCTTCAGTGTTACCAACTACATCCCTCAACTCTTCTTTATTCCTTCCCTATAGTGTTTTGAATATCCCAACTACTTCCGGGTCGTTCTCACAGTTCCAGAGGAAATGATGGTCGAGGCCTGCAGACGCATGCGGGAATTCTGTGCAGTGCACTATCAGGGTGCAGAGGCCCTGCAGGACCTGGAATGTGACAAATAGATAGAACCCTGGTCCATTCTCTATATGAGCCTTTCAGCTAATCCTCAATGACTCCACATCCCGAGCCTACTTCAGCTGGCATCCAAGTGTCAGTGTGCCAGTGTTCTGTGACCCCAAGTGTCAGTGTGCTGTCACTGTGGCACCCTAGGGGGGTCAGTTTGGCATTGTACAGGGACCCCCAAATGTAACGTGATCCCGATTTAGGCCTTATGTAGACTATATCTATCTGAGGATCTTCAGCTACGGTTGAACTACTAATTTCAGCATGCCCTTGTTGCAGAAAGGTGGAGAGCCGCCGGACGTCTACCTCTGCCTAGACCAAAAATAGACCTAGTCTCAGCTTCACCCATGGCTGACGCTAAAAATACATAAGTATCCAGAGGTCGCAGAACAGCAAATGTGTTTTATTCTGTCACTTTATACAACCTTATTATATAGCTCACGTGTCTTCCTTTATGCTACCAGTTATATCTTTAAGTGGTTTATTATCAGTATATTTATTGCAGAATGGGAGAAATCCTTTTATGTTATTTTTGCTACTCATACCCAAATTGTAATATAGCACCTAGGACATAATATTCTATACAATGTAACTTTTTACATGTATGTGCTTTATCACATCTCTACGTGCATGCAGTCTTTCTATACTATATATATATATATATATCTATCTATTCTAAATTAAATAAGTTATTGTGTTTTTTTATGAATAAATATTGTTTCATTGTCAATGGTTCATGTGTCCTTGCATTTGTTTTCACTACTTCCCAATTAATAAAATCACGGAGAACCCTAAACTGGGAGGTCACATGACTAATAGCCAACCACCAGAGACTTGAGTGGTTGAAGACAGCTGATTGGATGGCTGTGTTGGCTCTCAAAAATAGCACATTCAGATAGTATCTACCAATATTGTTCATGTGAGTAACCAAGTCTAAAGTCATCAAATGAAAAAGTGACTAGTGATACAAAAAATGAACTGGCCAGTCGTTACAAAAAGGAACATAAAAAGAAACAATGGATACCAATTGGTATCAGTTTTCATTTATTTTAGGAGCTGCAGCCATTGTTTCTTTTTATGAACATTTCATGAATGTTTTGTTCATCCCACAAAATGGCTGTCTCCACCTGGAAGAAGGAACAGGTGGGATCAGCTGCAACAGTCTGGTAGAAATAAACATGTCTGTTTTCTCATTCATTAAATCTTTCAATAAAATAGTAAATGAAAAAATCTCAAAGATTTATCTTTTCTATTGCGTTAGGGGAGGAGAATTCAATTCTTTAAATTGAAAAAATGCCTTTAAAATAGGCAATAGCAATATGGTTCGGGTTCTCAAACTGGAGTTTGAGCATTATAACCTGGTTTTTAGATGGGTTTAGCCGCTTTGCGTGGCTAAACCCACCACTAATGGGCATGCATACAGATCTAAAGGGGACAATTGAATAGCTCTGACAGGTGCTCATTATGAATCGCCCCCACAGTGTCCCCAGTTCATAGAACATTCCCCCCCCCCCCGCATACCCTGTACCTGCTTCTTGTCAGGGGCTGTGGCATGACCTGCTTGTTGTCAGAGATCCCCTTCCTGACCTGACCGCTGGGTCTATCACTCCTCCCATTAAAAATGTCAATAATCCATAATGGCCACCACCTACTCTAGCATCCTTAATAACTATCTCCTGTGCGGCAGCAGCCATTTTGAGAGGGACAATTTTCATTGAGCAGCAGCGATGGGACAGCAGACATGTATCTGCAGGGGTCCTGGCAGGGATCTAGCAATAGCACCCAGCAGTCACTAAGCTCCTGTAAGCCACTGTGGGGTCTGCGGTGCTACTGCTATGCCTCTGGTCACCAGAGACAGTGGTAGGTGTGTTACTGCAATCTGTAACAAGGCTTCGCCTTCAGGAACATGAGTGGTACATTGCTACAGTACATGGAGTCACACATCAAACGTGGTGCAGGGCCGGACTGATAAATCTGACAAATGCCAAAAGGGCTGTGAGGTTATCAGACTCACTGTAAGACTGTAATTATTATATTTTATTAGGTGTAGTGATTAATGTACTTTTTAGTCCGTCTGTACCCTCTTCCTCTCCGTAGATATTTCTATCCCCCAAATTTGTGTGTATTTCCAGAACCATAGTAGTACACTGTATATCATATAGTATTACACTCTATATCAGATGCTGTTACCCAAATATGGTCGGACAGGAAATACCCAGGAAAGAACAGTGTATGATTTCACCAAAATGTTATGTCCAATTACCATACTATTGTTCCTGCTATTTACAGGAGGGTGATAGCGGAGGGACAATCTTCACAGGGGGTGATCAGCACACAACGTAATCAGCTGGTGTTTGTTCCTTGTATTTACACTCCTCTGTGCCTTTCTGGACTCTAGTAGACTCTTTGGAACCAGACCCAGCAGGGGGGCAGCAGCAGAGGGACAGCTGCAGCTTGAAGGGGGGGATATACCTGACTCTTGAATCCACCAATCCGGACCCAGTGCAAGTCCACTGATAGTTTAAGCGCCGTGGGAATTTAGAAGGTTTTAAAATGACTTGTACACATGCCGGCTCCTCATGTTAGTCACAATCCTGGCTCAGGGGTCATACCCTCCACTGGATCTTGTGGAACACATGGTTTGCCCGGGGGGGGGGGGGCATCCTACTAAGCTCTGGTGTGGAGCGTCCAGTGCTGTGTGGATTTACACAGGTTTCTGCTATCACTGCTGTGTGGAATAAGTGATAGTTTTGTGATTTGGAACTGTGATGCTACAAGGACTTGAACTGCTACCTGGATGTTTCTATGCTACATTTTGCCTCTTGTTCCTGTCTTTATCTACTTGTGTGTGCTGTGATAAAAATAAACCGTATTTTGGTTTCATCTGGTCGGTGTCTGAGTGATTGAAGAACTCATATCCTCACATTTGGCGGCAGCGACAGTGGGATCATTCAGACACCAACCATCGAGCACAGAAAGCACAGAGAACAGAGGATCAGACCATATGTAAGGAAACGGAAAATGCAGTAAGGTGAAGTTCAGCAAGTGAGCAGGTGTCAGTCCTGTGAAAGTGAAAATGTTCCCAAGGAAAGAAAATCGATGCCTCAAGACCCCTGGAGCAGAGGAGCTCAGGGATGGAGGTTCTTCAGTGTATCGGCAGGCTGGGAAGCCGGATCTGTTATTTATTGTCAGAAAAATGCAGTATATCTGGGAGTACTGGGAAGAAGCTCAGCAGATGATCAGCGGGTGGAGAGTATCCAGCATACAGGACAAGTTGTGTTACCTGGGGGATGCATTCCTGCACTGTAAAGGTGAGGCCACCTCGTGGAATCTGCTTGGGGAGCCAGAGTTTGTAGAATTTACAGAGGAAGTGATTGCTACAGTTACCCAGATGCTACAAAGAGGACAATATTCTGAGGCTGATGGACAAGTCCAGAATAAATTGATGCCCCAGATAGAACCAGAGGAAAGGTCCAGAAGGGGGCTACTGCAATCTGGGCAGACAACCGAGGGGTCTGCCACAGAATTATTTGTTACCACAAGAGAAGGGTCGTTGTGAGGGGGGCCCCTAACTGCCCTTGAAGAAATGAGTATGGAGGAGCTGATAGCAGAATGTCAGCTGCGAGGTATACCCGTCCAATCCTGCACGCGCAGGGAAATCATCCAGCAGATCCTTCAAGATCAGGGGGATCCTACAAAAGCATTTGCTGATTATCGGGCATGGATCCTCCATTTCGGTGCACAGCTGAGTGTGTGGGAACAATTGGAGTGTCTGGAGGAGTGCTTTATTGTGGCAGAGGAAGAGGCGACTGATCATGGGCTCCTGGACACCCCAGCATGGCGAGACCAGTGTTGCAGGGTGGCTGATGAAAGGCACCGCCTGCAACAGCTTCTCCCACAGCCTAGGGAAGAAGCTGGTCAGTGTTCTATACTGGGGGAGGTTATCCCCAAAGTGAAGGAAGTGAGGCCCGTTAGCCAGGCACCCCAGGAGGAGCTGCACTACAGCTTCCCTTTTGCTGAGATGGAAGATGAAGAGCTATTATCCTGCTGCCAGGGGATCTATGAGGACTGCGTCCAAGAGGAGATCACCGTGGTTAGAGGAGTATTCGCCAACATCCAGGCCACAAGAATACCAGTCACAGATGACATCTTGTTTCAGGCTGCCCAGCATATTCAGCTGGGGAAGGAGGTTATCCAGGAGGGGGAGGTGTGCGCAGAAGTAGCTGCAGGTGAGCGACTGGCTTTTAAGGGGATAGTGCTAGCACGGCCTGTCCTGCAGCCACCCGCTGAATTGTTCCTGATGGATGGTCCCTCCTCATCCCTGGGCATTGAGACCAAATGCTGTACTGAAATTTGCCATGACCCTAGTTTGGGTTTGAGGGAGGAAGGATGTGACAGAGTGGCGGAAGTGCCAGGGCCAGAGCCCCTATATTGGCCTGCTGTTTGGCAGCTGTTCCTTGTGCAAGAGGGGGAGGTGGAAAGAGCTAATCTTTGCGAAAATGTTTTTAGCTATTTATTTATTATAGCATATTTGCACTAGATTAATCTAGTTTACATTTATTATAGCATATTTGCACTGGATTAACTAAGTTTACATTGATCTGTATGAGACATGCGCAATAAAGCGCCTTAGCGGCAGCACCGTATAATATAGATAAATAGAAACATGAGAGAGGCCCATCTAGAAACATAGAATTTGACGGCAGATAAGAACCATTTGGCCCATCTAGTCTTCCCCTTTTTCTACCCTTCAGGTAAACTCAACCCTTTTTAATCCTTATTTCTTTGTAAGGATATTCATATGCCTATCCCAAGCATGTTTAAATTGTTCTACTGTCTTAGCCTCTACCACCTCTGATGGGAGGCTATTCCACTTATCCACTACCCTTTCTGTGAAGTAATTATTTCTAACATTTCCCCTGAACCTACCTCACTCCAGTTTCAGTGCATGTCCTCGTGTTTTATTACTTGTTTTCCTTTGAAGAAAATTTCCCTCCTGTACTATGTTAAAACCCTTGATATATTTGAAGATTTCTATCATGTCCCCCCTTTCCCTTCTCTGCTCCAAACTATACATGTTAAGATCTTTTAGTCTATCCAGGTAAGTTTTGTGATGTAGGTCATGAACCATTTTAGTTGCCCTTCTTTGTACACTCTCCAATGTATTTATATCCTTCTGAAGATATGGTCTCCAGAACTGGACACAGTATTCCAGATGAGGTCGTACCAATGACCTATAAAGTGGCATTATTACGTCTTTTTTTCTGCTACTGATTCCTCTCCCTATGCAACCAAGCATCTGACTAGCCTTCCTCATTGCTTTGTTACATTGCCTCCCTGCCTTTAAGTCACTTGAAATAGTGACTCCTAGATCTCTTTCCTCCTCAGTAGTTTCCATTATAGTACCCTTGATACTATATTGAGCCTTTGGGTTTTTGAGTCCCAAGTGCATAATTTTGCATTTTTTAGCATTAAACTGTAGTTGCCATTCTCTTGACCAATTCTCAAGTTTACTTAGAACATCAGTCATTTGATTTACCACCCTGGTGTGTCTACTCTGTTGCATATCTTTGTATCATCTGCAAAAAGGCATACTTTCCCTTCAATACCATTTGCAATGTCACTAACAAAGATATTAAAGAGCACTGGTCCAAGTACAGATCCCTGGGGTACTCCACTGGTCCCTCCATAGAATGCACTCCATTTACGACAACTGTCTGTTTTCTATCCTGCAACCAGGTTCTTATCCATTTAATTGTTTTATAATCCAATCCCACACTTTCAAGTTTATTTAGCAGCCTGCGATGTGGGACAGTGTCAAATGCCTTACTAAAGTCTAGATATGTCACATCTACAGCCCCCCCTTCATCTAGTATTTTGGTCACGGAGTCAAAAAAGTCAATGAGACTTGTTTGGCATGATCTCCCTGCAGTAAAACCATGCTGTTTTGGATCCTGTAAGTTGTTTAATTTAAGATATTCCACTATTCTTTCTTTTAATAGTGTTTCCATTATTTTCCCTACTATTGATGTAAGGCTCACTGGTCTGTAGTTACTTGCTTCTTCTTTGCTTCCGCTTTTGTGCAGTGGAACTACATTTGCTTTTCTCCAGTCCTCTGGAACTGCACCTGTATCTAGTGACTGGTTGAATAAATCTGTTAATGGCGCTACCAACACATCTTTTAGTTCTTTTAGTATCCTTGGATGCACTCTGTCTGGCCCCATTGATTTATCCACTTTCAGTCTTGAAAGTTCTGTTAGGACTTTCTCCCTAGTAAATGTACCTCCATCTACCTTATTTTTATGAATGTCCTTGCAACTTAACTGTGGTCCCTTCCCTTCTCCTTCTATAGTGAATACAGAGAAAAAGTAATTATTTATATGATCTGCAATTGCCTTGTCTCCCTCCACCAAATTCTCAGTGTCTGTCCGCAGTCTTATTATTCCTCCATTTGATTTTCTCCTTTCACTTATATACTTAAAAAAAGTTTTGTTTCCTTTATCTACCGACTGAGGCATTTTCTCCTCAGCTTGTGCCTTGGCACGCCTGATCACTTTCTTAGCCTCTTTGCGTCTGGCAAGATACACTTCTTTGTCATTATTATTTTGAGTCTGCTTGTATGTCCTAAAGGCCATCTTTTTTGCTTTTACACTAGTTGATACCTCTTTTGTAAACCACACTGGCTTCCTTTTCCTGGTACTTTTCTTAACCCTTTTGATACAAAGGTCCGTTGCCTTTAGTATTGCACTTTTTAATTTTCTCCACCTCTCCTGCACTCCTTTCAAGTCCATCCAATCCGCTAATGAGTCGCTTAAACATCTCCCCATTTTTGCAAAGTCAGCCTTCCTAAAATCCAACACCTTAGTTTTTGTGTGACTGGAGTTGGACCCTGGCTTGATACTAAACCATACTGCTTGATGATCACTGGATCCCAGGTTCTCACCCACATATATGTCTGATATCCTGTCACCATTTGTGAGTATTAAATCTAACATTGAGTCTTTGCGAGTAGGCTCCCTCACCAATTGCTTGAGAGAGGCTCCCTGTAGGGAATTTAGAAATTTGCCGGATCATGAGAGAGGCCGAGTGGAACGCATATCACTTCCTAGGAGTATGGAACGCATGTGTACTTCCGGGCGATATGATAGCAGATCCGGATATATACAAAGTCCGGTGGAACGCATTTAAAAATGACTGCTGACACGCACGCGCACTTCCGGGAGCGGGCGCCAGCCGTGGTGCGTGGATAATGAAAGTAGATGTTTTACAAGTTAAGCGCTATTTACATATAGCCTTGTGAATATGTATGGATAAATCCAGAAGGTTATTTAGCTGAGACCCTGAGCGGAGCACCTGCACTTCCGGTTTTGTACCTGAGGTAATTCCGGTCACATGGGACGCCAATGTAGGAATATAGATATATTAGTTATTAAGATGTTGGGAGACAGTAGTTTCCTTAGTATTCATTATTGTAGGATATGTATACCTCGGTTTGTTTATTTTGAATAACGATTATAAGGATAATAGTAACCCCATGTGACTAGGTAGGAGGGAGGAGTTAAGAGGCATGATGGGTATATAAACCCAGACAGGCCACCATTGAACACACACCCTGAGGAAGGCTTGTGATCAAGCAGAAACGCTTTAGTGGAGGTTTTTAAAGGACATAGAGGCCGTTGGACTGGACTTATTGTTATACCATCTGAGGCTATTGTGGGAGGACTATTTTTGGTGGAGGCCCGGGATCCCACTGAGAACCATTCCTCTGACTGTCCACTAAGCGACATAAATAGCCTTGATGATATACCGAGGTATACAAGCGAAGGAGAAAGGGAATCTTACTTTGGAACACCAGACAATACTATACGAGATATCTTGTGGCCTAAGGAAAGGCTCATTTGCGGTACGGGGAATATTCTTTGACCAGAGAGATTGCTTTATTATATGTTTGTTTTTAATATCTACACTATGAAGGTGGCGATTTGTCTTTTCTTCTTGTTTTGAGGTATTACATTTCTACGAGACGTACCAACATCCAGAGCCGAATTTCCCATTAGGCACGTGAGGCACCGGCCTAGGGGCGGCACATGTTTGGGGGCGGCACTTGGATGCCTGTGATAGTACTGTCAGCCCAAAATGTACCAATAACTGCAAAATATCCACTGTACTGTACTATATTCCATCTTAAATAGAGTGTAAATGGATAGGACATGCAGATACTGCCCCTATAAACTGTCCTACTTAGTAAACATTATTGTTGTGCCTAGGGGCGCCCTCCTCTCTAAATCCGCCCCTGCCAACATCGTGTCTTGTGGTTGTACCTGCTCAGCAAAGATGCAGTAGCCATATTACAAAAGGAGGCTGTCTGGCTTCAATGTAGGAGACATTTACGCAGTTGTGCTCATAAGTTTACATACCCTATTAGAATTTGTGATTTTCTGCCCATTTGTCAGAGAATATGATTGATAACTCACAAACTTTTCTTTCACTCATGGTTAGTGGTTTGGTGAAGCCATTTATTGTCAAACAACTGTGTTTACTCTTTAAATCATAATGATGAGAGAAACTACCCAAATTACCCTGATCAAAAGTTTACATACCCTGGAGATTTTGACCTCATAACATGCACACAAGTTGACACAAACGGGTTTGAATGGCTACCATCCTCACCTGTGATCTGTTTGCATGTAATCAGTGTGTGTGTATCAAAGGTCAGTGTGTTTTTGGTCTCCTGAAAGACCCTTGCTTCTTTCATTCAATGCTGCACTGACGAGTCATGGGGAAAGCAAAAGAAGTGTCAAAGGATCTGCGGGAAAAGGTAATTGAACTGTATAAAACAGGAAAGGGATATAAAAAGATATCCAATCAATTGAGAATGCCAATCAGCAGTGTTCAAACTTTAATTAAGAAGTGTAAAATGAGGGATTCTGTTGAAACCAAATCACGGTCAGGTAGACCAACAAAATTTTCAGCCACAACTGCCTGGAAAATTGTTCGGGATGCAAAGAAAAATCCACAAATAACTTCAGCTGAAATACAGGAAAAAAGTGGTGTGGTTGTATCAAGATGCACAATAAGGAAGCATTTGAAGAAAAATGGGCTGCATGGTCGAGTCGCCAGAAGAAAGCCATTACTACTCAAATGCCACAAAGCATCCCGCTTACAATACTTCAAACAGCACAGAGACAAGCCTCAAAACTAATTTGGAGTGATGAGACCAAAATTTAACTTTTTGTCCACAACCATAAACATTACATTTGAAGAGGAGTCAACAAGGTGCATGGTTGATGTTTTGTGGATGTGTGAGCTACAAAGGCACTGGAAACGGTCAAAATTGATGGCAGCATGTAATCAGAAAATACTGGAGGAAAACTTGCACTCATCAACCCGGAAGGTGCACACATGGGACGTACTTGGATGTTCCAACATGACAATGATCCAAAACACAAGGCTAAGTTGACCAGTCAGTGGATACAGCAGAATAAAAGGAAGGTTCTGGAGTGGCCATCTCAGTCTCCTGACCTCAATATCATTGAGCCACTCTGGGGAGATCTCAAACGTGCAGCTCATGCAAGACAGCCCAAGAATTTACAGGAACTGGAGGCTTTTTGCCAAGAAGAATGGGCAGCTTTACCATCTGAGAAAACAAAGAGCCTCATCCACAACGACCACAAAAGACTTCAAGCTGTCATTGATGGTAAAGGGGGCAATACACAGTATTAAGAACTGGAGTTTCTAAACTTTTGATCATGGTCAGGTTTTGATCAGGTTCATTTAACTTCCAGCCAATCACCTCCTAACTAAGGCTGTGTTTGAAAAAAGTCAGTTAGGAGGTGATTGGCTGGATGTTTATCTCTCTTTATCACCCTTGCATTGTTAAGGTTTAATACATCGGCCCCAATGGGGCATAAAATGACAACTGTGGAGAGGTTTCTCTCTTGAAAAATTGGAGGCCCTTCAACATGCAGCTATGGGGCTAAAAAGAAGTTGGAGTCCCTTCAAAATGCTGCTAAGGGGCTAAAAAAGTTCTTGTTACACCCTGATTTGCATGTTCCCTCTATTTCGTCTCTCTTCATTTTAAAGGTTATTGTTGTCATAGACCAATCCTCAAATTGATGAGGTCTTACAGTGGCCATCACTGATGTGTGACATTTCTATCCCGTATAAACAAAGTTTGTGTGGACTCGAGTGTGCGGTAGACAGAAATCTCCTCAGGGAGGACTGATATCATACAAATGAACATTTGATGAGAATCCATTCTTTTATAAACTCAGCTACAACATCTTCCAGCAAAGTGTTTCATTGATATGCCCACTGCCCACAAGATTTCCTCACACATGTCCTCCTGCACAGAAGATTCTCTTACACATGCTGCATGCCAACCACCAGCTCCCCTCATGCATGTCCAATGCCCACCAGATTTTGTTATGCATGAGTCATTACTAATGCCCACTACACTTTCTCACATATGCCATTGCCCTCTCTTTCTTAAAATATGCACCCCCACCCAGTCTTTTCTCACAATGCCCTTCTGATTTTCCCTCACTTGCCTCTCCTGTACTTGTCCACCAGCTTCTATCAAACACGTACCACTGGCCACCAGCTGTTCTCACACATGTCCTCCTGGCCACCAGCTTTTCCCACTCATGCCCCCTATGCACAAGCTTTTCCCACACATCCCCCTGCCCACCAGATTTTCATGCACATGCCCCATGCCCACCAGCTTTCCTCACAAATGCCCCCTCCCCACAAATTTTCTCAAACATGCCCTATGCTCAGTGGCGTAACTACTGTAAGGCAGCCCCAGCAGCCGCTTGGGGGAGCAAGCAGCAGCGGGGTCTGTGTGGGCGCCGGCACCCGCTCGAAGCACTGACATGCTGCTGCCTGCCACTGCCCACTGGCGGCGAGTCATCCACAGCGCGGGTGCAGCCATGGCAGAGACAACAAATCCCTCCGGCTATTGGCTACTGTGTACAGGATGGGCGGGCAGATGGGCGTGCTAGGGTGGCCTGGGATGCATCAGAGACAAGGGAAGCAGCAGTGTCTGCTGGTCTCTCTTCCTCTCTCCTGCTTCAGCCTCTCCGTTATGCCTGTGACGTCATTACGTCACACGCTTGGGAAACACGCTGGAGAGGAGGGTGGGGTGGGGGGCGCCACAAACTTTTTGGCAGGGGGGAGCAAAATTTATAGTTACGCCACTGCCTATGCTCACCAGCTTTTCTCACACATGCACCCTTCCCGCAAGCTTTTCCACACCTCCTCGTGTCCACCACATTTTCTTGCACATGCCCAACAGCTTTTCTCACAAATGCCCACTCTTTGGTACTGGTACGACCTCATCTAGTGTACTGTGTTCAGTTCTGGAGGCCATGACTAGATGGACCAAGTGGTTCTTATCTGCCATCAAATTCTATGTTTCTCTGTTTCTATGCCCACCAGATATTCTCACACATGCTGGGCGCTTTAGAGATTGATAAATTGGTAGTACAGTGGTAAGTGTTTTTTATCCAGGAGTTATCTGCAATATCCCCTGTATTAAAATTAGGGATGTGTGGGCTCGGATTGCCCAGATCCGAGCCCGCCTGAACGTCCCTGATTTGAGCCCAGATCCGAGCACGTTCAGCTGTTCCTGCCCAACTCGGATCCGGGCATGCAGGCAAAATGTCATTGCCCGGCGCCGGATTCTTGCGAGATCCGAACATCAGGGGATTGGAGGATGTGAAAGAATTCTACTTTCCTTCCTTGCAAGAGATAGAGGTCCCTGAGAGAGACTGTAACAGGACGAGCTCTTTTCAGAACAAACTAATCTCTACCAGTGCAATTGGTTAGCCTCATAGGGCTTACAAGAGAAGGACAGGAGACATATCATATATTCTTTTTGGTGTAATAATTGTTCACCGACTTCGCATCTTCTAATCATTTCAATAAGAAATGTAATATTCGGACTGTATACAATCCCCTGATTAAGTCTTAGGACGAAACGCGTTGGGATTTTGTTGTACCGCCAGACGGTCAATCAAACTTTGAAGATTTTAATAAATTGTTATCTTGGAGAAATGAGGTATGGACTATGAATTGAGTAAAGGGCGCTGAACCACATTTGGGAAGTGTATATATATATATATATGCTGCTGGTGCCTACCTACTGATGTATATATGTAATATCTGTCGGCTGGTACCTACCTACTGCCGTATATATATATATATATATATATATATATACTACCTGTCTGCTGGTGCCTACCTACTACAGTATATAAAATTCCTGTCTGCAGGTGCCTACCTACTGACGTATATATAAAATAACAGTCTGCTAGTGCCTACCTAGCCTACTGATGTATATATAATACCGGTGTGCTGGTGCCTACCTACTGACTTATATATAATACCTGTCTGCTGGTTCCTAGTACTGACGTATAAAATGAGATATTCATACAGAAACAACCATTTCCACACAAACATCCTGGAACAAGTGTTCCTGGATATTTAAATAGGCTCTGAAACTTCTTGATTGCCAAATCCCATTGCCTTACACAGAACTGGTTCTGTTTGTTGGATATTGATTTCATCCTGCTATTCAGTTTGCGTACTCGAGTTCACAGTCTTACTTCGTCTATAATTATCGGTTCTAGATTTTATATGTACTGTGATACTATTGTTGCTTTGTATGCAAGATGTACTGTAGTTCTTTGCTACAGGTGTTATATATCCGGTACCCATCCATTCCCTGATCCATTCATAGTGGCGCATTTATTAAGATTACTTTTTACAATATGATCTGGGCCGAATATTACCGCCCAGGATCGCATTGTAAAATGTGATCATATCGGGGCAATGTATCATTTTTAAGGGTGCAGGGACAGGGCTCTGATAGGAGCCCGTCCCTGCGAAGCCCTAACCCGGAAGCCGGGAGGTCAGCGCATGCGCGGTTATGCGCTAACCCCCGCCGACCCCTCTTACTGCACTGCTCTGCTTGGGCAGTGCGAAGTGTAGCCATAGGCTACAATGGGCTATCGCCATATCAGAATGGCGATAGCCCAGGGGTGTGATGCCGGGCTGCCCGATGTTGATACATCGGGCAGCGTCGCATCCCCCATAGAAACCTATGCGGGATGAGGCCGGCGGGGCTGCAGGGATGATCGCAGCAGGGATCTCCGATTCCTGCTGCGGTCCCCCTTTGATACAATTAGGAGATACTTAATATTTGCGGCTAAACCCCGAAAACGTGCGTTTTCGGGGATTTAGCCGCAAATATGGTTTGATAAATGGGCCCCTTAGTCTTTTCACCTTTCTGTACTGCAGATAATAAACTGAGGTTATTAGCTAACTGCTATTCTTTACAGTAAGAGAGGAAGGGACGGGCACCACTCCTAAATTATACCAGCTATAAAATGCCAAGCCCACAACAAGAAGGTGGGATCTGTTCACAGGCACTAATATTACCAGGTCATAGAGAAAAAGGTGCAGACAGAGCTGACAGCATAACATAGACAAAAACCAGGAATAACAAGGATAATTAACAACAGAAATAAACGGAATCATTAAGTACAGAGCGTGAAGACCTTGTCTTTAAAGATCTGACTGTCAAAAGGTAAGACTCTATTATATTGCGGTAGCACATGTTCCAAACTAATGGCTATACAGAAAGTCTTCCCAAACTTTACAAAAATAAATTGTGTTTATGCAAAAAACAATAACGTGTTTATATAAACTTTACAAAAATTATCTGTATTCATTGTATTGGTATAAAAAACAAACAAACAAGATAATAAAATAAATAATCCAAACCTCCCCCCCCCCCCCCCCCCCCCCCTCCCAAAAAAAAGACAGGCATGTAAATGTACTTTTAGGATTTACAATACCATAGCCCCAGGGGTGTAATGAAACATTGTAAATAAAAATTGTGCCTGTATTAGTAAATGAATGTGATTTATATTGAAATGATTTACAGCATAAAGGGAATCTTTTTAAAAGAGATTCCAATAGATTATTTTTGGGGCTAAAGCAAGTTTCCTTTGATCGTAATATTACAGGTTATGATGTACTTAAAAAAATCTATATTTTAATTGCACTTAAGTAAAAAACTGACATTATCATGTGTCGTTTTCAATATATTTAAAGCATGAAGAATTATTTATTTTAGAAGTGTTTGGTGTTTGTAATATTAGGGATAGGTCTTAGCGAGAAAAGGAAAATTGTAAAGGATCATTTTTTTTTTAATAGAATTACACTGATTCTTATTTTTTATATAATGTTTTGTTGGTATGATGAAGGTAGGTCAATGTCTGTCGGTCAATGTCTGTCTGTCTTATTTAATCTATGTATCTCTCTATCTATCCATTTTATGTAATCTATTTTATTTAATCTATCTGTAAATTAAGGATGAAGCCTTATTATTGTTTGCATGTTGGGACAAGGTCACCATAAATGATCTCTGTATCCCAAGTCCCTCTGAATCATATATTTGGATTATATAGTCTGGGGGTAGTGCTGCGCTCAATCTTTGGATAGTGGTATCGGTGGGAGAAGGTAGAAAAATTACCTCCTTGAAGAAGGCAATTAGCTGAAACGCGTTGGAGGGAGATCCGTACACACCAGCAAGAAGCAAGCAGCAGAGTGTCATCATCCCCCACCGCAAATTAGAACAGCGAACGGAACACCGCAGCCGGCAGCCAATCGAGCAGAGAGGACCGCCAGCGTGGAGAGGGTGAGTAGGAGTCGGAGAGAACTGTGAGGCAGGAGGTCCCCCCGGGCGGTCAAGCGAGGCGGTGTCGACGGCGGCGAACAGCTGGCCCAAACACCGCACCCCGCTGCCCTTAGTCACCGCAGCGAACGAGAGAGAGCGGCGTGTGAAGTACTGAGTGCCACAGCACTCATACATCGCTGCCGCTGTCCCGCAAGCAGCGGTCCAGACACCGGCACCCTAAGCTGCACCAGTCCCCCCCCCCTCCGAAAACCCGCTGAAATATCATCACGCTCCAAAGGGGTACCCGAAGACTTGTCACCTTGCAAATCCAGACTATTGTTTGACGGGACGCCGCAAACATAGTATAGACAAATAACTGAGACGATTTATACTGCTATTTGTGCAGTTCTATTGACATTTGGGACTTTGAGACTTGTTTCATGCATACAGACTGGGAGATATTTGCTACAGATTTTGCACAGTGACCGACAACTAGTGCATTTTTTGAGTAATAAGACCACAGTACTGCATGCCTGTAATTTTTCCATACCCAATATTTTAAGTAAAATCTGTTAGATTAAACATTGTGTCAGATCCATTCATTTGGAGTTCAGATCCATCTGAATTACACCCACTTTCTAGATTTCCCACCCATTTATTTATCCATTTAAATATCACTCATTAATAATTTTTCTACCTTCTCCCACCGATACCACTATCCAAAGATTGAGCGCAGCACTACCCCCAGACTATAGAATTTAATCCTTGGGATACAGTCAGATCCCACAGTGCGTTTGCAGCTCATCATCCTGACTTTTTCTGTGCGTAGGTATAACCAAAAATTTGTATATATTTGGATTATGACGGACTGCTTAATTTTTCTGGTGTCCAATACCAAAAATGTATAACAATTGGCATCCTCTATCCATTGAGCCTAATCTTTGACGTTTTTAAATTGTTGAATAAATCACATGTTTTCCATAGGGGTATGGATCATAGCTATCCTATGATCCATACCCCTATGGAAAACATGTGATTTATTCAACAATTTAAAAACGTCAAAGATTAGGCTCAATGGAAGCATTATGTCGACATGCAGGAATGTCGACGTGGGTTAGGTCGACAGGGTCATTAGGTCGACACAAGCATTAGGTCGACATGGGGAAGGTCAACAGTCAAAAGGTCGACATTGGGTTTTTCACTTTTTTTTGTCCCGAATGTCGACATCCACGCCCTAGTGCGAACACGCAGGGGACCGATTGAATCTGAATAACCCCCACTGTGTGCGCTGATCCTGCTTCCTTAATGTATTGTACTGGCGATGTGCGGTAAATGATAGGGGCGCTTTGTCTATATTGATGCTGCGTTCTAAAAAATAGCATGCTGATATGCAGGACGTTGTGTCTTCCGACATCTGCAGCTATCGATGTAGACAACTGCAGGTTTTGTTGTTCCCTACCTCCACAGCAGGGGCAGCGCTATCCCTGACTGTTGTGGCCACCGGCTCTGGGCTACATGTGAGATCTATCTAGCAAGAGTAGCGAGATCTTTCACATGCGCCCTGGAGCCGATACACTATGTGCTCTAGACCTAACATTTTATAGAATGTACTAGATCACGGGTGTCAAACACAAGGCCCACGGGCCAAATCCGGCCCGCCAGACCTCGTCATGTGGCCCGCGCGAGGAGATAGCACGCAGGGCAGTGTGTCCCAGCTCCTGCCTAGGCCACCTCCTCTCACCCACCCCACCGCGGCCGCCTTACCTGTTCCTCCACTGTCGGCGGCCATGTTCCTGTAGGCACATATGTATGCGGCATATGTATGCGGCTACAGAAACATGGCCGCCGGCCTCCACGGCTACGTGGAGGAGGGCCCGGCCGCCTGTTCCCTCTGATGCCCGGCAGTGACAGACACTGGGTGGGGACGTCATGATGATGACACCGCCCGCTCATGCGTCTGTAGAGAAGTAGGAGCAGGCAGGGAAGCTGGACCGGGAGTCGGGGACAGTGTGGCCGCAGCAAGCAGTGAAGAAAAGCTGGAAGCCGCAGCAGCTGCAGGACAGACGGAGAAGCAGTAAGTGAGGATGAGGATCACACTCACAATAAAAATATATATATGTCTGCTGTTTCCTGAGGTGTCCCCATGTATAATAATAATAATGCCATGACACCACCGGCTGCTCCTCCTGTATAATCATTTATGTGTCATGGCATTACTTTTATTATATTATACAGGGGGAGCAGTCTGTGGTGTCATGGCATTATTATTATACAGGGGGAGCAGCCTGTGGTGTCATGGCATTCATTTTATATTATACAGGGGGAGCAGCCTGTGGTGTCATGGCATTCATTTTATATTATACAGGGGGAGCAACCTGTGGTGTCATGGCATTATAATTATACAGGGGGACCTACAGATACAACCGGCCCTTTGAGGGTGACCAAACTGCTGATGCGGCCCCCGATGAATTTGAGTTTGACACCCCTGCACTAGATAAATGATTCCTAGAAGCTGATTGGTTACTATGTGCATATGCTTGTCTACTACTTGTCCACTCTTTGGAAAGTTTGATACATTTCTCCCCAAAGCTACATTTATTGTTCATGGTTTGTGCCTGGATGCAAGTCAATAAACCAGATAACATACGAGGCACAGTGCTCTGTTAGCTCAGCTATAAAAGACCATATGGCAGCACAGATAAAAGCTATATAAATGCCACACCCTTAGTGTTCCTGGTGGTGAATAGGGACATGGTCATTGGGTCACCAGCATTTTGGTCGACAGTCATTAGGTCTAGGTCGACATGCAGGAAGGTTGACATGAGCCTAGGTCGACATGGGTTAGGTCGGCAGGGTCATTAGGTCGACATGGCTTAGGTCGACAGTCAAAATGTCGACATGGGTTTTTTCACCTTTTTTTTTGAGCCGACATGTGCCGACAGGCGGTATTTCATGCCATACCATCCACTAGGGCGTGGTAGGAGAATACAATAGCGTGCCGTGTGTAGTGAGGCACCGTGCCCGAAGCATGGCGAGTGCAGCAAGCCATGCGAGAGGACATGGTGCTATGTTTCAGTGTCCATGTCGACTGTGTCGACGTTCGGGACAAAAAATGTGAAAAAACCCATGTCAACCTTTTGATTGTTGACCTACCCCCATGTCGACCTAATGACCCTGCCGACCTAATGACCCTGTCGACCTAACCCATGTTGACCTAGACTCATGTCGACATTCCTGCATGTTGACCTAATGGTGTATACCTAATGATCCATACCCGGTGAATACAACCTGTTCTGAATCACATAAAGTGACACCCATGTGTAGAAAAAATGCAATAAAAAAAAAATGAAAAATACACATTTAGGGGTGGATTGGGCCACTGGGAGCATGGGACTGTTCCCAATGGAATAGCACAAGGTCGAGCCTCATGCTCCAGTAAGTCAGTGGATTACCACAGCCTCCAGAACCCCACTGCCCAGAGCACAGCTCTGATAGGCTAGGGTTCCAAGATTCTGTGCATGTGGTGCTTTGTGGTGTCAGAGGTTACGCTCCCATCTGACAGGAACCATTACAAGTGATGGCTCGCCCTTCACACACTGCACCATGAAACGCCATTGGGAAGCTTGTGAGATAGCATTGGTCACAAAGTAGCGAAGATGCACCTGATTGGCAGCCTAACATGTCAATCATAGGACCTCCATAATCTACAGCCAGGGGAGAATCGTGAATGGCTGAGTGGAGCTGTCAATCAAAAGATGGAGATGGGACCAGAAAACATTTCTATAATAAATAAGGAGTTACATTATTTAAATATGCATGTCCCTTTTGTAGTTACTTTATACAGCAGGAATACATCATTATGGGCCTGATAATAAGCAGTTGTACCCAGTGAAGCAATGTTTTTCATTTTAACACACATCAGAGTTGCACCACGCCTGTGTTCAGGGCCTTATGGTGCCCATCCACTAGTGCAATGTTCCATCGCATCCGATCGCATCTGAGGTGCTTTTTCCTCGCACCTGATGTCGCACATCGGGTGCTGGAACCGGGGTGGGGGGCAGCAGATTGGGGGCGGTAGCTGTCAGTGGTCAGCCGGGCAGGCAGCGTAGTCAGCAGGGCTGGCGGTGGGCGACAGAAATTGAAACAAAATTTCAAAAGACTGCACGGCCCTCTGATTGGCTGCGAGAGCTCTCTGCCCTCTGATTGGCTAAAAGAGCTATCATAGCCAATCAGAGGCCTCACATTTTGTTTCTTCTTACCAGTACGCTGTCTAATTATACTATCACCATTCAGTTATTGGCTACAGTAATCATTACCTTTGCATATGCTTGTGATACCACAGCCTTCTATCTGTATCAGTTACTGCTTACTCAGATACACATCATTTGTTCTGTAATTAGTTATATCATTGTGGTACAGTAACCATGGCAACTGTCTGAACACCTCTTTTTAGTCAATGAGTCTTTTGCCATTGTTCTGTGCCCTGATCCATCAGTGGCTGATATCACAGGTCATTGAGCTCATAATTTGGATTCCAGGCGCCTGTATACCACACAGTGTTGCGCTGGTGTAATAAATAACAAGTAGTCATTGAAAGAGTACAGAACTCCATAACAGGCGCATACTATGGATCAAACAAACGACTTTTCATTAGTAAAAGTGCCAAGTACAAAGAGCTAATTAGTAGTGTTGGAATTAAGGTGTGTGCAGGTGCGTTGGTGGGGTAGAAGGTACGTGCACACCAGCAAAATGTCCCAACACTGTGACAGCACAGGATGATTTATTGTAAATACAGGTACAGAAATACTCACTGCGACACACTGGTTAGCTAGTCGGCACAAGAAATAGGTTGACATGGCTAAGGTCTACAGGGTCGGACGGTCAACATAAGCATTCGGCCGACAATGGGAAGGTTGACTTTTTTGGCTGACTTGTGCCAATAGGCAGTATTTCATACCCTACCATCCACTAGGGCAGTGGTCGCCAACCGTTGCTGGTAGCTCGCGGTAGTGATCCGGAGGGCTTGACCACTCTGCAGCCGCCCATCCTTCCATTGCCAGACGCCCGACCATTGCCCGCTGCAAGCGCTGCTTCCCTTCCGAGGGTAGGAGAGCGCATCGCTCGTCTCTACTTCCCCTCACTGTATCCCGGTGACTGGGTCATCAGCCATTCAGAGCTCGCGGGCCGGCAGCCAATCAGGAGCCGGCCCGCGAGCTTTGATTAGCTGACGGCCCAGTCACAGGGAAGTGAGGGGAAGGAGAGATGTGCTGTGCTGTGCTCCCCTCAGAAGAAAAGCGTCGGAGGCAGAGGAGAAGAAGATGGAGACAGACAGACATCCAATCAACCAGCAGGGGGAAACCGGATTCTCCTCTCCCCGGCAGCAGCAGGAGCAACAATTGTGAGTTGTGCTGCTGCTGGGATATTGGGGGCATATGTGTTTCTGGCACCGTGGGGGCATACCTGGCACCGTCGGGGAATACCTGGCTCCGTGGGGACATACCTGGCACTGTGGGGACATAGCTGGCACCGTGGAAGCATATGTGTATGTGGCATTATTGGGGACATATGTGTATCTGGCCCTATTGGGGGCATATGTGTATCTGGCACATTGGGGACATATGTGTATCTGGCACTATTGGGGACATATGTGTATCTGGCACTGTTGGGGACATATGTGTAGCTGGCACTATTGGGGACATATGTGTATCTGGCACTATTGGGGACATATGTGCATCTGGAACTATTGGGGGCATATATGTATCTGGCACTATTGGGGCATATAGAAGAAAAAAATATATATATCCCGCGCTTGAGTTTAACTGCACACTACCACTGATTAAAAAATATTTATTAATTATACAGATATCATGACATAATTAATGAGCATTCTCATGACCATCAAACAAAGTTAAAATATTAAAAAACAATATTGGTGATGAATGGGTTCTATTAGAGGCTTGAATTTGATCAAGATCAAGGTAAGGATGCTTACTCCTAGGGCACTTTCATAGATCGTAAGCTTGCAGCAGGGCCCTCCTACCTCCATGTCAGTCTATTGTACTTGTTACCCAGTTTGTCTTATCACTGTCTACTTTTGTAAAGCGCAACGAAATCTGCTGTGCTATATAAGAAACTGTGGTACTTGTGTAGTTTCACGGCGCCAGCATGGCGCCGTGCTACTTCCGGGTTCTACGCTCGCCACAAACTATGTTAAAAAAAGTAACTTAACTCCATGCCAACATGGATAGTTCATACCCCCACTATCCATGTTGGCATGGAGTAGATTTCAAATAGCGTGGTGAGCGTAGCGAGCCACCGAGCCCGCAGCGTGGGCGAGCAAAGCGAGCCCCGCAAGGGGACTCAGAGGCACGTGAAACTACACAAGTACCGAAACTGTAAATAAATAAATAAATACAGCAGCCAATTAGTAGCACATCACTGTAGGAAATTGGTATGAACTAGCTGCAGCTAGGTTGTTTGGTTTGTCCAGCTATAACTAAACAAAATGAGCCTGTTTTCAGTGTGGAAGGACCTGGTGTCCCACTTACAACAGTAGTATTAACACAGTTCTTACAGCCAGTAATCACAGTGGGGCAGTTGTACTAAGCGTGGTGGAGTGATAAAGTGGTGGGTGATAATGCACCAGCCAATCAGCTCATAACTGTTCAATTACAAGTTGGATTTGAAAAAATGACAGTTATGAGCCAACTACTGCTCTATCACTTTACACTTTTATCACTATTTCTTAACCTACTGAGCTCAAGCTCCGCTTCATCAACAGTGTGCATGTAACAGTGAGTACGGTGGTACCTGCTATCTATCAATTAAACAACATTCCTGGTTAAGTAACTGGGTTGTTCATCGCTTGAGTAATCTGCTGGTGAGTGCCGACATAACCTTGCAATATCAATGCCTTTCCTGAATGCACAGTGTTTACTTCTATAAATAATGACGGCATACGGTCACTAGGTCAACACTATTTAGATTGACATGCATTGAGTCGACCACTGAAAGTCAACAGGGCTTAAGTCGACACCTGAAATAGGTCAACATGGCTAAGGTTTACACAAGCATTAGGTCGACAATGGGAAGGTCAACAGTCAAAAGGTCAAGGTGAGTTTTTCACGTTTTTTTTGAGTCAACATGTACCGACCGGCAGTATGTCATGCCCAATCATCCACTACGGAGTGGTGGGAGAATAAAATATTGTTCCAAGTGCAGGGTGGCACCATGCCCGAAGCATAGACAGTGCAGCGACAATGTCGACATTCGGGACAAAAAAAAAACATAAAAAAAATTTTTTGACTGTCTACCTTCCCGTTGTCGACGTAATGCTTGTGTTGACCTTCCTATTTCAGGTGTCCACCTAAGCCCTGTCGACCTTCAGTTGACCCAATGACCCATACCCATAACGATTACTTCCTTTCAACCAGAAGATGTCAGTGTTGCCGTTTCTCTCTTTGAACATTTTAACGATGACAAAAATCAGTCACTTCGATATGAAATTTTAATGTTTTATTCATGTTTTTTTTCCCAGGTTTTCCAAAGAGTATGTTAAAGATCGGTAAATTCAAAGTGACTACATTGCTCCTGTTGACAACACAGACATTGGGATTCATTTGCTTAATGTGGCAATGGCATCATAATCCGCCCCCTCCTGCAAATCCACCCAATCGGATACACATACTCATCCTGTCTACCTGGAGATCGGGGTCTTCTTTTACAGGTCAACTCTTCAGCCAGCACCCAGATGTCTTCTACCTGATGGAACCCGCCTGGCATGTGTGGAGGGCAATGAAAGAGAACAGCGCTAAAGTCTTGCACATGGCAGTGCGAGATCTGGTCCGTTGTGTCTTTTTATGCGACATGTCAGTATTTGATGCATATATGCCCCAAAAACGCCTAATATCATCTTTGTTTCAATGGGAGACTAGTCGGGCCTTATGTTCCCCTCCTGCCTGTAATGCCTTTAACCGGAGCGATATCATACCGCAAGGGACCTGCAAGAAGCTTTGTCATGGAAATGCATTTGACGCTGTTGAACAGACATGCAAAACGTACAGTCACATTGTGCAGAAAGAGGTGAGGTTCTTCGATTTAAAAGTGCTCTATCCTCTGCTCCAAGACCCGACTCTAAATCTCAAAATCGTCCACTTGGTGCGGGATCCACGCGCTGTGTTTCAGTCCCGGAGGAAGACGTCTGCGCAGCTGTTCCAAGACAATAACATCCTTATAGGTGTGGATAATAACAAGGAGCAGGATGGACCTTATGAATTGATCAAAAAGATTTGCGAAAGTCAAGTCCAGATGTATCAACTTGCCACCAATAGCAGCTCCAGCAGACTCCTTAACCGCTACATGATGGTGCGTTACGAAGACATCGTCAAGAAGCCGATTGAAAAGGCTAGTCGTATGTTTAGATTTGGAAAGCTTAAGTTTACCCCCGAACTTAAGAAGTGGATCCACAATTTAACTCACGGGAAAGGGCATGGAAATAACTTTATCATCTCCTCCAGGGACGCGGTAAATGTCTCCAAGGCATGGCGCAACTCTCTACAGTTCGAAACTGTTCTAAGAATACAAGACATTTGTAAAGAGGCAATGGCCATGTTTGGTTATCGACTTCTTAGAACTGAAAGTGAGCAAAAATACTTAGATTTAGATTTATTACATTCTATTTCAGATTGAGATAAGACCAGGGATATATATATATGGAATGTAAAATACTCAAAAAGACATACCGTATATACTCGAGTATAAGTCGACCCGAATATAAGCCGAGGCACCTAATTTTACCACAAAAAACTGGGAAAACGTATTGACTCAAGTGGGACCCTCACTCGAGTATAAGCCGAGGGGGGCTTTTTCAGCATAAAAAAATGTTCTGAAAAAGTAGGCTTATACTCGAGTATATAAGGTATTCTTCCCGGAGCATCTACTGTATGCTGTTCTCAGAACGATGTTGTGTATTGTTCCCTTAGTTACTACCACTAGGTATAGTTCCAGGAGTTTCTACTACTACTGCATATAGGGGGTAATTCAGACCCTCTTACTAAGCTGCATATATTCGCTCCCAAGTGAACAGATTAGCGCCGCCCCGCCGAACACATGCTCATCTCGCCACCCGAATCTCTGCGCTGCGATGTGAATGGGTGTGAACGCTTATACATACGTATCCGTGTTACTTTATTTGCTATGGCACTCCGTCAAGTGAAAAATTCGCGAAAAGGTGTTTGCCCCGGGCAGGGGCAAATACAGGATTTGCAAGGGGGAGTTTCCAAAGAGGGGTGCAGAGACGCATGGGGTTGAGACTGAGGTGAATCAGTATATACATGGTCCATTAAGTGTAAATAGATACAAAAATCGCATTGTTGGTGCCGTTTAGCTACATGCTCGTTGCCAGGGGTTCCATGCTCGTTGCCAGGGAGGATTACATGCTTGTTGCCAAGGGGATTACATGCTTATTGCCATAGGGGGTTACATGCTCATTACCATAGGGAGTTTACATGCTCATTGCCCAGGGGGAGTTAAATGCTCATTGCCCATGGGGAGTTAAATGTTTTTATTGTGGGGAGAAGCAGTGCCACAGAGGCGCTGAGTCTCTGACAGCATTAGAGACCCTGCACCCCTCCAGAAATGGCCACCGACACTAGAGATGCAAGAGTACCTCTAGCGCGTCTACTCTGTCAGAGACACTGCACCTACACGGTGCCCCTCCCCCAGCTTATTAACGTGTTCAAAAATTGCCGTTATAGTGCTGCGGCACTGACGTCATAATACTGCGTTATTCTGTTTAAAATCATTTAAAACATTTTAAGTCAGTCAGGGGGGCTTCTGAAACCCAGGGTGGCTACCCAGAACCCCCCCCCCCTGCGTGCGTCACTGCTGGGGCTTTGCACATGCGCATGTGCAACTATGTGCATGCACACACTCCCACCATTGAAGACGGGGCCGGATTCGGACCTGTAGGAACAGGTCTAAATAGGCCCCCTAGGGCCTAATTCAGGCCTTGATGCTGCACTGACACATAAATATTTTCTCATGCACAGTCATCATCATCAGTTTGCATTGGGGTTATTGTATCCAGCAAGTTACATACAATCCACGACTAAGCACCAACACTAGAGGCCCATTTATCATTACAGATTTATGCCTAAACGGGAGCTTTCAGGGGTTAGATACCGCCCATGTGTATGAATTATACATATATGGGGGTACTTAGTATATGCTGCGACCCTTTCATTTCCACACGCAGTTGCACCCCCCATAGGTTTATAAGGGGAATGCGATGCTGCCCGATTTACCATGAATGCAAAGCCCCCACAGCTGAAAATGGCCGTAGACTATGGTCTACTCACCGGGCTGCCCACGGAACCCAACCCCCCCCCCCCCGAAAGTGCCATCTGTTCTGACCGCGCATGCGCAGTTCCCTCCAGCAGCTCCCTATTCAGAGCCCCTGTCCCTGCATGTGGGGAACCATACATTCCGCTAATGGGATCACATGTTGCAATGTGATCCTGCGCTGTAAGATCCCACCCAGATGGCATTGAACATGTGATAAATGGGCCCCTAAGCCCTTACTGTATTTGGGTGCAGCTGCCTGTACACTGTTCATGTATACGCACCTACAGTATCCCCAGTGGCGGACTAAGCACGGGGCGACAGGGGCCCCCACACCGGCTGCTGCCCTGTGCTTGAGCAGTGGGATCGGGGAGCAGAGGCGGACTGGCACAGTGCAGACGGGCAGGGGGTCCGTGCAGCGGCCTGGGCGGCCAGCGACAGGGTCCCTGCCACAGATGGGAAGTCAGCGGCGGGGTCCCTGCAGCGCATGGGAACTAGTAGCCAATACCGCTACTAGTTCCCGTCTGCTGCCGGGACCCCACCGCTAACTTCCCATACACTGCAGGGACCCCCAGTGCTGTCCAGGTACCAAGGGGATGTGTCTGCGGTGGGGGGGGGGGAGGGACTATGTGCGCTTGGTTGGGGGGGGGGAGTGTCTGCGGGGGTGGGGGGGGGGTCTGTGGGGGCCCCACAGACCTTAATCCGCCCCTGAGTATCCCAGTCCTGACTCCCCACTAGGACACAACTGCTGGTCCAGCACATGCCTGGAAAAGACATTTTATTGTATTTGTATATTGTATTGTATTGTATCTGCCTGATTTAATAAAAATAAAACATCAACTAAAATCTCTAAAAATGACTGTGCTTTATACATTTTAAAACAATGTTGATTTGTGTTGCAGCACATGATATGATTGGAACGCTGCTGCAATTAAAAGCAATGATACGAAACAATAACAATACAAAAGTAACGTCTGTCTGTAACATATTTCACCCTAACGAGCATTTTAAGAACAACTTGTCAAACGCTTTGCTGATCAAGGTCGACACAGTAACCAACTTCGCCAGGAGGCATTGTTCACCCTGCTAGGCTAGAAGAGGTCCTGTATGACGCAAACGCCAATTGTACATCACAGGAGTGTTTCTGATCTGCCATGCTGCACCTTTAATGTAATATATTGGGCCTGATTCAGACCAGTTCGCTAGGCTGCGTATACGCTCAAGTCTGCACCCCGCCCCCCCCTCCAGGCCACAGAACATCGGGTCCCCCTCCCGGCCCCCCAGAAAGGTGGGCAACCCTCCCAGATACCAGCGGCTCCCCTAAATCTCCCTGGCTGCAGCGGTAAATTACCACAACTCACATCTTTTGGGGGGGAGGTAGCCCCCCGTATTGCTGCTGACAGTCTCCTCTCTGGGCTTCTCCCAGAGAGGAAACTTTAAAAGTAGTCAACCCTGGTCGACCCCATTGTGCAATGCTCTGGGGAGCTTATACATGGCAAAAGAGTCTACTGTCGGTATCCAGAAACATGGCACCCTCCCCCCCCCCCCTTTCCCCCATGTTCCTGCAACTAAACTGTACTGTGCATGCGTGGCGGCCATTTTTCCAGTGGTTTTTTTGCTACAGCGTAGCAGGACTACAGGACGGTTTTGCATTAAAACAGGGATGAAGTGTGTGCAGTGTGGGCCCCACTGGAACCAAGGCCCTGTGTGAACCACACACACTGCACCTATTATAGAATTGCCAACTTGCTGCAATGCCCATGCTAATTCTTAGGAGGTGTGTTTTACAAGCTAAACTTGTTTATCAACAATTAAAATGACTTTGTATGGCAGTCACTCATATTCTCTCTGTAATATTTGGCAGTGATGGCATGATTCTCTGTATTATATGGAACTCATTGCAATGCTCTATGTATTATATGGTGGTCACTGATGCTGTCTGTATTATATGCTAGTCATTGCAATGTTGCCTGTATGATATGGTCCCTCCTGCGATTCTCCCTGTATCAAACGGTGGTCATAGAGGATGTATATGTGAAATTCAGTCTACTGAGGCCCTCTAGTGGTATACTAAGATATCCTTTTACAGCAGAGAATCAAAGTACGCATGTCTGAGGCCATCCTGCTACTATTTTGATCGCAGGTCGTACGCAAGTTGATTGACAGACGGCTTTTGCGGGTGGTAATAGCCTGTTTCCTGGGAGTGTCAATAAAACGCAGGCGTGCCCAGGCGTTTGGCGGGTGCTCACGCGACGCCAGCTCTGCCCCGATCAGACTGTTTCTATCGCAGCCGCCGAGTAAGTCCTGGGCTACGTACAGACTGCACAGTGAAAAAATCATTTGATGGGGAGCGGCTTGAAAATAGATTTGTGGCTATTCGCCGATCTAGCTCATTTCCGTCACCCGCGCTAAGCAATTTGCAGATTTGCACAGGGCGGGAATTTACTCTGGCTGGGCAGCAATTATGGTACTTGTTTCCTAGCACGGCACCCAGATTTTCTACGTACGGTAAACGTAGTGAAATCGCATGGCATTGCATGCGCTTTTTACATGTCATGCGATGCGATTTTCCCGTTCCCGCTCCCTGTCGGATCCTCTCAGAAATGATATGTACCTCAGAGCTCCCAGTAATTTTTAGTGATTTATCACAAATTTCCAATGTTTATTGTGATGGCTGCATCCGCAATGAATTTCTTTACGCTGTCTCAGTCGGAGGAGGAGCCGATAGCGTTCTTCCAAGGGCGCAACCTCCTTCCCGTGTCGCAGATGTGTGAAAACGGACACGCTATGAGGCTTTCTGTCCGAGAGAACATGTGGCGCTGCCACATTAAAGTCTGCAGATTGAAGGTGAGCGTGCGAGCGGCGCACTGGTTCCCGGGGTGCCGCTTGTCTTTCGTCTCCATTGTCAGATTCATTTATGCCTGGGCCCAGGATATGACATCAATCCAGTTTTGCCGGGACGAGCTGGATATGTCCAAAAAGACTGCCGCCTTATATAACAGATGGATGAGAGATGCCTGCACGTGTGACCTCCTGGCGCAGCCGCAGTGCCATATTGGCGGGCCAGGGAACATCGTCGAGGTTGACGAAAGCATGTTTGTCCGCAGGAAATATAATGTTGCCCGAAGCGACGCTTCGGGGTGTCGTGGATACTGGGGCTACAATTGTAAGCACCCATCACATGCTTTACTATGCACAAATCACATCTCATTGAATCACATGTCATAGTAAGCACCCATCACATCTCATGGCATGGGTGCTTATACAATAAATATTGCATCGCATTTGGTGCCATGCGTTCCTTCCTATGCGATATTTCATTGTATAAGCACTCCTGTGCACTTAACATGGTCATCGCATCGCACAGCACTATACACGGTACCAGGGGCGTAACTATAGCACCGCAGCCCCCGCGACCGCGGGGGGGCGCTATGCATGTGCGGGCACCGGGGGCTGCAGTGCTATAGTTATGTTAGCTGCAATGTGAAGGGAGCAGGGGGGCATTGAGGCGGCTGGGGGGACGGACGCTGCAGGGGACGGAAGCTGCGGGGGACACGGAGGCGGCAATTACTTACAGCTGAGCCGGGCAGGGGGAGCTGGGAGCTGTCTGTACTGAAGAAAAAAAAGCCCATACAATGAATGGGCAGCCTGTGATTGGCTGCTGAGCGCTCTCTCAGCCAATTGCTGACTGGCTGAGAGAGCGCTCAGCCAATCACAGGCTGCCGATTCATTGTATGGGCTTTTTTTTTTTTTCTTCCGTACTGACAGTGACAGCTCCCGGCTCCCCCTGCCCGGCTCAGCTGTAAGTAATTGCCGCCTCTGTGTCCCCCGCAGCGTCCGTCCCCCGCAGCGTCCGTCCCCCCAGCCGCCTCGCAGCGTCCCCCCCACCTGCATTGACGGCTACCTGGGGGAGCAGCAGGCGGCCCAGATGGAGACCGGGGGCGCGGCGGGAGAATATAAAGAAATCTTATTCAAAAGACCGGGCGGCGGCTGATTGGCTGAGAGCTCAGCCAATCAGCGGCCGTCCGGTCTTTTGAATAGGATTTCTTCCTATTCTCCCGCCGCGCCCCCGGTCTCCATCTGCGCCGCCTGCGGTCCTCGCCTGCCGCTCCCCCAGGTACCCACAGATATATCGGATCTGAACATTTAGACTGCGGGGGTTGGTGCGGCGGGCGGAGGGGCGGGTGAGTGGCTGGGCGCCCTCCCTTTAACGGCGGGGGGGGCGCCCAAAATGTAGTTACGCCACTGCACGGTACGCAATGCTATACGATTTTCCTATGCAGAATAGCCCACTAATCAAATAGCAGTGCTAGGAAACAAGTACCCAATTATCTGATCACAGGGCTCAGCAATTTATCAAAGAGCGAATCAGGGGCGGGATGCTCTTACAAGAAAATGCGCTAAAAACCCTGTTGTCTTGGTTTTTACCACATTTCCGTGGTCTGTAAACCCCCTCTGTCGGTGCAGCACTGCAAGGAATCTGTCACGGATCTCTCCCAGCATGCCCTGCGGCCGGCGCTGTCAATCTGCACAAGTGAAGAGGGACTCCTGGGTGTCAGACCCATCAGTTCAGGGAAGGCACTGCATTGCAAAGGACAGCAAGATCTGTCCTTTGCCTTACTAATGGCATACAGTATGTTAGAGCATATTCGATTAGTATGCGGTAACAGGCAGAGGGAGGCCAAAACGGTAGACGGATGTTAGAACATTCCACTCCAGGTCTGAATAACCCCCAAATGCCTCTATGGATTTTGTGTTTTATACTTTAAAAACCATAGAGTTCTTCCAGGTAATGCAAGAGACTGGACTTGCAAGACAGACCTCCAATAACTATATGAAGAACTTTGGCCTTTATTAAGATATGATCGCAGTACAAATTTGTTCTCAAAATGGGAAAAAAACATGTGCACTGCAGGTGGGGCAGATGTAACGTGCAGAAAGAGTTACATTTGGGTGGGGTATGTTGAAACCAAAGTCCAGCAGCAGAGTAGCTTGTCCCTCCTGGCATAGGTCATGTTGGGAGGTATGTAATCAATCAAATAGGTGTTTTATCGAATACTTTTGATGCGACGGTTACCATGGCATCGAAAGATTCGATGGCAGAAGCCCAGCCTTCATTTGTTGGTGCCGGTGGGCTTCCGATGTCTGGGGTAAATTTATTAAGCTCGGTGAAGTGATAAAGTGTCTAGTTTTTATCACCGGCCAATCAGCTCCTACCTGTCATTTTTCAAACTAAGCCTGTAACTTCACAGTTAGGAGCTGAGTGGCTGGTGATAAAAAGCAGAGACTTTATCACTTCACTGAGCTTAATAAATCTGCCCCTCTATCCCTAATGCGCACACGCAAAGAAAAAAAGGTACTTGTTTCCTATCTGGGCGCCCAGGTTTTCAACGTACGGCACCGTAATGAAATCGGATCGCATCGCATCGGATTCGGTACTCGATGATGTACGATGGCATACGATGCTATCCGATCCGATTTCATTTTAAATCGGATCGCATCGCTTGCGGTGACGCGATCAACCCCGATTTTTACATTGGAATCAATGTTAAATGGTCCCTGAGACCCGATTTTACATTGATTTCAATGTAATAACCCCGCAAACCCACGATTTGTATAGGAAACCCCCCCTGATGGTTTAAAATGCGCCTCCATTGTTAACGCCACCCCAGTATTGACGTCAACCCGAAGCGTGGCGAGCGCAGCGGTACGCGTCCTCCGACTTTTTGATACCCCCACTATCCACGTCGGCGTGGAGTTGAGAATAGAATAGTGTGGCGAGCGCAGCGAGCCACCGAGCCCGAAGCGTGGCGAGCGCAGCGAGCCCCGCGAGGGGCCGCGGATACCTGTGAAGCCCGCGAGGGGACACGGATACCTGTGAAGTATCCGCGTCCGCTCGCCACGCTTCGGGCTCGGTGGCTCGCTGCGCTCGCCACACTATTCTATTCTCAACTCCACGCCGACGTGGATAGTGGGGGTATGAAAAAGTCGGAGTACGCGTACTGCCGCCGCTCGCCACGCTTCGGGTTGACGTCAATACTGGGGTGGCGTTAACAATGGAGGCGCATTTTAAACCATCAGGGGGGGTTTCCTATATATCCTATGGGCCAACCATAAAAGTGGGAACGAAATCGGATCGCATCGCATCGCATCGTTCAGTATCGTGTATGTGCATTTGTGGTATCCGATGCGATGCGATCTGATTTTTATACGCAGGGCCGTTTCTACAGGCGGACAAGCCGTGCAGCAGCCCGGGGCGCCGCACGGCTTGTCCACCTGTTACACAGCCAGGGCGCCCGGCCGGCAGCTGAGCTCTCAGCTCCCCACAGCCCACAACGCCGCTGCCGCCGCCGCCGCCTCCAAGTCTCCCCCGCCGCCTCCGCCTCCAAGTCTCCCCCGCCGCCGCCTCCTCCAAGTCCCGTCTCGCCCCCCCGCAACGAATAGGCGCACAGGTGAGCCCCAGGGGAGGAGAGCGCAGCGCGTCTCTCCTTCCCCTCGCTCACTGTGTCCTTGGGCTGGCAGCCAATCAGAGGACCTCGCGGGCTGGCAGCCAATCAGGAGCCAGCCCGCGAGGTATGAATGGCTGCCGGCTCAGGGACACATCGAAAGCAGCAGCAGCAGCATGCAGCGGCGGGGGACTGGAGGGGGAGACCCAGAGAGAGAGAGAGTGAGTTGTGCTGCTGGGCAGTGCTGGCACTTTGGGGGAATGTGTGGCACTGTGGGGGCATATATGTGGCACTTTGGGGGCATATATGTGGCACTTTGGGGGCATATCTGTGGCACTGTAGGGGCATATCTGGCACTGTGGGGGCATATGTGTGGCACTGGGGACATATCTGTGGCACTAGGGGCATATTTGGCACTGTGGGGGATATATATGTGGCATTGTGGGGGCATATCTGGCACTGTATGGGCATATGTGTGTCACTGTGGGGGCATATGTGTGTCACTGTGGGGGCATATGTGTGGCACTGGGGGGGCATATCTGGCACTGGTGACATATCTGGCACTAGGGGCATATTTGGCACTATGGGGGCATATATATGTGGCACTGTGGGGGCATATGTGTGGCACTGTGGGGGCATATGTGTGGCACTGTGGGGGCATATTAATAAACAGCATGAGTTGTGCGGCAGCGGCGTGTGGGGCATAATGTGTAATAGGCATTACGGTGTGGGGAGTATTGTGTAATTGCCATCACAGTGTGGGGTGTAACGGGCATCATAATGTGTAATTGTCATCATGGTGTGCGGCGTAATGTGTAATTGTCATCACGGTGTGCGACATAATGTGTAATTGTCATCACGGTGTGCGACAATGTGTAATTGTCATCACGGTGTGCGGCGTCATGGATAAATAGTGTATAATGATTCAAGTAACCTGTCATTGTTTGGCCTTGATCTGTGAGGCGTACTAGGTCACTGTGTGGGCCTTTATATTTTTATGTCACTGTGTGTCCTTCAGCCGGCCAACTAAAGTGCGGGAGTACAATGACAATTCCTGCGGTAACCAATGTCTGGACATGCAGGTTGCAAAGGTGAGTTGTAAGGTAATTGTTTTCCTGCTAGACCACGCCCTTATATTAAGCCACGCCCATTTAAAAAATAAACCACGCCCCCTATTTTGACGCGCGCGCGCAATTTCTTCTATGCTGTGTTAACTTTTTATATTTGGGGGGGGAGCTAAATTGCCCTGGGAGCTAAATTGTCTAGAAACGGCCTTGTTTATACGGAGAATAGCATGGTGCGCAATTAACGTAGCGGGCGCCCAGATAGGAAACAAGTACCGAAAAAAAGAAACCCTGCAACTTCTTAAAGCACTGAAATGAAGTTCCACTTCCTCCCCATCGGGAGAGAGCGAGTTACGGTCACGTGATCATCTCACTCCGCCCACCTAACTCTCGGTGGATTCCCCATCACACTATCGCGAGAGTTGCTGGGAGAGGAGGTCAGGTGACAGAACCCGGAAGTGTCGGTGCTCGGCGGTGACTGTCTCTGGCTATAGAAGGGATCCGGGATGGACGGTGAGTGGGGGAGAGGGAAATGCGCGGCTGTTACCGGCACCTTTGAGCCAGGGGACACTGTCAGGGCTACAACGCAACCTCGCACGTACAGTTCAGCTCTCAACTGCCCTGTAGTAGTCACAGTCCTATTTATGTATATGTGTGTGTATACCTATCTATTTATATCTATACATACCCAGACGCACACACTACCCCCAGAGTCTCCCCATACATTGCACCTACATAGTGTGTCTGCCTGATTCTGGGTAGCTGGCCATTTAAGACATTATTACGGAATCAGACCTACCAGCAGTGATGTCATTGCTCCATGACGTTATCAGCAGTGATGTAATTGTTCCATGATGTTACCAGTAGTGACGTCATTGTTCCATGATAGCATGGCAGTGTTCCTGCCCTCTTGACTGTGAATCGGGTGTGTTTTATGATCAGCTGGGAATGAGTCTCACACCTGAGTGACAGAGGTGTGTGTGTTTTCATAGTGACTTGTGACCTGCACTGGCAACGAAACAATGTAACATTATATTTATTTTCAGTATTTCTATCTAATCTTAGCTGTGACATTCTAGCACATGGTTATAACAACAGTAAATAAATATAGAATTGATATATGTTTGGGCTGGATCAATTTAGTAATTTAGGTCATATTTTCATAACCACATATGTATATATTATCTGTCATGTTTTTGTCTTTCTCTTCTGAAATATCCCATGTTCAGTTCCAGAAATAGGAGCATTCGGTAAAAGTTAGTTTATAGCACAAGTAGCTTTAGTACTTGGTTGGAGATGTATGGAGCAATGAAAAGAGTTCGAGTTGTCTGGCAACCAATCAGCTTTGACGTAACATTTATCTAGAGCATTCTATAACATTATAGGTAGCAGCTGACGTGTTGCCATGGGTATCTTCTCCACTGACTCACTTCTCCATTCTTTTCACTGCTTGGTCCCAAGTTTATCTTGGGTAATGAGTCTTAAAACTACCAGCTGGACTCAGAGGCAGTGGGGCTTTCTTTCTTATTTTATAAGCATAATATAGCAATGTATGCAAATCCATTGGTTTACATACATACTTATCCAATGTTAGACAGTCAGCATATGCACGGGATCTACAACAGGGTTGCCTACCTGACCCTCTCCTTCAGGGAGACAATGCTCTGTTCCTGGCCTTCCCTGGTAATGTAGGATTGCCACCACCTGTGGGAGCTAGGTAATTGATAAGAAAGGTGTCAACACAGGTGATGGTAATCCTACATTACCAGGGAAGTCCAGGAACAGAGCATTTTCTCCCTGAAGGAGAGGGCCAGGTAGGCAATCCTGCGTTTCTCCCATTTCTTTAAATGTACCACTTAGGGGTAATTTGATTAAGATGGGAGTTCTATTTGAAGATGGGGTGTTGCCCCTAGCAATCTATTATCTTCTAGAAGGTGCTAAATAAGTAGAATCTGGTTGCTATGGGCAACTTCCCATCTTCAATAGGAAGGGGAGTATTCAGCAGCCGCTATGTCCCCTGTCGCTATTTTTGACAGGGAACATAGCGGCCGCCACCTATTCAATGCCGCCATTTCCGTCATCATTGAAGGTGGATTCCGACAAAACAGATCCAACTTTACAACAAGTTGGATCTGTGTTGTCATAATCGGAATCCACAACCGTTTTCGCAGATACGCCTACTTCTTCACACTTGACAGGCAGACCATTGAATTCCGGCTGTGGAGTATCTGACGTGCGGAGTGGATATGGCCTGGGATTCTGACTGTCGGGGTGTTGCGACAATCGGAATCCCAGATTAAATACCACCTTTATTATCTGATCATTATCCTGGTGAAGATCCGATCTTGGAATCTGGCAATAAATCCAGGTCAACTCGGTCTGTATAGTAAAGCTGCCTAAATCCAGTTTTTGTTTTTTTTATTTCTCTATTAATACAAAGCAACAGAGGGATTTTTCTTCTATTGTCATAATAAGATCCAATCTCTCCTCTCTTGGGGGTAGATGTATGAAACGGTGATAAGGAAGGAGTAGTGATAAAGTGCCTGGTACTTTATCACTGGCCAATCAGCTCCTAACTGTCCCTTCTTAAACCGAGCCTGTAACTTAACAGTCAGGAGCTAATTGGCTGGTGATAAAGTACCAGAGACTTTATCACTTCTCCATTATCACTGCTTCATGCATCCATGTGTGTGAGTACCACATGGATCTCCTTCAGATCCAGGACTTTCAATAAATATTATGAGCTTAAACTCCTAAAGGGGAATTCAGTTAAGAACGAGTTTCTGGATGAGTGTCTGGAGCTATTTATTTGTCCGTGTTTTAATCCTACAACTAACCAATTTCTTCTCACACCGTCCTGGGTGCTAACCGGCGCCTTGGTACTAGGTGCACTGTTACATGGCAGTTACAGCATCACACCAGGCATTTACGTCTGAAAATGCTATTACCATACAGTAGAAGTGACTTCTGCTCAGAGTTCTTCCCTATAGTAATAGAATTGGGCTCCAGCAAGGAACAGACCTCCTCCCAGAGCCCCCCCCCCCCCCCCCATGCTTTTCTAGTGTTGCTTAGGGGTAGATGTACTAAGCTGTAGAGAGAGAACCAACCAATCAGCACCTAATAGGCCAATCAGATGTTTCCTTTTATTTTCGGTCCTGTATTGCCTTGTTTTGCTGGGCACCAATTTCCCAAATGTCCAACATTATCCCTACATTGTGAAAGTTTATTATGAGTACTAACGTGCTGTCTCCTGTTTTTTACAGACACACTGTTTCAGTTAAAGGTGAGACAATGTCATAGCCCAGGGCGAGTTCCCACTTGCGCGCTAATTCTCGCGCGCTCCTGTTCATCGCGACCTTGTTGGCTGACTTGTGATGTCTTTTCAGTTCACAGCCAAGCAGCTGGAGAAGCTGGCAAAGAAAGCCGAGAAGGATTCCAACACTGAGAACGCCAAAGTGAAAAAGGTCTGTGATAAAATGGCAGGCTGCTGGCACTCTGTATAGCTTTGATAGCTAGGAAGCCATTGGTCTAGCTGGGCCAAATCTTAGTATCAATACAAACATTCTTTATAAAATCATATGATATATTTATTACATAACCAATCATCATGGAAGTTCGATGTTTTAAAATCGGTCTTTATCGATGTAGGACTTCCAGGGCTAAAGCACAAATTTACTGACTACATCTTGTGAGATTTCTTAAAAAATGCCCTGGAATCGCCAGTGCTAATATTGCCCCATGTGTATGCCCCCTCAGAGAGCCTTGAGGACGTATTTGGCAACCTCTGGTATAGGCTTCACTATCTCCCTAGAGGGAGCTTTTGGGTCATTCCTTGGCAGGCTGGACTGTGCGCATGCGCTGCCCGATGGGCGAGCCAGAACCTGGAGGTTTATTACTTTTCTGCAGCAAAGTAACGCTCTGTTGTGTAATCATTGCAGGACAGACTCTTATTGAACGCTTTGTCCTCACATGACTTCAATGATAAGTTTCTCCATTATGTCATCTGTTACAGTAACAATTATTTTTGATAACTAGACACCTATGCACTGTTTCATATATACATGTACTGCCCCTGCTGATATTCATGTAATGGATGGTGTAATGGTTAGCATTTCTGCCTCACAGCACTGAGGGCATGGGTTCCACCATGGCCCTAACTGTGCAGAGTTTGTATATTCTCCGCCGGGTACTCCGGTTTCCTCCCACAATCCAAAAATATACTCGTAGGTTATTTGGCTCTTAACAAAATTAACCCTAGACTGTCTGTGTGTGCGTGTACATGTGGTAGGGAATATAGATTGTAAGCTCCACTGGGGCAGGGACTGATGTGAATGTTCAACTATACTCTGCAAAGCGCTGTGGAATATGTGCGCGCTATATAAGAAACTGTTAATAAATAATAAATGGTACTTGTGTATTATCACGGCGCCCACGATATTAACTCCTACAATATATAATCGCATCGCATGCCATACACCCGATGCACAGCGATGCGATTTTAAATTGTATAAGCCCCCTATACGATTTTTAATTGTATAAGCACCCTAATGGGGGCTTACAATGTTAAATGCGCCCCCCATGCCACCCCCACTATGAACGCCAACCCGAAGCGTGGTGAGGGGTGGCGGTACGCGTCCTCCGATTTTTTTCATACCCCCACTATCCACGTTTGCGTGGAGTTGATTTTATATAGTGTGGCGAGCGCACGCGTATTACTTTACATGTATTCCGCGTCCCCTCGCAGGGCTCGGTGGCTCGCTGCAGTCGCCATACTATATAAAATCATCTCCACACCGACGTGGATAGTGGGGGTATGAAAAGGTGGAGGACGCATACCGCCGCTCCTCGCGCGCTCGCTGCACTCGCCACGCTTTGGGTTGGCGTTGATAGTGGGGGTGCTTTTAACATACTAAGCACCCATCACGTTTAATTATCTTATAGGGAGCACTTTTAACATTGAAAAACCCATTAGGGTGCTTATACAATTTTAAATCGCATACCATTGAATATGCGATACTATGGCATACAATGCGATGGTATACAATTTAAAATTGTATAACATCGCCTGCCATCGCGTAACATCGCATCGCATGCCTTATGGTCTGCGATGCGATGGGCGCCGTGCTAGTACACAAGTACCTAATAAATAAATAATGTAACATTTAAAAAAAAAAAAAAAAAGATTTGGTGAAAAGATTGATAAGATATTCTGAATACGGTTTTATCACTATAATTTCAAGCTAGTGCAAGCAGACCAGACATCAGGGTCTGTGTTGTGTATTCTTCCATGAGTTGCACATTGAGCATTATCCCCCCCCCCCCCACAGGCGCTGCAGCAGAAGAATGTGGAAGTGGCCCGGGTTTATGCTGAGAATGCCATCAGGAAGAAGAACGAGGGGCTGAACTGGCTGCGGATGGCATCGCGGGTAGATGCTGTTGCCTCTAAAGTACAAACAGCGGTTACCATGAAAGGGGTACGTGGCAAATCCTCCCTACAGTAGTGGTTCCGTGCACTGCAGTGATGTGCCGTCCTGGTGTTGCAAAGCGCATTGCAACCAGCAACTGCACTCATGTTTTACCACTTGCCCAAGGGAAATTGGCCATGATAAGCTTACTGTAAATATGATGACAACCCAGCATTGTGGAAGGTTGCCAGGTACATCTCTGCTATTGAATCTGTCCCTGTGATGGCTACACAGTAGCTGTATAATTACATAGTGATGTCACACGTGCGCTATGAGCATATCTGGAAGTACATGTGACATCATTAATGGCCGTTATAACAGCTGAAGAGATGCCTGCAGCATACTTCTAGGATGGTTGTTATACTCTCCCCATTGCCAAGTGTTGTCATGTACACCCAGTGCCCTGGGATATGGTTTCTCATCCCATGTGTGTCCAGCATTACTGCAAGCTGCTGTTATCTTTTTACACATAGGGCCTTATTCTGGTTGACTCGCTCGGATGCGAATTTGAATCCTTGCGAATCACCCTAACTCCGCTTTGCGAATGGCTAGCTGACACCACCCATTCGCAAGCGGGATTCGTTCGCTAGGCTTGCGAATGGAAGTTTTGGTACTTGTGTATTATAGCGGCGCCCCCGATGTTGGTCGTACGATGTTTTTATCGCATCGCATGCCATACACCCGATGGCATGCGATGCGATTCTACGCGATTTTGCCCCCTATACGATGGAAAATTGTATAAGCACCCAAATGGGTGCTTACAATGTTAAATGCACCCCCACGCCACCCCCCCCCCCCCACTATAAACGTGAACCCGAAGCGTGGCGAGCGCAGCGAGCATGCAAGAGGCGGCGGTACGCGTCCTACGACCTTTTCATACCCCCACTATCCACATCGGCGTGGAGTTGAGAATATAAAGTGTGGCGAGCACAGCGAGCCACTGAGCCCGAAGCGTGGCGAGCGGACGCGGGTACCTTCACAGGTATCCGCGTCCCCTCGCGGGCTTCACAGGTATCCGCGGGGCTCGCCACACTTTATATTCTCAGCTCCACGCTGACGTGGATAGTGGGGGTATGAGAAGGTCGGAGGACGCGTACCGCCGCCGCTCGCCACACTTCGGGTTCACGTTTATAGTGGGGGTGCATTTAACATTGTAGGCACCTATTAGGGTGCTTATACAAATTTTTATCGCATCGCATTGTATGGCATTGTATGCCATATACAATGTCATACAATTTAAAAATTGTATGACATTGTACAACATCGCGCGATATTGCATCGTATGCCTTTTGGTATGCGATGGGCGCCGCTATAATACACAAGTACCGAAGTTTTACATGAACATCCATTCCCATGCCAGTTGGAACCTCCCCCCATCTTTCGATGGTCGCTAACCATGAAATGATGGTGAAGGCGAACGCATATTTAAGGGTGGTCCAGACCACTCTCCACCCCACTCACAAGGCTGGGTGCGTGCACTCGGCGACCAGAATTTTGCTGCTGCGCATGCGCGAAATATCGGTTCCCTAGCGAATTCCCATCTGAGTGAGTCAACCAGAATAAGGCCCATACTGTAAAGATTGGGATATTCATAGTCATGCTCTATATAAAATATCTAGATTTTAAGTATTATGTTTAAAGTGTTTCTGTGCAACCTACTTTGAGGCAGTAACCGCACTTGTAGAGATTCCTGACAATGCTGAGACCTCATCAGGGCTTCTGCCCGTTCTCCCCACACAGGTGACTAAGAACATGGCTCAGGTGACAAAGGCTCTGGACAAAGCTCTGGGCGCGATGGACCTGCAGAAGGTGTCTGCTGTGATGGATAAGTTTGAGCAGCAGGTGCAGAATCTGGATGTGCACACGTCGGTGAGTGTCTGCCCTCTGTCACTATACACCCCCTCTATCCACAGTGTTCTAATGCTGCTTCCCAGTAATCTGTGTATGAGCGTCTCATGTAGGATCTGTCCTGCTTCCGATTTTACCAGATAACTTATTATTTAACAATACTATTCCTCTACTACGCCTGTACCGCTGCCTACACGTGGGCCCTGATTCTGGTTTGCTCGGTATGTTGTGAACATCGCAGCTTACAGAGCCCCAGAGACGCCGCCCATCCGAATAGCCACTCCCACCCTCAACCGATACCCCTTGTAACAAAAACACATCCCCCGCATGCCTCCGCTGCAGGAGAAATCATTCGATGGTCACCGACCATCGAATGATTTCTCCTGGCTTCGCAAGTAAAAGCGAGTGGCAACAGATATTTATTTGCGTGCGCCTGCACGAAGACGGGGTGGTCAGCCGCCTGCCCCCAATAGGCATAGGCCCACCTGCGTGGGAACGCCCAGTGTTTTTATGGGGAGGCCCATAAAACACTAGGCATTCCCACGGGCGATCGCCGCCGCCGTCCTCCGATGTTTGCGAAGGGCTCGGCAACTATGCAAGTCGCCAGAGCCATTCGTAAAGGGGAGCTGTAAATGCGCATAATAGACCATGCACATAGGCAGTCCCCCCCCCCCCCCCCCCCAAAAAGGCTGAACTGGTACTTATGTAATATCTGGGCTCCCATGTTAAATGCACCCCATTTTTTCATACCCCTACTATCCAATTACGCATGGAGTTGATTTTATATAGTGTGGCGAGCGCAGCGAGCCACCGTGCCCGAAGCGTGGCGAGCGCAGCGAGCCCCGCAAGGGTATGCGGTGTCATAAGAAAAACGGGAGCCCAGATATTACATAAGTACCGCTGAACTCTCTAAAAAGCGAGTGAATCAGAATGACCCCCATTATACAGTCTCCGACAGATAGCTAGACTGGATAATGCTAGGAACGGTGCTATACTGCATCTCTCCACTGGGTGGTAGTCATGGTCAGCTTGTTACTGCTACCTATTTCCGTTCTGTCTAATCGCTAGTAAAGTACAATAATGCCTCAGTCCTTTGAAGTACAAGACAACGTTTGTGACTCATACACAGTGAAAGTCCCGCAATTTCCCCCCTATAGTAATTGTATACTTGTGGTTTGCGGAGAGTGTAGAACACGATGCTGATCTACAATAGTTTCTGTTCTGTTCTCTGTTCCGTTTGATGTATTCTCAGCACACATTGAGCTGACGGTAAATATCACGCTGTGCTGTCCTGGATTGTTCGTTTTTTAATGTTTTTATTTTGCTAATTAAATCTTAATTAAAAGCTACATTCGCTAATAAAGCCGCTATTCATAGATAAGCAGATCTTGGCACAGCTTATGATTTCTGTCAATTACCTCTTGCTATATAACTGGATATTGGCTATTGTTCTCTGTTATCAACAATTTCCAGCATAAAGTGGTTAAAAGACACTAGTTTAGGGATGGGAAGCCTTTGGCACGCCAGCTGTTGTTGAGCTACACTTCCCAGCATGCCCTGCAACAGATTTAGCATGGTCAAATAGCAACGCTGTAGCAGAGCATGCTGGGATGTGTAGTTCAACAACAGCTGAAGTGTCAAGGTTCCCCATCACTGCACCACATGCTGAATGGCATTTCCTGGCTGGGATTGTGCTGTTTATTGTGTACAGATGAGATTTCATTTTAGCTCTTGTTTTGCAATGAACATGCAATACATAGCTGTGAGTTTATGCTGCTGTTACTGATCATGCTTGTTACTTACACAGACCTTAGTGTACAGAATAAGCACAGACACTAGATTAATACATACGAATAATGTAAGTATAGAGGATTACGGAAGGTGGCCAATCAGCAAATGGGAACTGGCGAGCCTGTCGGCCTCAGACTTTGCAGACTCTGGTAGATATCCCTTAGAGAGAGGTAACAGAATAGTCCATAGTAATCAACCTCTATGGGGGTTTCATTTTCTATTATGTTTGCAAAATACTTCAACATACTACAAGTATACTGCTCTGTAGTGATTATAGTCAGCGGTCTTTACAACGCATCGTATATACACCAAAGGGAGTGTATTATACAGCCTTGTTTGGATTATCACTGGTAATTCAAAGACCACAACGTTTTTGCTGTATCTTGCTGCATTCTGATTGTGCCATAGACCACAATCAATGTCTGATTTAAGATCTATCCATCTTGTATGGATGGTAAATGCAGTCAGACGCTGACCACCTACAAATACACCAGCTGCCAAAATAGCATACAGACCAATCCACTGCAAGCTGCGTAACCGACCTAAACAGAAACCATGACTGAGTAATGTGGGGGCAGCAAAACAAGAGAGTAAGGGACATCTGTGACAGCCAGTAATGAATATACCTGTAAGCCAACTAAGAGATCTGGAAAACATGCACTGTTGGAGGGCCTCCATCTTTATGTGCGCACTCCACATCCTAACTGCAGTTTGAGTTGTTCTACTTTCTTATCAGGGGTGGGATGTAATACGTTGAGAGTCTGGTGGCCCTGTGGGGTGCTGGACAAGCTCTGGGGTTTTAAAAGGGGCGGTCCATTACAAGGCAATGATTGTCCCTTTAAAAAACCCTTTGGCAGTTGTGTGGGATGACGGCCAAATGCATTACATCCGGTTCCATGGGAGATGGGCAAGGTAGGTAGCAGGGACCAGTTACGGCTGCTGCTTGTAAAGAACGTTGCATGGAAATGTATTTGCTTTCCTTTACCAAGCACAAACAGAAATGTTGAACTTAAAGCCCCTTTATTCTATGACTCCCTGATACTGACCCTCTGACTCTCCCACAGGTTATGGAGGATTCCATGGGCTCAGCAATGACCCTCACTACCCCCCAGGAACAGGTGGATAGTTTAATACTGCAGATCGCAGAGGAGAATGGGCTGGAGGTGATGGATCAGCTGAACCAGCTCCCCCAGGATGCTTCCTCAGTGGGCGAAGCCTCTACCCGCGCTCCGGAAGACCAGCTGTCACGCAGGTGAGGATGGTGCTTGACCTGTTGCTGTATTGGCAGCAATAGAGAACATGTATAGCTGTGTATCTCGCATGATCTTCTGCAGATAGGAGCGTAGAATTGGCCACGCTTGTCCTGATGTTCTAGCGACGGTGCTGTGCGTGGTGTCTGTTCAGGTATAGATCTACGGCATCGCTAACTTCCGTCCTTTCCTCTTTCAGACTGGCTGCTCTGAGGAATTAAGGTCCCACAGAATCTGCTTTCAGGAGCATTCAGGGGTTTGGGTTACACTGCTGTCTCTATCCCACCGTGGCCTTCACCAATCCTTTTGGGAGGACATTGGGCCCCGGCGACGTACTGCTACTGCTGTCCGGTTCCTCTGCAGTGCTGAACCCTGAATCCGGCCTATCCGTTAATATGGTTCTCCCGATGCATGGAAGGCGATGCATTCACTCTAATAATGTACATATATCCTATACTCTCGCTACTCTTCCTAAGTCCCACAAAGAAGCAGACAGCTTGCCAAATATGCATTGCTGGGGCACGGTAACTCTAGTGACAGTGACAGAGATAGGAGCGACTCCAACAGATACAGTTGTTTGTATGCCCAAGTTATTGTTGTATCTGGTAGAGACCCCTGACCCCCTCTGTCTGTGTGGGCTACTCTATGGTTTTTCACACGGAGCGGCCACCGATCTCGATTCAAGGTGCCTGTATCCGCTGGCAGGGAGGGACGGACGGCGCGGGGGTCATGTTGCATTGAGCAGCATGGCCCTCGTTCTGAGATAGTAGAAATAGACTGTACTGCACAGTCTATTTCTACTTTTGATTCCGATGCCACACATCGGAATCTAATTACGATCGGGAACGGGTAGACACGGTGCGATTTGTACTATTTGCTATGCGATTTCCACTATATAGTGAAAATCGCAAGTTTGTGTAAACAGCATTAGTGTCATTTTATTCTTGAACTTTTGGAGTGAATCTCGGTGGGACTGTCATTCTTAAAGCTTCCGAGCCCCTCATTGTGCATGGACCCCAATTCTTAGGCACCTGTGTCATGCCTGGAGTACATCCTAAATACCAAAGTGACGACACAGACAGACGGTTTGCTTTACGTAGCTTTAAGCGCAATATATCCGTGCATATGACACAAGTCATCCAAGCAATGATGCTTAATATCAGGGTAGGACATATAATGCTTCCAGAGATCCAGGACTATATAATGTATAGCCGAGCGCCCCAGAGCCCCACTGTTGTATCTGTCTTTCTTTGCCAGGTCATTTGCTTGTAACCCTGGTTGTGAACGGGTTCTAAGACCTTGTTATCGTGTGCCTGTTAATCTTGAACACCCTCCTGGCAGTGCCATGTATGGTTTTTTTCTTCAGTAGAGTCTAGTACCAGCGAGGCCTTTAGATACACATGGGGAGTGGGTAAGCACAGGTATGTATGCTGTAAATATACATGTACTTGTGACAACACTAAAGCTGGACCTCTGTTTGTGTTTCTTGGTACTCCGCTGTCAAGTGGCAAATACATAGTCATCCGATTGTTCTACCCGTCCCCCTTCTCCTCGCCTTCTCCGTTCAGTGCCACCTGCTACACCGCTAAGTCTGATCGTGCTCTATTATTTTAAACCTATGTAGATTTTCCGAGGTGTCCCTATGTAAATGATTTGTTTTTTTGTTTTCTTTTTAAAGATGCCTTTTGTTTATAAATTTTCTGCTTTTGTCTTTTTGTTTTTGTTTTGGGTGTAATTTTACTGTAAAGAGAGGTTTGTATTTTACGTTTCAAAATAAATTCTTATAATTCCTTACTGTGGTATCCTTCTGCCTCGTACGTATGATCTTGCGGTGAGATGCCAGATGCATGTGTTTTGTTATGGGATGGGAGTATGTGGCACTTATTTTGTCCTCACTTTGGGGGTTATTCTAAACGTGCAGGTGTAAACGGGAATGCCAAACTGCTTGTTCACCGTCCTGTTCGCACTTAGCGAGGGGGGGGCGTGCGTGCGGCGTAACATCCACATGCAAATGCTGCCAATTTCGCAGTAGTGCGTGTGAACCAGATTAAGGTCCTTTGTGATTGTACAACATCCATTGTGGATGTTGGTCATAGGGTCGACAGTCATTCGGTTGACCACTGTTGGTTGACATGCAAAAGGTTCACTTGCATTATGCCGCAATAGACAAACTGTCGACATGATGGGTATTTTGTAGATTTCTTTGGTGTCGACATGGACGCCATAGAAGTGTACTATTATATTCCCCCTTGATGTCCACTAGGATGGTAACGTATTTAAAAAAAAAATGAAATAAAAAACCTTTAGTGCGTGTCGACCTTTGGCTTGTTGAACCAATGGCAAGGCTTTAGGGTCAAGCTGTAGTTTGCAGTAATGTTAAATGTTGATCTGATTCTTGCCTTGTTTAATGTCATCTTGGATTGAGAACCGCTGCTCTATAGCATTATCTTGCAGGCAGGAGTATTTCAGACAGAAATCTGTGGGAGCGGTTTGGGCGGAAAAAAGCCATTTCCAGAAAGAGAACAGAATTAAATAACTCACAGGGTTGCCACATAAACTGTGAGTCAATAAAAAAAAAACTGTACTTGCGTAGTTTCATGGCACCACGCTACGCTATGTTGTCAGTGTAGACCATGCTATGTTGTCAGCGTAGGCCAACGACAGCTCTGCGTAGTCAGCGTAGTGTCCCCGTCAGGCAGCGTAGTCACCGTACTGTCTCCGGGAGCTGCAGCTCTGTCCCCGTCGTCCCTGGCAAGCCTAGTGAGCGCCGGTACCCGCCAGATCCCCTGCGCTGGTGGATGCCGGCGGAGAGGTGCTCCATCTGCCTGGAACGCACGAGCATCATACGCAAGTGCGTCTCAGTAATTCGTGCGGCAACCCTGCCTGTGTCTGCTTCAGTGAGACGGTTAGGGGGTTCGGTAGCACGTGCGTCTCGTGCACAAAGGGGGGTGTGGGCGCAAGTGCGTCTCATGCACAATAAAGGACGCATTTGCCAGTATCCATGTTATTGGAAAAAAGGGGGTAGGTTAGCGCTAAGGATATCTATGCACGAAGGGGCTGCAGGACCTGAGTGGTCCAGGCTCTGGAGTAATGCAGTAGAATACAGGAGTGGTACTGCGCTCACCTTCTTGGTACCTTGATATGATGTTGTTATCAAAATCAAGGTGCCCGTGGTATGTATAAGTGGGGTGCGTGCCTGTGCACCAATGTGTGATAGACACTGATGTAACCTAATGCTCACACTCTGAAAAAAGGAGACTGTTAATTAAGTGACCCTGTATGAAAGTACAAGATACAATTGGTATAGTGCAATAAACAAGAAGTTTATTGGTGAGAATGAACCTGCACTGAATTGTCGCAGATAGATGGTAGGTCCGAGTGGCCCAGTCTGGGCTGGTGCTGATGGCAATCAAGCACGTACTGGGACTGGGTCTGGGTGACCTGGACAGCACAGTGGGTGGTGGCGATGGGGGATGTTGCGTTACTCTGTGATGGGGCAAATACACAGGTAAAAGTGAAAACAGACAGTCTGGTGCAGGGATGGAACACAAGTCTCTGCGGTCGTGGTAAGTGTGTATGTCACCGGTGGCTGGCGTCCCTAACCGCCCGGTGGTGCATCCCAACACTTACCCGATACCAGTCCTTCTGTGATGCGGTCAGACGTCCCTCGTTCCCGGGTCTCTGAAGATCTTCACCGGCGCTGACACTGCGTGCCGCCGGCCGCTGTGAGAACACTGCTCTGACGGCTAGCGCCGTCACTTCCGGGTTCGGATGGCGATCGTGCGCCCGGAGTTCAGGTACTGCCGGAGCTGTGTTTGCTCGACTCCCGTGGCATGGGAGGAGGCTTATGGGTAGATGAGGGTGGATGGAAGTGCAGTCAGTTGTCCAACGCGTTTCAGCCGAATACGGCCTTTTTCAAGGATGACACTTACCACGACCGCAGAGACTTGTGTTCCATCCCTGCACCAGACTGTCTGTTTTCACTTTTACCTGTGTATTTGCCCCATCACAGAGTAACGCCACATCCCCCATCGCCACCACCCACTGTGCTGTCCAGGTCACCCAGACCCAGTCCCAGTACGTGCTTGATTGCCATCAGCACCAGCCCAGACTGGGCCACTCGGACCTACCATCTATCTGCGACAATTCAGTGCAGGTTCATTCTCACCAATAAACTTCTTGTTTATTGCACTATACCAATTGTATCTTGTACTTTCATACAGGGTCACTTAATTAACAGTCTCCTTTTTTCAGAGTGTGAGCATTAGGTTACATCAGTGTCTATCACACATTGGTGCACAGGCACGCACCCCACTTATACATACCACGGGCACCTTGATTTTGATAACAACATCATATCAAGGTACCAAGAAGGTGAGCGCAGTACCACTCCTGTATTCTACTGCAGTATCCATGTTACATACTGCCAAATGCCTCCATTTAAAACCCCACTATCCACACCAGCCCGAAGCGTGGTGAGTGCATGCGGTACGCGTCCTCCCGACCTGTTCATTCCCTCACTATCCATGCCGGCATGGAGTTGATTTTATAAAGTGTGGAAAGTGCAGCGAGACACCGAACCCTCAGCGAGCCGTGCAAAATTAGCCCAAACCGTGGCGAGCGGATGCGTAATACCCCTCAAGTAATCCCCGTCCCCTCGCGGGGCTCGCCACGCTCCTGGCTCGTTTTCCGCATCCATTCGTGGGGCTCGCCACACTTTTATAAGGTCAACGCTCTACTCCGACGTGGATAGTGAGGGTATGAACAGGTCGGGAGGACGTGTACCTTGTCCCCTCACTGCGCTCACCACGCTTCGGGCTGGCGTGGATAGTGGGGGTGTTTCAGGAACACATTCACACCTGACATGTCAGGCAGGTTAAAAATAGTCAATGGCTCCCACACAATGTAATAAGCGGTGACCCAACCCTGACTGACTACGCTAACTGTGTAAGCTCCGGTTAGGTGCGAACGTACACACATTTGCAGACACAAGCTAGCTGTGGGAACACTACGATGATGCTGACAGGGGCGCTGGCTGCGGGAACATGACGCTGATGCTGACAGGGACGCTGGCTGCGGGAACATGACGCTGATGGGGACAATATGCTGACAATGTAAGTGGCGCCGTGAAACTACACAAGTACCAAAAAAACTCACAAATGGGACAAACTTTCCAATTGACCTTCATCACACCTGAGGCATAGAAAGTGCCTTGTGCTGGTGTGATTGTCACCACACCAACCCAGCAGGGCCTCCAAGAGTGTGTGTAGGCTTGCTGCACAGGTGTCGCTAAACACCCCTCACCCCCCTGCGCGCATTAAATAATAACCGCACAGAGCCCTTAATTATTACAAGTGAAAACCTCATTTTGTGTGTGTGTGTGTGTGTGTGTGTGTGTGTGTGTGTGCGCGCGCGCGCATGCTCTGCACTGATTATCTATGTCCACCCTCCTCGGGCCTGGTGTATACTTCTGACAATTGAGCTGTATAATGGAGCCGGTAATAAAGTTGCTTGACTGTTGACCTGTCACAAACCCCCTAATGAGTTCCGCTTGCAGACAACCACAGAAACGTGCTGGAACTTTATCACACAGACTTATTTTTCCATAACGTGGCTCATGGTGTTGTGCAGTGAGGCAGAGTGAATGTAACATAACCTGGTCCTACCTTACACTTTAGCTGGGGCCATTTACAAATGGGTATGTGGGGCATTGGGTCAACCAATGAAAGTCGACAATGGGACAGTCAAAAGGTCGACATGAGTTCACTTTTTTTGTCCTGAATGTTGACAGTCGACATGGACACCGTCTAAGTGTACTGTGTCCCCTCACATGGCTCACTGCGTTCGGCACACTCATGGTATTCTCCCATCATGTAGTGGTGGGAGAACGTGTCAACCTTCAACCTTATCCATGTCGACCTATTTCAGGTGTCGACCAAAGGCCTGTCTACATTCAGTGGTCGACCCAATGCATGTCGACCTTAATAGGGTCAACGAAATGACCATATCCCTTGCACATGTTTGGGGTGGCACATGCCTATTGTAAATGCAGCAAAACAGGTTTTATCCACCTACTCTTGCGGGGCTGTGAACCTGATTGGACATGAGCATGGTATATACTGGGAAAGCTTTACTGTAAGGGTATATGGTCACTAGGCCAACATGCATGAAGGTATACAGGGTCATTAGGTAGACATGGGGTTTTTCACTTTTTTTTTTTTTAAGCCGGCAGGTCCCGACAGTCGGTATTTCATGCTCTACCATCCACTAGGGCATGGTGGGAGAATTAAATAGTGTCCCGAGCCCAGCGAGCCATTCAAGGGGATGCGGTGCTATGTTTCAGTGTCCATGTCGACTGTGTAAAAAAAAAAAAAAAAAAGTGTAGACCTAATGACCCTGTGGACCTAACTCCACGTCGACCTTCAGTCATGTCGCCTTCCTGCATGTCAACCTAGTTGTGGTCTATCCAATGATCCATACCCACTATAACAACCCTCCTTATGACACTGATGGGCAACTAGATTGTCCTCAATGGCTCCCTGAAGGACCCTAAAACCTTCAAAATGGTCGCATATTACACCTAATTAGTAAGAAATGGAAATAATACATGAAATCAGTCAGTAATAATCTCAGCAGGCGCTTCCACATCAGACACATTAATGGTAGAAGCCGGCCAGACATTCTATGTGACTTATGGGAGAAGAGATCCTGCGCCAACTTCCAAATAGAATAGCTGGCTATGGGAAATTGGGTCGATTCATATTAGGTTCACCCAAAAGAGAGATATGAGTTTTTCACTTTTTGTGTCCCAAATGTCGACGTAGGTATTTTCAATTAGTGTCTGATCCATTCCAGCATTCAATTGTCAGAATGCATCCGACACTACCTATATTCAATCAGCGCCCAAATCCGAATGTCGGATATGGCTGCTGCTGTTCACCCGGCCGCGACCATGTGAGTGGCGGCAGGAGACAGGGCGGCGGCGGGACCCGATGAGTGATGGCGGAAGGGAGGACTACACTGGGGACCTCCTGCTGCGGCTGCTGCTTACCTGGCACCATCATCCCCAGGGCCGGCGTCACCATTAGGCATTTGCCTAGGGCGCCGCCCACTGGAGGGTGGGGGTTGGAGCTGCTGTCCCCCCGGATGGCATGGAGGTGAGCGTAAAATCCCCCTGCCCCTCCGTGGAATGACTCGCCAGCAGCGCACCCGGCACCTAGTATTCAGCAGGCCGGGTCTGCCGCACGCCCGGCCCCCACATGTATCCAACATAAGCACGTGGATCTGCGGCTATTCCATCAATCCACGTGGTTTACGACACAACATGAGTCTTTTTGTTTCTTTCATACTTTGCCATCCACATGGACTACACTTAGTAATGGTAAAGTGTGAGGCGCCAGACGTCATGTGACATCATCCCCCCGCCCCAGGCAGGCAGGGGCACACCCAGCGTTTCCATGGCCACGCCCATGAAATGCTGTGCGGACCCTGCCCCCTGCCTGTCACTCATTTTGCGAACGCCCCGGGGAGTATAACACTTGGGTTTGAGCATGCGTACACCCCTCATCATCCGAGATGGGGCCAAATTGGAACCTGTACGAATCTGGCCCAAAGTGAGCAGATTGTGAATGGACAATACAGCAGCAGAGGGTCTGGTATTGCAGTGCAGGGGTTATTCTTGTGATTCCAGCCAAAGTCCCTTTAGTGTAGCATTTATATGCCCTTATTGTATATCTACCCCCAAATCACATCCCAAAGACAATCCATAGCTAAACTGTAATCCTGGGCATACACCTGTCCGATCCAGTCCCTCCCCCTTCCCCTCGTAAGTATTCTACGTACATAAAATTATCAAGTATTAGGTTTAAAATAGATTTATTCTTTCAGGCAAATGAATGAGAATGTTTACATTATATTTACATATGTAATGGAACCGAGAATAAAAAACACACACAATTTTCTATATATTGTTTTTTTAAATAGGAGGGGGGGGGGGTTTGTTTGCTTTTTAAATACCAGTGAGTATTGTTTAAATCTCCTCTTCCGCTCCAAAATTGTTAGTGAACTACAAGTCCCAGCTGCCCAATTACTTAGGTGCCAACTTCTTGACTTCAGCATGAGTTCCTGGTCTCCACAACATAGCTTGTCTACCAGACTATGACCTGTGAAATTTGGCTTTCAAAACAGCAAGGTATAAAGAAGGCACAAAAGACAGAGTCCTTGACCCAAGAGCTGACGATCAGCTGTGTTACTTTGTATGTTATAGCCATAGCTTGTGCGGCAGTCACTCTTTATCTCCTTGTAATCAATGGGCTCATCCTTGGGAATAGTCGCATTGTTCATTTTGATACTTGTCTAGGAAAACATAGAAAAATTGTTAGAACACTGATCTGGTAGATATTGCAGCAGGCTGGAGGCTGTTCTACGGGGCTAGAACCTCACCTCCTCCACCTCGCGGAAAACACGGATGAGGTTTTTGGCCAGGGCTGCCTCCAGTTCCATTTTTGACCATCCTCTCCTGAGTAGCTCAGCTACAAGGTCAGGGTATTTGGAAACATCTTCCAGACCCTGAGGTACCCTGTGGAAAGTAAGATTATTTAAAGTTAACAAGAAATGATCTAGACCAGAGGTTCCCAAATCCAATCCACAAGGAACCGTCAACAGGTTTTCAGGATTATCTTTAATTATACATAGGTGAGTTCATCTGTATTTTTAGATCAATATTTTCTCCACCTCCGCGATTCCACCGACGTCCTGCCTCAGAACCACTATTACCTCTAGACCAATCAGAAATACGGCAATAAAATTATGTTGATAAAGGGCTGATTAACTAAGAAGTTTTATCTGCCGAACCAATTTGAATGACAACCAATAATTTGAACTTTTGTGACACTCTTTTCTAGAATCTGTATTAGATATTATGTGTTGGTTATGCCAGTTAAGATGTTACATTTACCCTAGAAAATACTGTTCTTCAAATGGAAACTGTTGTTGACCACAATGGAGGACACCACTGATCAATTCTAAGTGTACTCAAGTGCATTGTATTGCAACAGTGCCATCTAGTGGTAACAATACTTTAATTTGAACAGCCCTGTGCATTTTTTTGGGAGTACCTTATCAATGGAACTTTTTACCTAGTGAATCGATAGGCCACATGTTCACTAGGCACACAGTTTGGGAACCACTGGGTTATGGTATAGGGGTTGACAAGGTCAGACTCTAGGTCGACAGTGACCTAAAAATGGTCGACACGCTACAGATCCACATTGACAGAATTTCGACACAAGCTTAAGATGGAGATGGTCGACATTCAAAAGGTCAGCAAAAGTTTTTCACAGTGTTTGGTGTCTATGTCGACATATGTTGACATGGGTGGGATGCATGACACATCCCTCCTCTTGGCGCAACCATAATGGCACTAGCTAAAGCTTGAATAGAAATAAGACGATTTATACACAATTAAATACTCCAATGAATACTACATTTGTGTGACATAAAGAATCAAAGGAGGAATGTAAAAATCGAATCTAGACAAGAAACATAGCAGACTTGGAAATTCACTTTATTATAAAGTAAATACAGATTTGGATACATTTGCAACAAATTAAGCAAACTAAATACAGCAACAAACAGATCACAGAGATACTTTTAAATCTTTATTAAACCCTTTCTTCTTCTATATCTTCACTTTGTTTTTAATAATTTCGCTACTTATTATCCCTTGCAAAGGGAACATATATAAAAAAGGTTGCATACAATTAATAAAATTGAGAACCTCCAAAATAAATGATGACCGGTTAGGTCAATGTGTAAATATACACCAATAAAGTATACACCTAATTATAGGTATGTTTTTATAAAGAGTCTAAAATAGACATTGTGGGTGAGGAGTGCGTCCCGTCCAAACTGATTTCTTTTCTTTCTCTTTGTTTCAAATGTAAAAATGACAAAGGACAGCTCTCCTGGTTAAGAACTGTCCTTTCTAGTGTCAGCACTTCCCGGTTTAGAACCCAGGAGTCCTGTGCATGCCTTGAGTGCCGCAGAGGGTTCTGGGAGGGATCCAGCCAGATCCCTTTCAGGAGTTAAGGCTGATAGCTGCCCATAGGTTTCTATAGGGTAATGCCTTCTACAGATAGAATTGCCCACAGGATTCAATCTCAGGAATGTATCCCATTCCGGAACTTACTGCAAGCTTCGGAACATGATACATTCTAGAGCTTGCGGGAAGCGGTCAAACCTCAGAACGGCCTATTTTATTCATTGCTGCATCTAACTCGGCTCAACAGCTTGTTATTACTTCTGAACCAATCGCAATGTTACCTGCAGTTCTCATGTCATTGCATGTTATTTATGTCTATTATGAACCCCTCAATGTACAGCGCCACGTCACCTATTGGCTCTCTACAAATAAGTGACAATAATCTGTCCGCCTGTGCCTATATGTGATACCTTACCTGGGCACGCCGTCATAATCACCCCCAAATCCAACAGCTTCATAGCCAGCAATCTTTTTGATGTAATCAAAGTGATCTGGGAAGGAGAAGGGAACGTTATATGACAGCCACAGTGTTATATTACAGCCACAGTGTTATATTACAGCCACAGTGTTATATTACAGCCACAATGTTATATTACAGCCACAGTGTTATATTACAGCCACAGTGTTATATTACAGCCACAGTGTTATATTACAGCCACAACGTTATATTACAGCCACAGTGTTATATTACAGCCACAGTGTTATATTACAGCCACAGTGTTATATTACAGCCACAATGTTATATTACAGCCACAGTGTTATATTACAGCCACAGTGTTATATTACAGCCACAGGATAACAGGACGAATGAGAGTACTGGCACCGCTGCAATATCATGTCCTGGTAATCCATAGTGAGCCCCCCCGTACTCAACAGACGAATCTCATGTTCCTCCCACCCTATCTGCAATTGGGAATGGGGCATTGAGTTGACCCAATTTAGGTCGGCATGCATTGGTCGACCACAATGTCGACACCTGAAATGGGTTAACGTGGCTAAGGTCGACACAAGCATTACGTCAACAACAGGAAGGCTGATAGTCAGTAGACAGTAGTTTATTTGTTTTTTCCCCGAATGTTGCCATGCTTCGGGCACGGGGCCTCGCTGTGCTCGGCACACGGTTCTATTCTCCAACCACGCCGTAGTGTATATGGAAAGTGAAAAACCTTTTGACTGTTGACCTTCCCATTGTCTACCTAATGCTTGTGTTGACCTTCATTGGTCAACCCAATGCATGTCGACCCTAATAGGGTCCACCTAATGATCATATCCCCTGCAACATATCTCACAGATTAATGGCAGCTATATTCCAAGTATACGACCTAGAAATACAATTAGGAATAAACCTAACGGGTGCCGGACGGGGTCCCGACAGTGCCGGTGCATGGCGGGGGGGCTCCGGCGCGCTCACCCGCTCCATGGGGGGGGTGCGGCTGCCACCGCCGCTTCGCTCGGGGGGGGGATGCATCCGCTGCCGCTTTGTTCCGGGCGGGGGGGGGGGGGGGGTCGAGTTGGCGGTGGGAGATGTGGTACAGGAGGGGAGGTGTGGCAAAGGCCGTACCACTGGGTGGGCTCCAGGAGGGTCTATACGGGCGCTACCCCCGACGTAGACAATGACCAGCACGGGGGGGGGGCATGCTCCAGGAAGGGGGGGGGGGCTCACTTACCTGCTCCCAGCACCTTCCTGCTGCTCTTCTCAGCCGGAGCTTTGCCGCTGCTCACTACCGCCCTCCAGTGACCGGCCCTGGGTCCTGACAGGCATTTACCCGACTGTCAAAACATCGACAGCCGGGTTCCCGATGGCCACCTGCTATTTTCCCTTGTGGGGGTCCACGACCCCCATAGAGGGATAATAGAATAGGTGGCGAGCGTAGCGAGCCAGCAAGGGGCTTAGTTGTGCTCACCATACTGTCTGGGTCCAGCCAGTCGGGATCCCGACGTCGGGCTAATGACTGTCGGGATCCCGACGTCGGGCTAATGACTGTCGGGCTAATGACTGTCGGGATCCCGACGTCGGGCTAATGACTGTCGGGATCCCGACGTCGGGCTAATGACTGTCGGGCTAATGACTGTCGGGATCCCGACGTCGGGCTAATGACTGTCGGGCTAATGACTGTCGGGATCCCGACGTCGGGCTAATGACTGTCGGGATCCCGACTGTCGGACCCCTGTACCACACCCAACCTAACTGGGTAACAGTTATTGTCCCGCTCTGTTTCAACCCTACCACTATAAATCTCATTTACGTACCCCAAGACATTCAGGGGGAAATTTACTAAAGGAAATTTGTAAAAAAAATAGGTGTATTTGTATCCAGAAATACACTTATTTTTGACAGCACATCAATACGAATACGAATTGCCGTATTTTCGGGATAGTAAATGTCAAAAATAAGTGTATTTCTGGATACAAATACACCTATTTTTTTTACAAATTTCCTTTAGTAAATTCCCCCCTCTATCTTTCCCTTAATTCCGTATTTCTTTCAAACTCCACAGAGGATTTTGGAAGCTGTATACAGTACTAGCCATCTTTGTTTTACCTGCTAGAAACCTGATTTGTGTTTTCCAAACCAAATCATTTGGGGGGAAGGGGGGTGGGGGGTGTATTTGCTAAAAATTTACGGCCTTTCAAAGTCATGATTTTTATCTTCTTTGCAGAATTTAAGAATTTATATCAGCAATCATATTGAATGCAAAAACATTTTGTGGACTATTACAATCAGAAAAGATATGGCCTTCTTAGGGCCTTCCCAACATCGGGCGGGCCTGATTCAGAAATGTACGTAGTAATGACATCGGATCACTCCGTGTGAACATTAATCAGGATGGCCGTGTTCTCGTGCAGCAGTGCACTGTCAGTGAAACTGCAACCAAGGAATTGGCCACTGGCTTCCGCATGGGTATGGTATGAGTTTCCCGACAGTTGGGATTCTGGCGGTCGTTTCTCCGACCTCAGAATTCCAACGGTCAGGAGCCCAACAGGGGGGTTGAGCGCATTCAAGCACCTTGTGAGCTATTCTCCCTCTGTAAACCGTGTAAGTAGGGATTCCGACTGTCAGGCTTTTGACAGTCGGGATTCCAATGTCAGAGTAACGACCGTCAGATCCCGACTGTCAGTGAGTCAGCCAGGACTCTTCAGCATACCTAGAAGATATTGCATCCAGGTTTTGTTGAATGGGACCCACCACCACCCGTGCTCCATTGAGGAGTCTCTTCCTCCCCCGCTATACACACACACAGCTAGAAGCCAGTAAGTAGTAAATACAATTCTATTGTAATATATATTTTTTATTTCATCTCAGTTTACCTGCGACATTTGATAAATTAGCAGTCCTGCTGCATGTGACGTAGTCATTGTAGAAGTTTACCATCACCAGGCCTCTCTTCTCTTTCTGGTTAAAAAATAAATAGAATAAATTAGGTTATTGTTCCGTCCTCACTTCCCGAACTTGAGGGCATGACGGGATTGAGTAATTGGGAACAAGAAGAAGAGGGTTCAACTTCTAGGGGAACCTATATATCATGTGGTAGCGTTTGCTAACATGTAACAGAAAGAAAGGGCTCCAGATACATCTCTTGTTAAATCCAGAAATAGAGGGGCGGTTAACAATGAACGGTGCTCCAGCCAATCAGCCCCTAACTAACTGTCACATGACTGGAGTTGATTGTCTGGGGCACGATTTACCATTGGTACCATGAGATAACAAGGATATCACTCACTGTTAAATCTGCCCCAGAGCTACTTATGGCTCAGCGTGGCAGATTCTACCAAGGGACCAGCCGGTACCACTTAATAGAAATGGCTTCAAATTTATTAAAAATGCATTACAATTATGGATGAATGGTTTAGTACAGTGGTTCTCAAACTCGGTCTTCAAGGACCCCAAGCAGTGCATGTTTTCCAGGTCTCCTGGCAGGTGCACAGGTGCACTCATTATTCACTGACATTTTAATTGATCACAGGTGGAGCTAATTAGTTCACCTGTGATTCTGTGTGGAGACCTGGAAAATGTGTACTGTTGGGGGTCCTCTGGACCCCACACACATTGCATGTTTTGCAAATAAAGCGTCTAATTCAGACCCAATTGCAGGACAAATTTGTTCTCAAAATGGGCAAAACCATGTGCACTGCAGGTGGGGCAGATGGTGACATAGTGAGATGTGGGTGGGTTGTGTCCAAACTGAAATCTAAATTGCAGTGTAAAAATAAAGCAGCCAGTATTTACCCCATACTTACCTACCTGACCCTCTCCATGAGAGAGAAAATGCTCTGTTCCCTGGACTTCCCTGGTAATGTATGATTGCCATCACCTGTGGTGAAACACCTTTCTTATCAATGACCTAGCTCCCCACAGGTGATGGCAATCATACATTACCAGGGAAGCCCAGGGACAGAGCATTTTCTCCCTCATGGAGAGGGTCAGGTATGCAAGTATGATTACCCTGCACATAAACAAAATAACTCACCCAAATCTAACTCTCTCTGCACATGTTACATCTGCCCCACCTTCAGTGCAGCATGGTTTTACCCATTTTAAGAACAAATTTTTCCTGCGATCAGGGCTGAATTAGATTATTATTCTGTTCCTGCATATTCATTAGAGAAAAATGTATTGCTATGAATGTCTTTATCTAACAAGCATGCTGATGGCTGTGGGCACTATCAGGGGAATGGCCAGTCACAGGCTGCTGCCAATCTGAGGGGATATTACATGGAAATGGAGATAACACTGTAAACCTGATGGGATTTCTGAGGAATCCCATTTGCACTTACCACAGTTCGGAGAACGTCATCCTGCACATTCCTGGCATGTTTGCACAACTCATAGGCAGACGAGTGACTGAATATAACAGGGGCCTTGGAGACCTCCAGTGTGTCCTTCATGGTTTTAGCTGACACATGGGCTAAATCCACAATCATCCCAAGGCGGTTCATCTCCAGTATTACACTCTGTGGGGAGAAAAGGGTTAATAGTTCCATGGAGTGCAGCATACCCTCCAACATGACCCATTCCATTAGGTACAAAATGCTCTGTTCCTGGACTTCCCTGCCAGTGGCAGTTACAGATGTGAGCCTGCAGCACAGTCCAATATTCAAAAAGGGGAGCCACACCAGCTGCCATCCCAAACATCACTGAGAGTTGATGTGACCCCCCCCCCCCCTCTTTGAATATTGGTCTGTGCTGTAGGCTCACATCTGTAACTGTCACTGGCAGGGAAGTCCAGGAACAGAGCATTTTGTACCTAATGGGATGGGTCATGTTGGAGGGTATGGTGCAGGTGCCTGTCCATCATTTTGGGGTTCCAAGGATTTTTCGCCACCTGTGTTACACCCTGTACACTTCATCGTATCATCATTTCCCCCAGTATTCGGCTCACAAGCACTAATACCTTATTTTGTATGTGGCTTTCCTCACATAAATACTTGGAACGGCAGTGTTACTAACTAGTCAGTGGCAACCAATCAGCTTCTCCCTATAATTCCATATAATGTACTTGATAAATGCTACTTCAAAGCTGATTGGTTGCTATGGTTTACACACAGTTTAGATGCCCCCAGTGCTGGCAATGATAAATAGGTCCATTTTCATCAATTCTCTTACTTTTGAAAATAAATACAAAAAGAATGAATAGGATACAAAGATTTAGCAGAAAATGCAGAAACCATGAGCATACTACAGAGCTGAGGAGGCCATTTGTGGACCGCACGTTCCAAGGATTGATCACCCTACCAACAAAGACACCAGGCAAGGCAGCCATCTTGGGCAAACTACATAAACTAGATTTCTTATCCATATCTTTATCATACTTGTTGCAAAATGTGTCATTTTATTTTAGATTCCAAAAAGTTGCAAGGGAAAAAGGCAACCAATCAAGCGACTGCTTTCATTTTCTACAATGCACTAGAAAAATGACAGCAAGATTCTAATTGGTTGCTAGTTCTAAAGGCCCCCATACATTAGTGCGACTTGTTTGAGGCACAAGTCACATCCGATTTCCCTTGAACTATCCCAGCAGCTCCCGGGAGTTCTTCCATCTGATTTATTGCGTTATGTGCCATTTTTTACATGCAATTTACTGAAAAAAAAAGGGAGTTCAAGGGAAATCGGATGGGATAAATCATAGCTTCAAAAAAGCAGCTGCGATGTGCACTGTCGGCTGCACTTCCAGTTTAACTTATGGTTAGGGTCTATCTCTGGATACGATCCAATGCACATGGGAATGTGCATCAGATCGGGTGTCAAACAGGTGAGATTTGTTCACTTTTCACCAGATTTCTCGGCCCAATCCGTCGGAATTGGGTGAAAGCGGCACAAATCACATAGGTGTATGGCCAGTTTAACACTCCCTCTTGCCCTGGCATCTGCTTTTATAACTATCCACCATTATTTCAGCACCGATTGCTACTTAGCGGGTAAGTGAGATATTAACTTTTTGTTTATAAGATTATTTATTGTTTATTTGAAGCATTACTTCATATGGTACATTGTGATTTCACTTCTATAGACTATTCAAATAGGAAAATCTACACTTGAAAATGTCCCAACAGTAGGACTTACCCATGTACCGCTTATTTTTTTAAGATACAAAGAGGTCTTAAATTGGGATTAATATTTTTATACTTACCTTCCCGAATTCAGACAAGCCATTGTGTGTAGCTGGATCTGATCCTGTATCCACAAGCCAATTATCTACCCTGAGAGAAAAGGTCCAATCAAAGGTTAGTATAATATGTGTCAAACTGCATTCATCGAATCATCTTCATGTGTTGCTTGTACACTATATCACTGATAAACCTGCACAGGTCTCATCTTCTGTGTTCCTTTATAGAGACTCTTTCTGGATAATGGGAATTTAAATTATGTATCTGTTCAGATACCGGTCTGGGTAAAATAAAATATATATATATATATATATAAATATAAAAGGTATGTAGAAAAACAAAGAACAGACGGCAGCACTCACAGGTATAAGTTGCAAATGGATTAAATATATTATCACATCAAAGTGATCCTGTCCGCATTTCTCTTAATGTTTGTAATGGTGACCAGACCACTGGCCAGTGCTCTCAACACAGTACAAGCCTCGATAGGCTATACCCGCAGAGGGAAACTTTCCAAAATCACTATCATTATCAAAGTCTTATATCTATGACAACAGGATATGGCTAGACATCTGCTGTTAATAAATAAATTCTAAATATAGCTCCATCTGTGGATGACATGATCCGTGGAGGACTGTAATTGTGTAGCATGACTTCTACAGATTAATCTGGCCACAAAAGTGGATCTCGGTCATCGTCCAATTGTGTTTTTTTCTGGCAAGAACCAGACATATGGACACAATGACCATATTTGTATCATTGTTGCATGTGTTGGTGTTTGGTGGAAGCCCACACACACATTAATACATTTAATAAATGTAATCCAAATCACCACGAGTAACAGTCTTACTGTAGACCTGTACCGGAAACCATACTTATAATATGCAACTTGAGAAAACAGTTTGCCTGCCATTCTAATAATTGTTCTGTCAGTGACATTTTTCAGTGAATGCTCTTACCATGGGGTGTTACAGCTGTGAGTTACCGTCATATAACGCACCCCTAGGTTGTGAAAAGTTCGTAACACTCCAAAGCTACTGTCAATTGAATGTCCACCCTCAACACCAATCAGACTGGCCACCTTCTTGGCTTTGAAGGCCTCTTCAATCCCTGTAGTTTAAAAAAATAAAAATAATAAAAATGAATTTAAAAAGTGTATTTACAACACGTGCAAGTTATTAAATTATCCCACCAGCAGAACCACCAGTTATCAAACTATCCCACCAGCAGAACCCCCAGTTATCAAACTATCCCACCAGCAGAACCCCCAGTTATCAAACTATCCCACCAGCAGAACCACCAGTTATCAAACTACTCCACCAGCAGAACCCCCAGCTATCAAACTATCCCACCAGCAGAACCCCCAGTTATCAAATTGTCCCACCAGCAGAACCCCCAGTTATCAAACTACTCCACCAGCAGAACCACCAGTTATCAAACTACTCCACCAGCAGAACCCCCAGCTATCAAACTATCCCACCAGCAGAACCCCCAGTTATCAAATTGTCCCACCAGCAGAACCCCCAGTTATCAAATGATCCCACCAGCAAAACCCCCAGTTATCAAATGATCCCACCAGCAGAACCCCCAGTTATCAAATTGTCCCACCAGCAGAACCCCCAGTTATCAAATGATCCCACCAGCTGAACCCCCAAATCATATTGTTATCAAATTATCCCACCAGCAGAACCCCCAGTTATCAAATTATTCCACCAGCAGAACCCCTAAATCATATTGTCGTCCCCCCCAGCAGAACCCCAGTTATCAAGTTATTCCCCCAGCGCAACCCCCAGTTATGAAATTATTCCCCTAGCGGAACCCCCTAGGTTATTATATTATCCCCCAGTAGAGTCCCAGTTATCAAGTCTCCCCACCCCCCACCCCCCACCCCCCCACCCCCCCTCAGTTATCAAATTATTCCCCTAGCGGAACCCCCAGGTTATTAAATTATCCCCCCCAGCAGAAACCCAGATATAAAATTATCCTCCTAAGGGAACCACCAGTTATCAAGTTACCCCCTCCCACCACCGGGACCCCAGTTATCAAACTATCCTCCTGCTTGCAGCCACCGAGTAAGCAAGACTGAAGGTGCCCATACATGCAGATTCTGCCAATGCGATGTGCGCTACGAGATGTGCGCTCCCGCAGCATCTCATCGCACAGTACAAAAAGTATGTGCTGCACATACTTTTTGTATTGTCTTTTTATCGCATCGCATGCACAACGCATGCACAACGCATGCGATGCTAAATTAGCACAAAACGCACAGCAGAATCGGTGCGTGTATGGGCACCTTTACTCTCTGCTGTGATGACTGTGGGGAGATCAAGGCCGATGCTGACGTCACAGCCCTATTTCACCACAGCCGGGCCCACCTGCCTTTTAAGGCGGCACTTCCAGGAACCGCTGGGGTGCCGCATACAAATGCCCCCTCCCCCCCGGCTGTCAATCAACTGGCAAACAGCCAGCGATGGATAGTCATCGGCTTTATTTGCAAGGGGACCCCGCGCATGCGCACAGCGTGCCGTGTGCATGTGTGCTCATTTGATAATCGTCAGGGCAGCAAATTCGCAGCCCCGTGACTGGGCCCCATATCCTGCTGTGCCACCTGCCCGCACCCCTGTACCTGCACTACAGCTCGCACACATGAGCCCGCACCCCTGTACCTGCACTACTGCTCACACACATGAACCCGCACCCCTGTACCTGCACTACTGCTCACACACATAAACCCGCACCCCTGTACCTGCACTACTGCTCACACACATGAACCCGCACCCCTGTACCTGCACTACTGCTCACACACATGAACCCGCACCCCTGTACCTGCACTACTGCTCACACACATGAACCCGCACCCCTGTACCTACACTACTGCTCACACACATGAGCCCGCACCCCTGTACCTGCACTACTGCTCGCACACATGAACCCACACCCCTGTACCTGCACTGCTGCTCACACACATAAACCCGCACCCCTGTACCTGCACTACTGCTCACACACATGAACCCGCACCCCTGTACCTGCACTACTGCTCACACACATGAACCCGCACTCCTGTACCTGCACTACTGCTCACACACATGAACCCGCACCACTGCTCACACACATGAACCCGCACCCCTGTACCTGCACTACTGCTCACACACATGAACCCGCACCCCTGTACCTGCACTACTGCTCACACACATGAACCCGCACCCCTGTACCTGCTCTACTGCTCACATACATGAACCCGCACCCCTGTACCTGCACTACTGCTCACACACATGAACCTGCACCCCTGTACCTGCACTACTGCTCACACACATGAACCCACACCCCTGTACCTGCACTACTGCTCACACACATGAACCCACACCCCTGTACCTGCACTACTGCTCACACACATGAACCCGCACCCCTGTACCTGCTCTACTGCTCACATACATGAACCCGCACCCCTGTACCTGCACTACTGCTCACACACATGAACCTGCACCCCTGTACCTGCACTACTGCTCACACACATGAACCCACACCCCTGTACCTGCACTACTGCTCACACACATGAACCCACACCCCTGTACCTGCACTACTGCTCACACACATGAACCCGCACCCCTGTACCTGCACTACTGCTCACACACATGAACCCGCACCCCTGTACCTGCACTACTGCTCACACACATGAACCCGCACCCCTGTACCTGCACTACTGCTCACACACATGAACCTGCACCTGCACTACTGCTCACACACATGAACCCACACCCCTGTACCTGCACTACTGCTCACACACATGAACCCACACCCCTGTACCTGCACTACTGCTCACACACATTAACCCACACCCCTGTACCTGCACTACTGCTCACACACATGAACCCGCACCACTGCTCACACACATGAACCCGCACCCCTGTACCTGCACTACTGCTCACACACATGAACCCACACCCCTGTACCTGCACTACTGCCCACACACATGAACCCGCACCCCTGTACCTGCACTACTGCTCACACACATGAACCTGCACTACTGCCCACACACATGAACCCGCACCCCTGTACCTGCACTACTGCTCACACACATGAACCCGCACCCCTGTACCTGCACTACTGCTCACACACATGAACCCGCACCCCTGTACCTGCACTACTGCTCACACACATGAACCCGCACCCCTGTACCTGCACTACTGCTCACACACATGAACCTGCTCTACTGCTCACATACATAAACCCGCACCCCTGTACCTGCACTACTGCTCACACACATGAACCCGCACCCCTGTACCTGCACTACTGCTCACACACATGAGCCCGCACCCCTGTACCTGCACTACTGCTCACACACAGGAACCCGCACCCCTGTACCTGTACTACTGCTCACACACATGAACACGTCGGGATACTTATGGCACATCTGATGGACGATGTCTATCTGCTCCAATGTCCGTTTAACAGCGTCTTTGCCTTGAGTATCACAGGGGACATATGCAGCCCAGAACTACAGAAAATAAAAACAGTGAATTGGTAAGTGTCATACTGCGCACGGGATGCAGTCAGTTTCCCGGCGGTCGGAATCCCGGCGGTCAAAATCCCGACACCGGAATTCCGACCGCCGCAATGCCGGCACTTTGTCCCTCTGTGGGTGTCCACGACACCCATAGAGGGAGAATAAATTAGTGTGCCGAGCGTAGCGAGTCACCGGGCCTGCTGCGTGGCGAGCGCAACTAGCCCGCAAGGGGGGGGGGGGCGATCCATATTCCCCCCCCTTTGTCGGCATTGCGGTGGTCGTTATTCCGGCGTCCGGATTTTGACCTCCGGGATTTCATACCAATCCCCTGCGCACATGCTAGGGGTATATTTACTAAAGTGTAGTTTTGTAAACAAGAAGATATTGCCCATAGCAACCAGATTCTACTGATCATTTCTCTATCACCTTTGTAGAATGTGATCGGTTGCTATAGGCAACAACTCCACTTTTAAATACCCCCTAGTGTCTGTACGCCATAGGGCGCGAGATGTCCAGCATGAATGAGGCACTGTTAGAGGAGTATCGTATTATATGTTTCTTTACATTTGACATCTATCCGCATGGCAGAATCAGCGACACACCACTCGCATTGCGCCACAGACACTGCGCTGCAACATTGATGTCACATGAGTTCGTTTAAACATGTACAAAGTCGCAGATGAAGCAAAACGGGCATCAGCGTAATGCATACATGCCTATGGCCAGAAGGCTCCTGAAAATCGGGTCCCTCTCCTGCCCCCCCCCCCGGAAAGTTGGCAAGTCTCCTGCTTTCCCCTGCAGCCCTGCGCCCCCCTTATCTGCAGCACCAAGTCCAGGATTTTGTGGGTCCGCGGCAAATTGCATCCTTTTAGCTCCTCCCCCATTCCGCAAATCCACAAATTGACACGTTTGAGTGTCATGGGGGCGGAGTTTGCTGATCAGCCAAGTTCCGCCCCTCCTGGCAGCAGTATCTGGTCTCCAGAGAGTATAAAAGTCGGTAAGTATGGCTCAAGGGGGAAAGTCATGGCCATTTGCATCGGAGCCCCTACACAGATTCAGACTCAGTCACATACAATGAAATGTACATTGTGTGGAATCAAAGCAGGACAGCATCAGAAAGGGACCGCAAGGACTAAAGTCCCAGGCCTGGATACACTGGGGGCCCACCCTTTCTCCTACCACCGACACCTGCAGTCTCCAGGTATCATCCTGGAACTAGTCTGCAGGCAGCTACCTTCTAGCAATAGGTGGGAGCAGCATGGTATCTCAGGGTCTGGACGAGGCAGGCAGGTAGGAAGGAAGAGTCCTGGGGTGAGGCGGGGCTGGCTGCGGCTACTAGGGGTAATTCAGACCTGATCACACAGCCGCGAATTCCACACCCGGCATTGATGAACTCCTGCTACTCTTTCTGATTAGGGATGGCCATCGACTATCGATGATCCAAAATCATCAATGGTTCATGGCCGATGTCGAATACTTTTGCCATCGATGAGGGAGAACCAGATGGTTTCCCTCCATCGATGGAACAGCAAAACAATGTTTTACTGTTTGTTTTTTCAAAGTGAAGGGACACGGAGCGTAGCTCCGCCCCTGACACCCGCAAAGCCCCTCCCCATGTTGACTATCGATTTGTAAAAATATCGATGGTCATCCATTGCATAGCATAGCACTATCGATGGCCAGTTGCCGAATTGCCATAGATGGCAATAGCAACGATGGCCATCCCTATTTCTGATCACTGCCCATGCGCCAGGAAGTAGGCCCCCTGAGGGCTGAAACCAGAGGTTTAGTGGGACTGCTAAGAAAAACGCAGGCGCCACATGCCTAGGAAAACGCTGCGAGTGTCCAGGAAAAGGCAGGCGGGCCTGAGCGTGGGTGGGTGAGGGTGCGTGATGTTAGTTCCATATCCCTGTATACATCGCACCGCAGAGGAAGCCTCTGGCTGCTCTGAGCCTGCAATGACTGGTGCCCATTGTAACAATCAATTGATGGTGAGCCCGTTATGATGAGTTTTGGACATATTTGCTTGGCTGCAGCTGTACACGATCTGGTCTGAATTACCCCCACGGTGCGGCTCTGACTATGGGGATTGCACTGGAGGAGTTACTCTGTGGCTCTGGCTACAGGGACCAGCCCTGGAGCGGTAGGGTGCTGGGGTGAAGGTTCTGCTGGCTGCATGTGTTGTGTGTCATGAAATGTCAAGTCAGGCTGCGGGAGCAGTGTGTGCGTCACCAGTGTTGACTCTGTTGCCAGTCTAGGACCCCACATATCTGATGGCTGAAATGCATCAAAGTGATCAGTGCAAGCCAGCAATGTAGTTTTGGTTAGGCGGTGGCCTATTTCCAAGTTGGAGAAAGTTAAAGGGGAGGAGCAAAATGTATGAACTAAATATTGACTCACACAAAATACATCTCCTCCAGTGTTTGCAGACCTCAAACTAATAATTCCCTGTAACGTTACAGTCACTTGCTCCCCAAACTTACCTGACCCCCAACTCTTCCCTCTTTCAGTTTGGGAATGTTGGTGTGAGTACTATTTAAAGTATAGAGATCGGCCTTACTCAGCTGGTTATTGAAGAGACTTAGGAGCTGCCAAGGTAAGTCATTGTGTCTGCGAAGGAAAAAAAAGAGTTTGTCAAGTATTTACCATATCCTTATTAATACTTATACAGATCTTTTATCTGTGATATTCACATATACATACAGCTTCCCTTAAGGGCCCCATACATCAGCAATTAATTGTGACAATTTTCAGATATGGAGATGATTGCCACAATTAATTTTAGATGTGTGGGCTCCCCCTTTTGGCAATCCCAATCAAAATCGCCAATCGATTGCTTAATCAGGTTTTTAAACATGTTTAATAATCTGGTATTATCTGCAGATATTTTTTATATGTGTGGGCATTCCCAATTCGTCTTCTTCATCTATTTACATTATGAACAGCAATCGATTGGGCAATTTCCAGATATGAAGATGCAATCTTTAGATGGAAAAATCTGCCGATCACTGAAATAAATCTGTAATGTGTGGGCAAGTCAGATAGATTGTAAAATCCATTTATCTGGCCAAAAAATCCCTGTATCTGGAAATCCATAAATTGTGATTGCTGATGTATGGGGCCCATTAGTGTATTGCTCACCCTTATGAGGTAAAATGAGTGTTGTTGCAAATAATTGGATCCCCCCAGTGGTCCAGTAGGGGGTAGTCTGCACTAATTACCTGGGCTCAGGCTGCTGGACAATCCTGGCAGGGGCCTGGGTCCGCTGCCCCTGTGGAGTATACTTGTAGCTGGCACCATCTTCCCAGTTATCCCTTCAGGAAGATGGTGCCACACATTGAAAGCAAAGACATTGGCACTGTGTCAGTCTTTGGTCTCTAGTGGTAAGTGTCATTTTCCCAAAATATCAATGGGAAAATGGAGCTGGTCAGGGAGGTGGGACCGGTTCCAGAGAACAAGCTAAAGGAGTGAATTCAGGGGCAGAAGCAATTTATTGAGGGTAGTTTCCATGCCACAAGTCAGAATGGGCATGTCCAGCATGTAATAGTGTCATTAGCATTGTAGACAGACACACTTTCTTTGAAAAAGCCCTTTTGGAGGGCGAAACGCGTTAGCAGTTACCCCCCAGCGATTGGTGATTTATTGTCCAACAGCCAGACAAACATCGGATGATTATTTCCAGAAAATCTTCTTTGCAAAGCTGCTTGGTTTTCACCTTACACGGCAGTACCATCTAGCCGTATAAAGCCACAAGCTTAGAGTCATAACCGTTGAACGCCAGCAGGAGTACTAATCCAGCATGGGTGAGAGACGCGCTGTATTATCACTGACAGCGTGAGTGCGCACAACATCCACCGCACCTGCCCGCCTAACATCACAGCTAACTCCGCATGGCGGGACACTCCGGACTCGCAAGGTGAAGGACTGTTTGGAGGTATAGGTGAGATACATATCCAACAACGCACCACCCTCCATAGCATCTGCTCTTATATACAAACTGTCCTCCCGCGAGCTATTCTTCATCTATACAGACTCCCCGCTGTGTAGTGCCGTGGCCCGGCAACACTGTGGGTTCAGCTCGGCTTACCCTTTCCTCACAAGGAACATTATCTTCTGGCAAATTTGCTATACATACCATCCACTACCTTGGAAATATATCTAAATTTGGGAGGCAAATAGAAAACCTATTTATAAAAAGTATTTTCTATGCAGAAATTCATTGTATAAATGTTTTTATGATTTTTATATGCGCATAATTATTTATCTTGATTTTTTAGTACATTACCATGTCTTATTGTTTATAGGTGGCCGCCTATTAAAATTTCGGTACTTATGTAATATCTGGGCTCCCGTTTTTCTTATGAGACCGCGTCCACTCGCCACGCTTCGGGCACGGTGGCGAGCGCAGGGGTATGAAAAAATGGGGTGCATTTAACATGGGAGCCCAGATAATACATAAGTACCAAAATTTCTATATCTGTATAAATAAATTAATTTTGTTATTATTCTGAGACAGTTTCCATCCAGTCATTAAGTCTGTGCATTCACTCATGGTGTGTATACCTTTAAGATATTACAAATAAATAGCGCAGCAATTCCCACTTTTGTGGCTACATTTGGTCTTTTTGTGTGAAGTCCGTTATCGGACCCAATACAAATTATATGCTCAGACACTTGAGCATATAGAATAGCTGCAGCTCAATATATTTATATAAAATCTCAAATTAACAAATGTATTATTATACCTTACAATATATTAGCGCCCGATTTGGTCACTAATCTTTAGTGACCAAGTATCTGTTTGTTGGCTCCGGGAAGAAGACAGGGTGGGCAGCTGATGTCATGTGATGTCAGCCGCCCTCGCCCAGCACACTGTGTCCCGCCCACATTTACATGGGTACACCCAGCTTTTGCATTGGGATGCTCATGAAACACCGAGCATTCCCATAGCGGAGCACCGCCCCCCTCCCCGTGCGAGCGCCATACTGAGACAGTGCAGGTCAACAAAGGTGCCCACACAGAAGCCCTGCACATGCACAGGGCAGAAACATCGGTCCCCCGTGCGAACATGTGGGGGATCAATGAGATTAGAATTAGGTCCAATATCCCGCACTGTATCCAACCTGCTCTGTATCCGACCCACACTGTAACCATCCTGCACTGTATCCATTTCACATTGTATACCAAACTCATCCGACCCACACTGTATCCATCCCACACTGTATCCATCTCACATTGTATACCACACTTCATCCGACCCACACTGTATCCATCCCACACTGCATCCATCTCACATTGTATACCAAACTCATCCGACCTACACTGTATCCATCCCACACTGTATCCATTTCACATTGTAAACCACACTTTATCCGACCCACACTGTATCCATCCCACACTGTATCCATCTCACATTGTATACCACACTTCATCCGACCCACACTGTATCCATCCCACACTGCATCCATCTCACATTGTATACCACACTTCATCCGACCCACACTGTATCCATTCCACACTGTATCCATCTCACATTGTATACCAAACTTCATCCGACCCACACTGTATCCATCCCGCACTGTATCCATTTCACATTGTATACCACACTTCATCCGACCCACACTGTATCCATCCCGCACTGTATCAATCTCACATTGTATACCACACTTCATCCGACCCACACTGTATCCATCCCGCACTCTATCCATCTCACATTCTATACCAAACTTCATCCGACCCACACTGTATCCATCCCGCACTGTATCCATCTCACATTGTATACCAAACTTCATCCGACCCACACTGTATCCATCCCGCACTCTATCCATCTCACATTGTATACCAAACTTCATCCGACCCACACTGTATCCATTCCACACTGTATCCATTCCACACTGTATCCATTTCACATTGTATACCAAACTTCATCCGACCCACACTGTATCCACCCCGCACTGTATCCATCTCACATTGTATACCACACTTCATCCGACCCACACTGTATCCATCTCACATTGTATACGACACTTCATCCGACCCACACTGTATCCATCCCACACTGTATCCATCTCACATTGTATACCACACTTCATCCGACCCACACTGTATCCATCTCACATTGTATACCACACTTCATCCGACCCACACTGTATCCATCCCACACTGTATCCATCTCACATTGTATACCACACTTCATCCGACCCACACTTCATCCGACCCACACTGTATCCATCTCACATTGTATCCATCTCACATTGTAAACCAAACTTCATCCGACCCACACTGTATCCATCTCACATTGTATACCAAACTTCATCCGACCCACACTGTATCCATCTCACATTGTATACCACACTTCATCCGACCCACACTTCATCCGACCCACACTGTATCCATCCCACACTGTATCCATTTCACATTGTATACCGAACTTCATCCGACCCACACTGTATCCATTTCACATTGTATACCACACTTCATCCGACCCACACTGTATCCATCTCACATTGTATACCACACTTCATCCGACCAACAGTGTATCCATCTCACATTGTATACCACACTTCATCCGACCCACACTTCATCCGACGCACACTGTATCCATCCCACACTGTATCCATTTCACATTGTATACCGAACTTCATCCGACCCACACTGTATCCATTTCACATTGTATACCGAACTTCATCCGACCCACACTGTATCCATCTCACATTGTATACCAAACTTCATCCGACCCACACTGTATCCATCCCGCACTGTATCCATCTCACATGTACACCAAACTTCATCCGACCCACACTGTATCCATCTCACATTGTATACCACACTTCATCCGACCCACACTGTATCCATCTCACATTGTATACCACACTTCATCCGACCCACACTGTATCCATCTCACATTGTATACCACACTTCATCCGACCCACACTGTATCCATTTCACATTGTATACCACACTTCATCCGACCCACACTGTATCCATTTCACATTGTATACCGAACTTCATCCGACCCACACTGTATCCATCTCACATTGTATACCAAACTTCATCCGACCCACACTGTATCCATCTCACATTGTATACCAAACTTCATCCGACCCACACTGTATCCATTTCACATTGTATACCAAACTTCATCCGACCCACACTGTATCCATCCCGCACTGTATCCATCTCACATTGTATACCAAACTTCATCCGACCCACACTGTATCCAATCCGCACTCTAATGGATGTTCATGCTAAATAGCAATTCGCGCGCGTGCGGGGGAAACTCGGCGTGCGAGGGGGGGGGGGGGCAGCATTCGTGCGGGCGGTGTTTAAACCACACGCAAAGCTGAGAATTTTGGAGCTTTGAGTGTGAACCATAAGGCCCTATATCTCGCACTGTATCCAGCGCACACTGTATCCAATCCGCACTACTGTACAGAGGCAGAACTCTGGGAGGCAAATGAGTCATCTGCCGCTGGGCTCCTGCACCCAAAGGGGCACCTCTCCTGCCCTGCAAGTTTAAATCACTTAAATTAAAAGCCATTAATAGTTCTTCTGCGGCTGAATTTTGAAATACATTTGTTCTCTCTCTCTCTATAGATATTTTATATATAACATTGTGTGTGTGTGTGTGTGTGTGTGTGTGTGTGTGTGTGTGTGGGGGGGGACTAATATACATCTTGCCTCTGGGCAGCTGGGACACCACTGCTACTGTATATCCCACACTCAGGGCCGGCGCCACCACTAGGCAGGTCTAGGCATATGCCTAGGGCGCCGGCCACTGGAGGGCGGCAGTTCGCCCCTCGCCCCCCGTGCATGCCGGCTTCTGACAGGAGCCTGCAGTGGTGTCCTTGCCGTGCGGGTATCTGCGGCGCTGTGTATAAAGCTGGCGGCGGTGGGGGGTCCCTGCAGTGAATAAGAAATAACTAGCGCTATCCGCCGGGCTATGCGGCGGCGCGGGAAGCGCTGCCGGGTCTGAAAACACTGGCCGCATGCTGATTGGCTGAGATTCAGCCAATCAGCGTGCGACCAGTGTTTTCAAAACAGAAGCGCTTCCCACGCCGCCGCATAGTGCTAGTTATTTCCTATGCACTGCAGGGACCCCCGCCGCCGCCAGCTTTATACACAGCGCCACAGGTACCCGCGCGGCAAGGACACTACTGCAGGCTCCTGTCAGACACCAGCATGGACCCCCCTGCCTGCTCCCCATACGGCGCAACAGTTACCCCCCGGCACCAGGGCGTCCCCACCCCGAATCGCCTGGGGTGCTCCGGTGCCTTGCACCGTGCCTGCCCACACTGTAAACAAACAAAGTAGTGGAAAACTGAGCTAAAAAGGCACTAAAACTCATATCAATAATATTACAAAATTTTATGAATTGATATATGTATGTATTACATGAATAGAAAAAAAAAGATGAAAAATTAATAATAGAAAGAATGTATGGTTAAAAATTTTTGTAAACCCAATAAAAATCAATTAATAAGTAGGTTACAAGTACAGGTGCAGTCCATACGGCACCATATATTGTATAGGTGTCCAATTTGGCATAGCATGCACGTCTGTATCTGTTCCTACAGTATATTGCCTTGCTCAATACCTTTTGTGCTAGTGCTATGCGGTGTTACCCTGTGTGTGCTGCTGCAGTGCGGAGGGACCCTGTGTGCAGCTGCAGTGAAATGTGTAAAAGTGGCACTGTGTGTTGTAATGTAAATAACGGACTTTACTGTGTGGTGTAATGTGAATTGGTACTAATACTGTATATGGCCATGCCCCTTCCCCATGAAATCACGCACTTAATTTTTGGTGCGCGGCTCCAGTGTGCAATGTCCCTATTTGGAGTTTGGGGGAGGAGGTACCAATTCCCTTTCTGGCACAAGGCACCAAAATGTCTAGCTTCAGCACTGCAGCGTTGAGAGTGGTAACAGAGGTACATACAGTGGTGGCACCGGTAAAAGCGGTATAGCCTACACAGCGGTGGCACCGGTAACAGCGATATAGCCTACACAGTGGTGGCACCGGTAACAGCAGTATAGCCTACACAGCGGTGGCACCAGTAACAATGGCATAGCCTACACAGCGATGTTACCAGTAACAGTGGCATAGCCTATACAGCGATGTTACCAGTAACAGTGGCATAGCCTACACAGCAATGGCATTGGTAACAGCAGCATAGCCTACACAGCGGTGGCACCAGTAACAATGGCATAGCCTACACAGCGATGTTACCAGTAACAGTGGTATAGCCTACACAGCGATGTTACCAGTAACAGTGGCATAGCCTACACAGCGATGTTACCAGTAACAGTGGCATAGCCTACACAGCAATGGCATTGGTAACAGCAGCATAGCCTACACAGCGGTGGCACCAGTAACAATGGCATAGCCTACACAGCGATGTTACCAGTAACAGTGGTATAGCCTACACAGCGATGTTACCAGTAACAGTGGCATAACCTACACAGCAATGGCACCAGTAACAGCGGCATAGCCTACACAGCAATGGCACCGGTAACAGCGGCATAGCCTACACAACGAAGGGACCGGTAACAGCAGCATAGCCTACACAGCAATGGCACCGGTAACAGCGGCATAGCCTACACAGCAATGGCACCGGTAACAGCGGCATAGCCTACACAGCAATGGCACCGGTAACAGCGGCATAGCCTACACAACGAAGGGACCGGTAACAGGGGCATAGCCTACACAGCAATGGTACTTTTAACAGCGGCATAGCCTACACAGCAATGGCACCGGTAACAGCGGCATAGCCTACACAGCAATGGCACCGGTAACAGTGGCATAGCCTACACAGCAATGGCACCGGTAACAGCGCCATAGCCTACACAGCAATGGCACCGGTAACAGCGGCATAGCCTACACAGCAATGGCACCGGTAACAGCGGCATAGCCTACACAGCAATGGCACCGGTAACAGCGGCATAGCCTACAAAGCAATGGCACCGGTAACAGCGGCATAGCCTACACAGCAATGGCACCGGTAACAGCGGCATAGCCTACACAGCAATGGCACCGGTAACAGCGGCATAGCCTACACAGCAATGACACCAGTAACAGCGGCATAGCCCACACAACGAAGGGACCGGTAACAGCGGCGTAGCCTACACAGCAATGGCACCGGTAACAGCGGCATAGCCTACACAGCAATGGCACCGTTAACAGCGGCATAGCCTACACAGCAATGGCACCGGTAACAGCGGCATAGCCTACACAGCAATGGCACCGGTAACAGCGACATAGCCTACACAGGGATGATACAGATGACTGTCCCTGGTATTTCACTTCATTTTCAAATCCCTATAAACCAATATCCAGAATCTGTTACCTTAGCTTGGTATTCAGGGCTAATGAGGAATATATGGTTAGTTACCTGTGTATTTTAACATTTATAAAAATGTGAAGTAAAAAAACTGCGTGATGTATATAGAAAACATGTTGCAGAAGAAGGGAAAGTAAACCATTTACTAAATTTGCAGAACTCTTCTGAGTGTCAAGGACAGTTCAGCGAACCTGCAAGCTCCGATGTCTGTTATTCTATAGAACAGTGCTGCTCTGATAGTTACTGTATGGGTCTGATGGGCTGGTGTCAGCTGTCTCTTATACTGATATAATTACACAGCTTCCTCTCTAACATAATTTGGGCCCCCCTCCTCCACCCCAACCCAGGTTCACAATAGGCAACAAGGTAATGGGTAATGGCAGAGGGTGACAGTGGGAGGCAGCTGGTGACAGGGAGAGTCAGGGTGGGACAATGGGTTACAGGAAGAGGGCGATAGGGACAGTAGTAGTCATCAGGGGCCCCAGTGTACCCATGGTCGTTCCACCTCTATCTCTGCTGTACATTGTGAACATCTTGGAGAATACATTCAGCTGTTCAGCAGAAGCGACACTGACAGGTCATGATAATAATAATAATATAATTTATATAGCGCTTTTCTCCAGCAGGCCTCAAAGTCGCTTTACAGACAGAAAAGGAGTTTTTCATACTTTAACATCCACGTGAACAGTAAATGCTCAAAGCAAGGTGAGCAAACAAGACATGCAAGCGTACCTGCTACACCAATTGGGGATGTCCATGTTGAAAGGTGACGACATTGAGACAAAAAAATGCGAAAAACTCACATCAACCTTTTCACATGTCAACCAAGTGCATATTGATTTATATACAGTAGACCTTTCAATCCACACCCCCAGTTCCAGTGGATTGTCCTGCTTTAAATAATAATAATCATCATTATAAGATTTTTTTTTAAAGGATTTTGGGCCAGATGCACTAAGCTTCAAAAGTGATAAAATGGAGAGTGATAAACAACCAATCAGCTCCTGCCTGACATTTTTCAAACACAGTCTGTGACATGGCAGGCAGGAGCTGATTGGCTGACTGTTTATCACTCTCCGTTTTATCACTTTTGAAGCTTAGTGCATCTGTCCCTTTGTGAGAGAATTGGGACTACCACTGTGGTAGAGAACGGAGAAATCGCCTTATTCTAAGGAAGGATGGCTGTTAATCGATAGTTACCTACAATCCTGGAACCAGCGGGAGAATGTTATATATTTAAGTACAACCATAAAATGACTAGTTTGAGAGTAAGCAAAACAGTTATATCAGGTTCCCTCGAGTAAAGGAAGTGGCAGCAGCATTACCAGAAGCAGAACTTACCCATATATGACAGGTATACTGTCCATTATTTCCAGACCTAGGACTTACCCATATATGACAGGTATACTGTCCATTATTTCCTGACCTAGGACTTACCCATCTATGACAGGTACACTGTCCATTACTTCCAGACCTAGGACTTACCCATCTATGACAGGTACACTGTCCATTACTTCCAGACCTAGGACTTACCCATCTATGACAGGTACACTGTCCATTACTTCCAGACCTAGGACTTACCCATCTATGACAGGTACACTGTCCATTACTTCCAGACCTAGGACTTACCCATCTATGACCGGTACACTGTCCATTATTTCCAAGGCTTGTGTTCTGTTAGAATTCACGCCCGCCACAAAGTGACAGCAAAGCAGTGACACTATACTCAGGATTGCCATAGTGTCCCGGTGTCACCTGTCAGGTTACAGATCCAGCAGGTCACCTGTGACAGGTAACGTTACTCCAGGACTTTATCTACTGTCTGCCGTTCACTCGTACATGTGATGGATTGTTGCTGAGTTGTGGAAGCTCACCAGCTTTTATGCCCTGTATACGATTAATCAGTAACTGGGAACATGAGAGAAAAGGATTAACTGCATTTCTTAATTATAATTACAGCAATATTGTAATAGTCACAGCCAAGTTTCACCTGGAGAATTATCACTATAATATAACAATAACTGCTGTATCTTTTGCTCAGTCCATACATAAATGGAGCCCTTGTTTGCCCCGAGATCTAGAACATTGCATGGGGTTGATACGTCAAGCAGTGAAAAAAGTGTACCAATGGGGAAGCTGCCTATAGCAGCCAATCAGCTGCTACCGATTATTTGACAGACTGTACGAGATAAATGCTTGCTCAAAGCTGATTGGTTGCTATGGGCAACTTCTGCACTGGTCCACTCCTTTACTCTTTTCACTGCTAGATACATCAACCCCCAAAGTTACTTCTGATTGTTTTAAAATCACCTTGGCCCATGGTTACCTACCCTCCTGCATTCTGCAGGAGACTCCCTGACATAGCAGCAATCTCCCTCTCTCCCTCATTAGTGTAGCAATCTCCCTCAGGTCACCTAGCCCACATTACACTGTTACATCATAGTTACCTCCCCTCCTGCATTCTGCAGGAGACTCCCTGAAATAACAGCAATCTCCCTCTCTCTCTCATTAGTCTAGCAATCTCCCTCATGTCACTTAGCCCACATTACACTGTTACATCATAGTTACCTCCCCTCCTGCATTCTGCAGGAGACTCCCCAAAATAACAGCAATCTCCCTCTCTCCCTCATTAGTCTAGCAATCTCCCTCATTACTCTGTTACATTATTGGGGGAAAAAATGAATCAGAGATACATGTAGATATATTTACATTGAATCATCAGCACCATTTCCCAGCACTTTACCAAGTATAGTAGCTCTTACTAACTGCTTTGGGGCTCATCTACATTTGGATATAAGTAATTTTAAAAGATTCCTCTCAGATGTAGTAGTACACACCCACGCTTCTAGGTGACACGTTCACAATCTCTCCATATATGCAACTAGACACGCCCTTTGGGTGGAGCATGACACGCCCCCTCAATGGGGCGCTGTGCAAAAGTCTACTACCAACTATAATCTCCCTGAAACTAGTTCAAAAGTAGGCAAGTTTGCCTTGGCCAAGTACCTGTAAACATTTATATGGTATTATGGGGCCTGAGTTGGGTCAGGAACATGATATGGATGAATAGAAAGACAATTGACCAGCTGCGTAAGGCATATAACTGCACAAGGGGTGCTTTCAGCATCCCGTCGGTGGGGATGTTGGCATTCACAATTCCCGAAGCTGGCAACACAACTACCACCAGGAGACCAGCAACGGAATCCTGACATCAATGAGAATACCGGCTCTGGAATGTCTGCAGCAGGGAATGTTGAACGTAAGTATGTGGGGTAGGTGAGGCCGGGTAAGGGGAGGGTTAAGTTTAGGCACTGTGGGTATTTAGGATTAAGCTGTGTGTGGGGGGGGGGGGTAGGTAGGGGGGTGGGTAGAATTAGGCTATGGGTTAGGCACTAGTAGGGGGGTTTGGGCTATGCTGCAGGGCAGGGGGGTTAGGCTGTGGGGTAACAGTGCCAGTGCAGTTACGTGGGGGGGGGGGGGGGGGGTAAGCTGCAGTTGTGTAAACTTTGTTACAGGTTACTAAGTTGCGATAATGACGTTAGTTTGATTACTTTTTGTATTTTATGCACATGAGACATGCGTAAGGTTAGGCCAATGGAGATTCACATTGATGAAGGAGACAAGAAAAGGTCATCACGAAAGTGAGAGCCAGCCCAGGATAGAGAGGCATCCAGGATCCAGGCCGGTTGCAGCAGTGTCAGGCTCACTGACAGGCAGCAGCAGCAGGTACAGTACTGCATAATGGGGCACCTGGAATTGGCTGGGATATAAGTGTATGTATAAGGAGCGCTGGGGTATCAGGATATAAGGAGAACTGGGGTATAAGGATATAAGGAGCGCTGGGGGTGTAAGGATAGAAGGAGCACTAGGGGTGTAAGGATAGAAGGAGCTCTGGGGGTGTAAGGATAGAAGGAGCACTGGGGTATAAGGATATAAGGAGCACTGGGGGTATAAGGATATAAGGAGCACTGGGGGTATAAGGATATAAGGAGCACTGGGGGTATAAGGATATAAGGAGCACTGGGGTATAAGGATATAAGGAGCACTGGGGTATAAGGATATAAGGAGCTCTTGGGTATAAGGAGCACTGGGGTATAAGGATATAAGGAGCACTGAATAGAAGGAGCACTGGGGTATAAGGATATAAGGAGCACTGGGATATAAGGAGCACTGGGGTATAAGGAGCACTGGGGTATAAGGATATAAGGAGCACTGGGGGTATAAGGAGCACTGGGGGTATAAGGATATAAGGAGCTCTGGGGTATAAGGATATAAGGAGCACTGGGGGTATAAGGAGCACTGGGGTATAAGGAGCACTGGGGTATAAGGAGCACTGGGGTATAAGGAGCACTGGGGTATAAGGATATAAGGAGCACTCGGGTATAAGGATATAAGGAGCTCTGGGGTATAAGGATAGAAGGAGCACTGGGGTATAAGGATATAAGGAGCACTGGGGGTATAAGGAGCACTGGGGGTATAAGGAGCACTGGGGGTATAAGGAGCACTGGGGTATAAGGATATAAGGAGCACTCGGGTACAAGGATATAAGGAGCTCTGGGGTATAAGGATATAAGTAGCACTGGATAGAAGGAGCACTGGGGTATAAGGATAGAAGGAGCACTGGGGTATAAGGATAGAAGGAGCACTGGGGTATAAGGATAGAAGGAGCACTGGGGGTATAAGGAGCACTGGGGGTATAAGGAGCTCTGGGGTATAAGGAGCACTGGGGTATAAGGATATAAGGAGCACTGGGGGTATAAGGAGCACTGGGGGTATAAGGAGCACTGGGGGTATAAGGATATAAGGAGCTCTGGGGTATAAGGATATAAGGAGCACTGGGGTATAAGGATATAAGGAGCACTGGGGGTATAAGGAGCACTGGGGCATAAGGAGCACTCGGGTATAAGTATATAAGGAGCTCTGGGGTATAAGGATAAAAGTAGCACTGGATATAAGGAGCACTGGGGTATAAGGATAGAAGGAGCACTGGGGTACATAGAGCACTGGGGTATAAGGATAGAAGGAGCACTGGGGTATAAGGATAGAAGGAGCACTGGGGTACATGGAGCACTGGGGGTATAAGGATAGAAGGAGCACTGGGGTATAAGGATAGAAGGAGCACTGGGGTATAAGGATAGAAGGAGCACTGGGGTATATGGAGCACTGGGGTATAAGGATAGAAGGAGCGCTGGGGTATAAGGATAGAAGGAGCGCTGGGGTATAAGGATAGAAGGAGCGCTGGGGTATAAGGATAGAAGGAGCGCTGGGGTATAAGGATAGAAGGAGCGCTGGGGTATAAGGATAGAAGGAGCGCTGGGGTATAAGGATAGAAGGAGCGCTGGGGTATAAGGATAGAAGGAGCGCTGGGGTATAAGGATAGAAGGAGCGCTGGGGTATAAGGATAGAAGGAGCGCTGGGGTATAAGGATAGAAGGAGCGCTGGGGTATAAGGATAGAAGGAGCACTGGGGTATAAGGATAGAAGGAGCACTGGGGGTATAAGGAGCACTGGGGGTATAAGGATAGAAGGAGCACTGGGGTATAAGGATAGAAGGAGCACTGGGGTACATGGAGCACTGGGGTATAAGGATAGAAGGAGCACTGGGGTACATGGAGCACTGGGGGTATAAGGATAGAAGGAGCACTGGGGTATAAGGATAGAAGGAGCACTGGGGTATAAGGATAGAAGGAGCACTGGGGTACATGGAGCACTGGGGTATAAGGATAGAAGGAGCACTGGGGTATAAGGATAGAAGGAGCACTGGGGTACATGGAGCACTGGGGGTATAAGGATAGAAGGAGCACTGGGGTATAAGGATAGAAGGAGCACTGGGGTATATGGAGCACTGGGGTATAAGGATGGAAGGAGCACTGGGGTATAAGGATAGAAGGAGCGCTGGGGTATAAGGATAAAAGGAGCGCTGGGGTATAAGGATAGAAGGAGCGCTGGGGTATAAGGATAGAAGGAGCGCTGGGGTATAAGGATAGAAGGAGCGCTGGGGTATAAGGATAGAAGGAGCGCTGGGGTATAAGGATAGAAGGAGCGCTGGGGTATAAGGATAGAAGGAGCGCTGGGGTATAAGGATATAAGGAGCGCTGGGGTATAAGGATAGAAGGAGCACTGGGGTATAAGGATATAAGGAGCACTGGGGTATAAGGATATAAGGAGCTCTGGGGTATTAGGAGCACTGGGGTATAAGGATATAAGGAGCACTGGGGTATAAGGATATAAGGAGCACTGAATAGAAGGAGCACTGAATAGAAGGAGCACTGGGGTATAAGGATATAAGGAGCACTGGGATATAAGGAGCACTGGGGTATAAGGAGCACTGGGGTATAAGGATATAAGGAGCACTGGGGGTATAAGGAGCACTGGGGGTATAAGGATATAAGGAGCTCTGGGGTATAAGGATATAAGGAGCACTGGGGGTATAAGGAGCACTGGGGGTATAAGGAGCACTGGGGTATAAGGAGCACTGGGGTATAAGGAGCACTGGGGTATAAGGATATAAGGAGCACTCGGGTATAAGGATATAAGGAGCTCTGGGGTATAAGGATAGAAGGAGCACTGGGGTATAAGGATATAAGGAGCACCGGGGGTATAAGGAGCACTGGGGGTATAAGGAGCACTGGGGTATAAGGATATAAGGAGCACTCGGGTACAAGGATATAAGAAGCTCTGGGGTATAAGGATATAAGTAGCACTGGATAGAAGGAGCACTGGGGTATAAGGATAGAAGGAGCACTGGGGTATAAGGAAAGAAGGAGCACTGGGGTATAAGGATAGAAGGAGCACTGGGGTATAAGGATAGAAGGAGCACTGGGGTATAAGGATAGAAGGAGCACTGGGGGTATAAGGAGCACTGGGGGTATAAGGAGCACTGGGGGTATAAGGAGCACTGGGGGTATAAGGAGCACTGGGGGTATAAGGAGCACTGGGGTATAAGGAGCACTGGGGTATAAGGAGCACTGGGGTATAAGGATATAAGGAGCACTGGGGTATAAGGATATAAGGAGCACTGGGGGTATAAGGAGCACTGGGGGTATAAGGATATAAGGAGCTCTGGGGTATAAGGATATAAGGAGCTCTGGGGTATAAGGATATAAGGAGCACTGGGGTATAAGGATATAAGGAGCACTGGGGTATAAGGATATAAGGAGCACTGGGGGTATAAGGAGCACTGGGGTATAAGGAGCACTCGGGTATAAGTATATAAGGAGCTCTGGGGTATAAGGATAAAAGTAGCACTGGATATAAGGAGCACTGGGGTATAAGGATAGAAGGAGCACTGGGGTACATGGAGCACTGGGGTATAAGGATAGAAGGAGCACTGGGGTATAAGGATAGAAGGAGCACTGGGGTACATGGAGCACTGGGGGTATAAGGATAGAAGGAGCACTGGGGTATAAGGATAGAAGGAGCACTGGGGTATAAGGATAGAAGGAGCACTGGGGTATATGGAGCACTGGGGTATAAGGATAGAAGGAGCACTGGGGTATAAGGATAGAAGGAGCGCTGGGGTATAAGGATAGAAGGAGCGCTGGGGTATAAGGATAGAAGGAGCGCTGGGGTATAAGGATAGAAGGAGCGCTGGGGTATAAGGATAGAAGGAGCGCTGGGGTATAAGGATAGAAGGAGCGCTGGGGTATAAGGATAGAAGGAGCGCTGGGGTATAAGGATAGAAGGAGCGCTGGGGTATAAGGATAGAAGGAGCGCTGGGGTATAAGGATAGAAGGAGCGCTGGGGTATAAGGATAGAAGGAGCACTGGGGGTATAAGGAGCACTGGGGGTATAAGGATAGAAGGAGCACTGGGGTATAAGGATAGAAGGAGCACTGGGGTATAAGGATAGAAGGAGCACTGGGGTACATGGAGCACTGGGGTATAAGGATAGAAGGAGCACTGGGGTACATGGAGCACTGGGGGTATAAGGATAGAAGGAGCACTGGGGTATAAGGATAGAAGGAGCACTGGGGTATAAGGATAGAAGGAGCACTGGGGTACATGGAGCACTGGGGTATAAGGATAGAAGGAGCACTGGGGTATAAGGATAGAAGGAGCACTGGGGTACATGGAGCACTGGTGGTATAAGGATAGAAGGAGCACTGTGGTATAAGGATAGAAGGAGCACTGGGGTATATGGAGCACTGGGGTATAAGGATAGAAGGAGCGCTGGGGTATAAGGATAGAAGGAGCGCTGGGGTATAAGGATAGAAGGAGCGCTGGGGTATAAGGATAGAAGGAGCGCTGGGGTATAAGGATAGAAGGAGCGCTGGGGTATAAGGATAGAAGGAGCGCTGGGGTATAAGGATAGAAGGAGCGCTGGGGTATAAGGATAGAAGGAGCGCTGGGGTATAAGGATAGAAGGAGCGCTGGGGTATAAGGATAGAAGGAGCGCTGGGGTATAAGGATAGAAGGAGCACTGGGGGGATAAGGAGCACTGGGGGTATAAGGATAGAAGGAGCACTGAGGTATAAGGAGCGCTGGGGGATAAGGATAGAAGGAGCACTGGGGGTATAAGGATAGAAGGAGCACTGGGGTATAAGGATCGAAGGAGCACTGGGGTATAAGGATAGAAGGAGCACTGGGGTATAAGGATAGAAGGAGCACTGGGGTATAAGGATAGAAGGAGCACTGGGGTATAAGGATAGAAGGAGCACTGGGGTATAAGGATAGAAGGAGCACTGGGGTATAAGGATAGAAGGAGCACTGGGGTATAAGGATAGAAGGAGCACTGGGGTATAAGGATCGAAGGAGCACTGGGGTATAAGGATAGAAGGAGCACTGGGGTATAAGGATAGAAGGAGCACTGGGGTATAAGGATAGAAGGAGCACTGGGGTATAAGGATAGAAGGAGCACTGGGGTATAAGGATAGAAGGAGCACTGGGGTATAAGGATAGAAGGAGCACTGGGGTATAAGGATATAAGGAGCACTGGATATAAGGAGCACTGGGGTATAAGGATAGAAGGAGCACTGAGGTATATGGATAGAAGGAGCACTGGGGTATAAGGATAGAAGGAGCACTGGGGTATAAGGATAGAAGGAGCACTGGGGTATAAGGATAGAAGGAGCACTGGGGTATAAGGATATAAGGAGCACTGGATATAAGGAGCACTGGGGTATAAGGATAGAAGGAGCACTGGGGTATAAGGATAGAAGGAGCACTGGGGTATAAGGATAGAAGGAGCACTGGGGTATAAGGATAGAAGGAGCACTGGGGTATAAGGATAGAAGGAGCACTGGGGTATAAGGATAGACGGTGCGCTGGGGTATAAGGATAGAAGGAGCGCTGGGGTATAAGGATAGAAGGAGCGCTGGGGTATAAGGATAGAAGGAGCGCTGGAGTATAAGGATAGAAGAAGCGCTGGGGATTAAGGATAGAAGAAGCGCTGGGGATTAAGGATAGAAGGAGCGCTGGGGTATAAGGATAGAAGGAGCACTGGGGTATAAGGGTAGAAGGAGCACTGGGGGTATAAGGAGCGCTGGGGTATAAGAAGCACTGGGGTAAAAGGAGCGCTGGGGTATAAGGAGCGCTGGGGGTATAAGGAGCACTGGGGGTATAAGGAGCACTGGGGTATAAGGATAGAAGGAGCGCTGGAGTATAAGGATAGAAGAAGCGCTGGGGATTAAGGATAGAAGAAGCGCTGGGGATTAAGGATAGAAGGAGCGCTGGGGTATAAGGATAGAAGGAGCACTGGGGTATAAGGGTAGAAGGAGCACTGGGGGTATAAGGAGCGCTGGGGTATAAGGAGCACTGGGGTATAAGGAGCGCTGGGGTATAAGGAGCGCTGGGGGTATAAGGAGCGCTGGGGGTATAAGGAGCACTGGGGGTATAAGGAGCACTGGGGGTATAAGGAGCACTGGGGTATAAGGATAGAAGGAGCGCTGGGGTATAAGGAGCGCTGGGGTATAAGGATAGAAGGAGCGCTGGGGTATAAGGATAGAAGGAGCGCTGGGGTATAAGGATAGAAGGAGCGCTGGGGTATAAGGATAGAAGGAGCGCTGGGGTACATGGAGCACTGGGGGTATAAGGATATAAGGAGCACTGGGGTATAAGGATAGAAGGAGCGCTGGGGTATAAGGAGCGCTGGGGTATAAGGATAGAAGGAGCACTGGGGTATAAGGATATAAGGAGCACTGGGGTATAAGGATAGAAGGAGCACTGGGGTACATGGAGCACTGGGGGTATAAGGCTATAAGGAGCACTGGGGTATATAATATTTCTCGTAGGGAGAAGTAGGGTACAGTATATATTAAATTATTAATATGAGGGACACATCTTGGATATATTTAGAGCTTATGTATTTGTTATTGATAATTCATAGCAATACACTTTCCACAATAAACGCCAACTTTTAGAAGCTTGTAGACATGAAATGATTGACTGACCTTCATTCCTCTGCTTCTTCATACATCCTCCAAGGATCCAGTTTTGAAGGTCGGGACTCATGACCTAAGTGAGTTTTCTCCTTCTCTAATCCTTTTTTATTAGGGCAATTAAACCATCTCAGTGCAAGGGTTGCCTTAATGGCAAGTGACATTGATATACTACATATGTTTGTGACAGTAGAAGAGAACTGATTCACCCATCACTGATTTACCTTGGTGAGAGATGGATCGTCTCTGATGCCACTGTGCCATGTGTTGGCAGAGTACACAGGGGCCACTACAAAAAGGATGAGTTGGCTCGGATTACCAGGAAGGGATTTAAACAATTTCTTCAGTATTGAGGAGATTAGCTAACACTACAATTACCTTCTGTATACTTACTTTCATTACCACCTTACATAAATAACACGCATGAATTACTGGAACTTTCACTTGGTATCATTGCATCAGAAAAATAGTTTCAGGGAGATTATAGCTGGTAGAGTTTCACACGGTGCGCCGTACCATGCTCCACCCAAAAAAGGCGTGTCTTGCTTAATTTATGGGCGTATATTTGCTTCATTGCTTGTTGTGAGATATTTCTATAAAACATTATGTGAACTATATATTTTGGAAATTTAGCAAGTTCTGATAATAATATTGCTGCCTGCGAGAGCAGTTTAGGGTTAGGCACTAGAGCAGGCATTCCCAACCACAGTCTTCAAGATACACCAACACTGCAGGTTTTCGGGATATCCAAGCTTCAGCACAGATGGATCAATCAGAATCACTCAGGTACTAATTAAGTCACCTGTGCTGAAGCCTGGATATCACTATAACCTGCACTGTTGGTGTGCCTTGAGGACCGTGGTTGGGAATGCCTGCACTAGAGGGAGGGTTATAGTTAAGCTGCGGAAGGGAGGTTTGGGACTAGGGGTGAGGTTACATATAGGCCCTTATTCAGATTTGACCACAGTACAAATTTGTTTCACAAAATGGGCAAAACCGTGTGCACTGCAGGCGGGGCAGATGTAACATGTGCAAAGAGTTACATTTGGGTGGGGTGTGTTGAAACTGAAATCTAAATTGCAGTGTAAAAATAATGCAGCCAGTATTTACCCTGCACAGAAAGAAAATAACTCTCACAAATCTAAAGGGCCCTATACACGGAGAGATATGTGCCAGAGATTCGTAACGGGAGATTCAGCATGAGAGATTTAAAATCTCTCAATTTAAATAATGGGTTGGAATAAAGCCTGGGGGAGTGTCACAGTCAGTGTGACATATAAACATTGGTGCAATAGTGTCCATATTGCACATTCAGTGACCGCCTGCCAGAGCCAAATGTATGTTACCTGTGTAAAGAAGTGACTCCCACTGCACAGAGGGCATTTTTATACTGAGGTGAGGGGCGGAGTTTAACGGGTGTTATCACTTCCCTCATTTTAAGAAAAAAGTATTATAGTGAGAGTGCACAAGAGGTTACAAGGGGCCTTATTCTAGTTCACTCTTTCTGACAAAATCCTTCTTAGATGGCAAAACCATGTGCACTGCAGGTGGGCAGATGTAACATGTGCAGATAGAATTAGATTTGGGTGGGGTTTTAGTCAGGGCTATTTTTGTGCAGGCTCCAGCAGGAACTGAGGCCCTTATTCTAGTTCACTCTTTCAGACAAAATATTTCTTAGATGGACAAAACCATGTGCACTGCAGGTGAGGCAGGTGTTACTTGTGCAGAGATAATTAGATTTGGGTGGGGTTTTACACCTGCCTCACCTGCAGTGCACATGGTTTTGTCCATCTAAGAAATGTTTTGTCAGAAAGAGTGAACTAGAATAAGGGCCTCAGTTCCTGCTGGAGCCTGCACCAAAATAGCCCTGGTTTTACTTCAAAGTGTGATCTTTATTGCAGTGTAAAAATAAAGCAGTCAGTATTTACCCTGCACAGACACAAAATAACTCACCCAAATCTAACTCTCTCTGCACATTTTAAATCTGCCCCCCCTGCAGTGCACATGGTTTTGTCCATCTAAGAATGATTTTGTCAGAAAGAGTGAACTAGAATAAGGCCCAATGTCTATCTGGTGGACTTAATGTAACAAATAGCATACATTGTAGAGAATCTCTTACCATTTAATCTCCGAGATTTTTCTGTATGAATATGCTGCAGAACATTATCCAAATGAATTTTAAAAACATCACATATCAACATTAATATGAATATATATATATATATATACTAGGTGATTCATCGCACCCTACGGGCGCTCTTCACACCGTCGTAAGGGGCTGCGCCCCCTTAATTTGTGAACGTTTGTATTGTGAGAAATATGGTTAGAATTGTATGTAAGATGCCTGTATTGCAACTTGAGTTATAGGTGAAAAGTGTTAAATAGAGAGCATATGATGTGGAAGGGGGTGTGTATTGTTTTGTTTAATTAAAAAGCGGTTACAGAATGATGTACATTGATAGTGTGGATGGTACAGTGACATTTGTGGGTGTGTCGGGGGGGGGGGGCTGTGTGTGCATGTTGTTTAGGTGTGTGTGTGTGCAATAGTATAGTAGGGTGTTTTTGAGTCAGCGGCTCCCCACTGGCGGAGGTTACGACACAGGAAAACAGGAGGCTGGGTAGTGATAGGGGTGTGTGGGCATACGGGGGACTAAAGAGGAGGGTGGGGGACACTGTGCAGCTTCTGCCAGTGGGTGAGGGTCCAGCGTGGCAGCACAGGAGTACAGGATGGTGGCCTTGAGTCAGTGTCTCCTCCTACTGGGTGTGAGTTAGGGTGCATGAGAGCAGGAGGCTGGGTGGTAAAGCATGTTAGGTGAATGTGGGCAACACAGGGTGAGCGGCTTCCCACTGGCGGAAGTATACGGGGCAGGAGAACAGGAGACAGGGCAGTGATAGAGGTGTGTGGGCATGAGGGGTAGTAAAGGTTTTTGGCTTTTGCAGAGTAGGGATGGGCATTGGTGCAGACACCATCGATGGTTGGCATTGATAGCAATTTTGCACCATGCCATCGATAGTAGTAACATATTACTTGGATAACCATCGATTGTTGTAGCTATCCATGGTCATCAAATATATCTGCAGCTCCCGGCAGTGGGTGAGCGTCTCCTCACACTGGGAGGGAGTAAGGGGGTGTATGAGAGCAGGAGGCTGTATAATAGTGGTGTGTGGGCAAGACATTGATAAAAGTTGTGGCGCTGGTGCAGAGGACTGTGGGGACACTTCTGGCAGTGGGGGGCCTTGAATCGCTGGAAGGGGGGTCTGCAAATTGCGGGAGGTGGGTTGTGGGGCCAGTGAATTGCAGGAGGGGGGGTTGTGGGGGTCCGTGAATTGCTGGAGGGGTGCGCGGGGTGCCGTGAATGAAGGGAGGGGGGGCATGGGGGGTCATGAATCGCGGGAGGGGGTTCGTGGGGGGCCGCGAATCGCGGGCGGGAGGGGGGTTGCCATGAATCGTGGGAGGGGTGTGTAAATCACTGGGGGTGTGTCACGGGGGGTCGCGAATTGCGGGAAGGGGCGCCGGAGGTGCTGTGGGGTTCCGTGAATTGCGGGAGGGGGTCCGCAAATCGCAGGAGGGGGTGCGGGAGGTGCCGTGAATCGCGGGAGGGGGTCCGCAAATTCCGGGGGGAGTGAATCGCGCGGGGGGGGGGCTATGATCGCTGGGGGGCGTGCAAGTCACAGGAGGGGTGGAGTTTGCAAATGGCGGGAGCAGGGCGCGGCGAATCGAGGGAGGGGGCACGGTGGTACCGTGAATCGCGGGAGGGGGCACGGTGGTACCGTGAATCGCGGGGGTGCCACGAATCGTGGGAGGGGGGGTCGCGTGAGGTCTCAAATTGCGGGAGGTGCCGTGAATAGCGGGAGGGGGGGGGGTCTGCGAATCGCGGGAGGGGGCTTGGGTCCGCAAATCACGGGAGGGTCGCGGGGGTCCAGAGAATTGTGGATGGGGGGGACGCGGGGGTCCCGCGATTCGAGGGAGGGGAGGGTCGCGGGGGTCCTGCGAATCGTGGGAGGGGGGGTTGCGGGGGTCCTGCGAATGGGGGGTGGGGGGGTGCCGTAATTCATGGGAGGGGTGTGTGAATCACGGGGGTGTGTGTCACGGGGGGGGGGGTCACGAATCGCGGGAGGGGCGCCAGAGGTGCTGGGGGGTCCGCAAATTTCAGGGGGGGTTTGAATCGCGGGAGGGGGGCTAGAATTGCGGTGGGCGCACATCGCAGGAGGGGGGTGCCGTGAATCGCGGCTGGGGGTGCAGCAAAGCATGGGAGGGGGCGCGGCGAAGCACGGAGGGGGCGCGGCGGTGCCGTGAATCGCAGGGGTGCCAGGAATCACGGGAGGGGGGTCGCGTGGGGCCACAAATCGCAGGAGGGGGTCCGTGGGGGTGCCGTGAATAGCGGGAGGGGGGCGTGAATCTCGTGAGGGGGCTTGGGTCCGCAAATCACGCGAGGGGGGGGCACTGTGAATCGCTGGAGGGGGGGTCGAGCGAATCGCGGGAGGGGGGGTCGTGGGTGTCCTGGATGGTTTGCTGGCAGAGGGGGGGTTGCGGGAGTAATGGTGGATGGTGGCTGTGGAGTAATGGTGGTTGGTGGGCTTGTACTGTAGCCCTTGCTGGGCGGGGGAAGGTGATGTCAAGGGGGTGGGATGTGTAGAACGTTATACACATAGAACACTTTACCCTGGGGGGGGGGGGTTTGTGTATCCTGCTGGGTGGAAACGTTATATACACAGGGGATGAGTGACAGATCTGGCTAAATATATAAGAGATACAGTAATCTTGTGTATATAGGAGATAATATAGGAGATGGCCGAATTGATCATTAATAAATAAATGATCAACTATCAAATTGGTTACAGGTGAAAAAAAGAATAAATTACAATGATGATCTATAAGTAATAAATAATAAATAAAATAATAAATGTAAATATAGAAATACGAGATGATTTTTATTAAAAATGATGAATAATTTGAAGTCATGACAGAATAACTATAGTCATAATATACATATGATAAATGTACATCCCTGTGCAATGTATGTGTGGGTGCCACTGTCAGTGTGCCCCCACTCCCTGTGCAATGTATGAGGGTTTTTTTGGCAGGGGGGAGCAAAATTTCTAGTTACGCCACTGTCTAGGCGGAAGGTTATGTATAGGCTGTGGAGAGGAGCGTAGGGACTAGAAGGAAGGTTACAGATAGGCTGCGGAGAGGAGGTTCGAGACTAGGTCTAGGAGGAAGGTTATGGATAGGCTGCGTAGATAGGGATAGGGACTACATACCCTCCAATGGTACCGATTTAGCCGGTACAGACAGTACTGTATTGCCGGAGGGAACACTATATTCAGTAATTGTTTGTATTGTATCATGGACGGAGTGCCGCTATCTACATTTGTATATAACAGTAACAATATATTTTAGGAAGTTTTGAAGTGTTGATACTAATATTACAATATGGGGTTTCTGGTTTTGCAACTATATATATTCACTGTGATATTTATGTTCTTCTCATAACGCTCAATATACAATAAATGTAAAAATTCCAAATGCAATTTGACCTTGTGTGTATTAATCCCTAAGCATAAAAGTATGTATTTGGTATATTAAAGGTTATTTTATTGTGAACACTGGACTGTCTGCAACTTGTAGGCACTACCTATATTTATTGGATGTCCTGTCTTCCATACCATTATAGCATTAGCCAAATCTGTATGGACACCAGATACTCTAATAATAATTATTATTTTATTTATATAGCGCTCTTTCTGCAGTAGTAGTCAAGGCCGTTAACAGATAGAATGAATGTAATACAGTACAGGAACAATGAAGTACAGAAAAGCTTTTCATAAACATTAACAATACTTAAGTGAATTAAGGAAATGCTTGAGTAAACAGGAAAGTCTTGATTCTGTTTTTGAAGGACTCTAGAGTGGGGGCTGTGTGGGTAAGTGAGTTCCGTAGAGTCAGAGCCTCAATCCCCAGATGAATTATGGGAGATTCTAGGTACTGCTAAAAATCCTTCATCTACAGATCGCAGTTATTGGGTTTTGATAGTATGGAATCAGAAGCTGCTTCAGGTACCTTGGATCTTGGTCATGTAAGGCTTTAAAACTCAGTAAGTTAATCTTGAAATGATACTCTTATAGGCAGCCAGTGAAGGAAGTAGAGAATGTGGTAAAACGGGGCTGGTTGAGTAACAGCCTGGCAGCTGTGTTTTGCACCAGCTGTTATCGGTGCAAATCTTTTGCTGGGAAACCGAGGTAGAGGACATTGTAGTAATCTAATCGAGATGATACAAATGCATGTATGACTTTTGGAAGATGTTCAGAGGGAACTAAATGTTTGATTCTGGCTATGTTCCGCCAATGAGAGAATGAGGATTTGATTGTGGCTGTTATCTGATGTTTAAATGTCAGGCCACCATCCAGCACCGTGCCAAGATTCCGCACATGATCAGAGTTTTGTAATTCTGTAGCCCCAATTGTCAGTCCAGTTGGGTGGCTATGCTTCAGTCTTGTCCTTTGATGTTGAGGCCCTATCATAAGGACCTCTGCTTTATCAGGATTCAGCCTCAGCCAACTGGCACTCATACAGGAGTTTACGGTTGTAATTAAACAAATGTGTTCAACTGAAGGAAAAATAATACTAGTAATAATTCTTATCCTAAATGACAGTTTACAAGCAGCGACAGCTGGCTATGGATGAGTGCACACCAGAACAGATAAGAAAATGTGTTATATCACGTGTTGTGTCTCTCTCTACTGTCAGGGGTACCCAAAAGGGGGGATAACGAGAGTCATCTCCTGAGCAGCTGCAACAAATCACAAAGACACTACTTAGTGGCGCCCCTGGCAGAATATGAAAAATGCGGGAGAATTGGAGTACAATGCAGGGCATCAGGAGATTTATTTCTGAAATGGAAGCATCCTGCAGGATGCAGGAGGGAAGGTATCTAGGGACACATTGCTTTCTAAACTTGGAGAAGCAATAGGTGTAGCCAGCATTTCAGTTACAGAGGACGCACTGGGTACGGATGCAGGCATTCTCTGTATAATATGAAAGGCGCTGAATGACCAAGAGCTATTTAAACAAAATTATTTTTGCACTTCTTTACAGTAAGGCACTCACCTTACTCTGAAGCTTCATGATGTCACTGGAACAGCCTGAAAACCTTGGTGTACACACATACACACACACACACACACACACAGTGTGTCCCTTCTTGAAAACAGATAGGTTAAAGCAGACCCTGCCTTAACCATAGTTTCTGTACATTTTCTTCATTTAAAATTAATTTTTGCTGGACTTCCGGGTGCGGCATGGAGGAGGTAGCAGCGTCTCCTCAATGCTCCGTCTCCCGCTTAGCTCCAAACCTCATAAAAACGATGGAATCGCACAGAACCCGCTCCCGCTCCCCCCGGAGAACAGTCATGGACATGGAGAAATATTAAGAGCCACAAAGCACCGCCAGGCAAACCCCTCCAGCGTAGCCACAAAGACAGGAGAAACGGCGTGTGGAGCAAAACATGGTGCCCGCCATAGATCCTACCCCAGGGACGCCTGCAGCTAAGAAACAAATCACTGCAACGCTGGAAACAGGTACCCCAGCCACACTTCCACCACATAACCTCTCACATGAGGACTTCATCTCAGTAACACAAGACTCTATGGCTCCTCTGCTACAGAAAGCAGTTGCTGATACAACCTTGCAAATAGATAGACTCTCAGATAGACTGACTGAGGCCGAGACCAAGATCAGTACAAACAGTACAAAGCTCTGAAAGCTGATAATAAACAACTGAATGAGAGGCTGGAAAATAATGAAAACAAGGAGAAACAACATAAGGATTATGGGCATCCCTGAATCTATTAAGGGTCCCCGATTAGAACAGTTTGTTCTCAATACCTTGTTGAAACTCCTTCCGTTGGAATCTATATCCTCAGATATTGTCATAGAAAGGATACATAGACTGGGAATCATAGAGGCAAAACCTCAGCCTCGTCCGAGAGTTGTAATTCTGAAAATATTGAACTTTCTACATAAACAATCAATTTGGAAGGCATCAAGGAAAATTAGCCCCCATTAAATGGGAGGGACACACTCTTAAAATTTTCCAAGACTTCTCCAGTAATGTTTCCAAAGCCAGAATCGGAACGTCAATTTTTTATGCTTTTCCCGGCACGTCTCCGGATTATTAATGACTCAGGAAACCATGACTAAAGCGTCCGATTACAAAATGCGATGATGTAAGGGATGTAGTCAGCAAAGCGGCAGGTTGATGATGCCAATAGCATTGGAGAGCTGAGATTTTTAAGTCTCTCCCTAGGTTCTTTACCGTAAAAGAGGAACGGGTTCAAAAGTTTAAAAGTTGTTTTGAAAAAAATTTGATGATTTATTTAAATAAACAAAACGTAGATTTGATCTGTTTGCAGGAAACACACCTGATGCCTGATGAAGTCAGGAAGTTACAAATATTAGGCTGGTCTGTGCTGGGCTCTTCATCTCTAAACCCTAATCATGTGGAGTAGTTACTTTAGCGAAAAAAAAAGCTTTAGGGGTAAAATCTATATCTGCACAGGTTGACCCAAATGGTAGATATTTGTTTAACACTATTTCCATAGGAGATATAACCCTGACCAGGGGCGGGCTGGGCCGGGGGGCAGGGTGCCATGTGCCCCCTGGGCCGCTTAGCCAGTCACTGGCTGCGGGCCACGCTGGTCACCATCCACCCAGGGCCGGTGCTAGGGTGTCCGGCGCCCTCCTGCAAACCATAAATTTTGCGCCCTTTCACATTGCCATTGCAACAAGCTGCAGCCCGATTGTGGGAGCGTATGCAACATGCGATCCTATGGAGGATCTCGGGTGCATGTACATGTATGCATACACCATCCCAGTGCTATGTCCGCAAAATGTTGCAGGCACTAAAGGTGCCCATACACACTGCGAGAATCGCATACGTTATGGGCTAGATCGCATTGCACGGCATGCATGCAATGTGTGTGCGATGCGATTCGAAAGCAGTACAAAAAGTATGTGCAGCACATACTTTTTGTACTGTGCGATGCGATGCCCGCAGGAGTGCACATCGCATCGCATGCTGCTATTGCAGCACGTGTGGCCACACATAACCCAGGCCATTATTTAAAATTTTTCTAAATTAAAATAAAAAAAATCTACATTTATTAAAAAATTTGTTATAAACATGTATAATAAAAGATTCACTGTTCTTTTGAGGAAGAGGGGGCAGGTCGCAGGAGGAGGACAGTGTGTGCGTGGTGCAGGGAGCTCCTCAGCCTCTCCATACTGCCGCCTGCTGTCAGACAGGCACTGCAGGCGGCATGCAGGCTGCGTGCACTCGCGGTGCAGGGAGAAGCTGTTTATACTGCCACCTGCCCGCTGTCAGACAGGCGCTGCGGGCGGTGTGCAGGAGGCAGTTACAGTGAGGGCTAAAGGCAGCTTTAGCAGAGCAGGGAGGGAGACAGCGCCTTTTCAGCAAGGCGCCTCCCTGCTTTGCAGGAGCTGCTGAGTGGGTAGCGCCGGCCCTGCATCCACCTCCTCCAGACACAGGCAGCCCTCCTGCGCTGGCCGCGGCTTCCAGAACACGGCCGCGGCTACAGGAAAATGGCCGCCGGCCCCCTGCACTGAGGACTTAGCTCCAAACCTCATAAAAACGATGGAATCGCACAGAACCCGCTCCCGCTCCCCCCGGAGAACAGTCACGGACATGGAGAAATATTAAGAGCCACAAAGCACCGCCAGGCAAACCCCTCCAGCGTAGCCACAAAGACAGGAGAAACGGCGTGTGGAGCAAAACATGGTGCCCGCCATAGATCCTACCCCAGGGATGCCTGCAGCTAAGAAACAAATCACTGCAACGCTGGAAACAGGTACCCCAGCCACACTTCCACCACATAACCTCTCACATGAGGACTTCATCTCAGTAATACAAGCCTCTATGGCTCCTCTGCTACAGAAAGCAGTTGCTGATACAACCTTGCAAATAGATAGACTCTCAGATATCTGCGGCGATCCCGGACTTTACCATCCACAGGCTCCCCCGAGAGGTGTGACTCGCTCCAGACCCCGAGACCAAGTGCGGCAGGTAGGTACCCCGTCACTCCCACCGTTGGCTCTCTTCCCCAGAACGTCACGGTGGTAGATGAGACAGACTTCTCCAACATACACCTAGCCGCGCCGCTGGTTCACTATGGAGTGCTCCCGGCTCATTACCATCATCTGCCGGTTGTAGCACAGATACATCTATTTCCAACAGCGAGGCTGCTCTGCGAGTCACCTTTTCATCTCTACAAATCCCCCTCCGTTTTTTTTCCCCCCATTCAAAATCACATATTTCCATAAACTTACTGGATGGACTTTGTCTTCTCATATCTCATCAAACTCAATTACAAGTTCCCCGCTATTGGACATAACATCATCCTTAGTGGGTAAGAGCAACTGGACATTATTCATATAGCATTGTGTGGGGCATCAGTGATTGCCCAGTGGTCTATAACTATTTTATATCATATTGATTTTATTGTTATATTTTATTAAATAATTGTGATCGTTTATATGAGCTTTTCATCTATTATTATTGTTTTTTAATAAATATTTGTGCTTAATTCAGTGCGCTCTCTATAATTATTTGATTAGAATAATTATATCCCCTAGATTTGTTTCATTGGATCCCCTGCTGGGAATCCATTGGGAGCTGCCATTTAATATATTGTTTCTTATATTAATTATTTAATTAACCACTTGCGCCCGATTATATATTACATATATATTTCCCTTGTGTTTCTTTGAAAATCTGAGTTTTCAGATAATTGTTTGGGCTGCACTGAATTAATTATGGCATCTTCAAAGGTTGCAGATAGGAATAATAGGAGAGATAGATTGCTGTGTGATACTTTTGACATCGATACTGAGCATGTTGAAACTAATGAGTGTAATATGAGGGATACATTTAATAAATTAGAGGATTTGATTAAAACGGAAACCAGGCATTGGCTGGATAAGAAAATGCTACAGAGGTATTTAACAGATAAAATGATACCGAGAGGCCTAAGGATATTTAAATCCTGTTCATTTAAAGATGATGTTGAACTAACGGAGAAATGGAATGGGATTTTAGACCAATGTTCTTTCAAATTAATTGAATTGCTTATTTCCTATCGGGATAGTAAGATTAACAGTACCAATATGGAGATTGAGAAATTACAACAGGCTCTTGAATCTTTTAAAGTAAAAGCGGACTTTAAAGATCTAGATGACAAATTAAACCAGAGAGTGAACGAATTTGAACTAGCCTTGATTAAGTTTAAGAATAACAAATTATCTAGAGATAATTATGATTACAAGAACGATCAGGTCCGCTCTTACAATAGGAGGTTCAGAGATCCCGAAAAAGGTTTTGGCAACAGATACATGCCCTCAAGAGTTTTTGAAAATAATGATGAGAGAACCAAAAATACCCCCAAAATGTCGGGAAACAGGAATGGTTCATATCAATATAGAACAAGAAACTCAGGGGGGAGAGGTATGACGAGGTTTAACACCACACCACAAATTGATTATCATGCACGTGGAGCTAGACCCAAGTATAACACCCAACAGGGAGGATTACAAATGAAAAATAAGAACAACCCCTCCCCACCTAGGTCTTCGGTTCCTTTTTTAGAAAAAAACTATTACCCCATTTGGAGAACAAACAACAGGTATCAAGTGCTGAGTCAAGAGACACCAAAACGCAAGGATCTAGATACAGAGGGTCTAGAGGAGGAAGGAAAAAGGCAATCCAAAAACATAAGAAGAGAGTAAGAGAGAAAGGTATCTTCAATCTGTCCACTAGAATTTTAACAGAAAGTGAAAAGGCAGTGATCTCGAAAGGTTTGAAATTTACCCCCTCAAGGAAACCAGATTTATTTGATTTATTTGTGGAACTAAATAGGTATACACGTGACTTATGCAGGAAGAGGTACTTTATTAACACCAATACCAACAATGAGGAATTAATTAAATTAGATGAAACAGATAATGAAGCAATTATAACATTATTAGAATTACAAAAGGAAGGACAACCTGAATGTGTTCCGATATTTGATCTTGATAATTCCATCAAGGATAGGGTTTTGAGGAAAAAAATCAGAGTTTTACCCAATGCAGCACAAAAGTGGCTGCATTGAGGCATTTTACTCATTAACAATGAATGATTTTAGCAATTTCTGTGCGGAAATAAATGCTAAAAATTATAAGAACAATTTACATCCAAATGAGTATAGGGCCCTCAAAAGCCTGAGAGAAGATAAAACGATTATAATAAAAGCCGCCGATAAAGGCGGCGGCCTAGTAATCCAAGATACAGAGGACTATCTGTTGGAGGCCAATCGACAATTACAAAATCAAAAATTTTACTCCAAAATTAAACATGACCCTACAGTTGCTTTTTGTAAAAAAATTGAAAAATATTTTGAGTGATGCAGTTGAAAGTGGAGCCATTTCAAAGAAAGAATATCATTATATATATAATCCTCACCCAATAATAGCCACTTACTATCACCTCCCCAAAATACACAAATCCCTCACCACACCCCCGGGTCGTCCTATAATTTCTGGTGTTGGGTCCCTAACCACAAATTTATCAGCTTTTGTTGATGCACATTTACAAAAATTATTTTTTGCACTCCCTTCACATATTAAAGATACTACACAATTTTTACGTTTAATTATGGATATTCAGTGGCAGTCAGATTATGTTCTCATGTCATGTGACGTGGAATCTTTATATTCAAATATCCCTCACGATAAGGGTTTACATGCACTTGAACACTTTTTAGACACTGATTTAAGTTTAAGTAAAGAGAGAAAATCTTTTCTGTTACAATCTGTTCACTTTATTCTCACCCACAATTACTTTACATTTAATGGTGAATTTTATTTACAGTCACTTGGTACCGCCATGGGCACCAGGTTCGCCCCAAGTTTTGCCAACTTGTATATGGGCCACTTCGAGGAACAACATATATGGGGTGGCCCATATAGGGCGAACCTGGTGTGCTATGGTAGGTACATAGACGATTTATTTTTTATTTGGAGAGGGGACATCACTTTAGCACAAGAATTTTTGTTGTCACTTAATAATAACACTTATGGTTTAAAATTCACATCCACTTATGATCAATTTCAAATCAATTTCTTGGATATAGCCGTAACCATTAAAAACAACTGCATCACAACATCTACCTATAAAAAAGAGGTTGATAGTGGGAGATACCTAAATTATCAAAGTTGCCACTACAGGCCATGGTTAAACAACATTCCGAAAAATCAATACTGTAGGGTCAGAAGAAACTGCACCGAAAATTCTCAGTTTGAGATTCAAGCTGGGGAAATGACAGAAACCTTTCTAGAACAGGGCTACCCTAGAAAACTTTTAGAACGGGCACTTTTAGAAAGCTCTCAGATTGAGAGACCTAGCCTTTTGGAATCTAAAAATAAAAAAACTTCGTTGGCCTCGTTTACAGATAGTCCTCTGTTCATATCCAAGTTTAATGTGTATTCAGAAGAATTAAGAGAAATAGTTAAAAATAATTATCAAATCTTGAAATGCGATAATATTCTAGCCCCCCATTTGGAAGAAGAACCTAGAATGATTTTTAAGAAAAATCGAACTTTGAAAGATATTCTTTCCTCCAGCCACTTTCAAAGTACTGATGTACCTGATGCACATACAGTGTCCGAGAAGGTGGGATGCTATAGGTGCAAAAAAGTAAAATGCATGACCTGTAACTACATCAGAGAACCTAATGACATGTTCCAATCAACGGTTACAGGGACAACTCATGTGATGAAAAGTCACACGAACTGTCAGACAAATTATGTCATTTATTTAATCACTTGCATTTGTGGCTCTTAATATGTAGGCCGCACTATCAGAACCCTGAATGTGAGATTTCTCGAGCATAGGAGAAACATAATTAAAGGTGTCATGAACCATTCTCTATCGAAACACGTTAAAATTAAACACAAAGGAGACTGCACAGTTCTAAAAATACAAGTGATCGAACATGTCAAACCCACATTCAGAGGGGGCGACAGGTATGACCGGTTATGTGCACGTGAGGCTTTCTGGATATTCTCGTTGGGTACGTTGTTTCCTGCCGGCCTCAACGATAATATTGAACTAAACAATGTTTGAAAACATATATAATCATTTAGTACTTCCTTTAGTCCACTAATAGATCCTTTATCCTTATAGCTTCCAATATTAGGCTCTCTACTATATGATATCTAGTATACCCTCTACCTCTTCCTGTGAATGTTACCACTTTGTGAATTTAGTTCCTCATAGAATGCTGTATAAAGTAAATATCTTAATCCTCTCATGTGAAGGTTATAATAATTTTTGTGATATTAGAACTTGAATATAGTTCTTCATAGAATATTTCATAAAGCCAATATTTTAAGCCCTTCCACTTAAGCAGGATGTATCTGCCTTTATATCATATAAACCCCATATATTTAGATTGTTATAGCTAATATGATCTGTAGTATAGTACCCCCCCCCCCCCCCCTTTTTTTTTCCAAGGTTAACAAATACAGGCTATATTCATTAAAATGCTTGTACTTTATTGGGAGATAAAGAGAAAGGTTCATACTGTGCACAAGGGTGCTACCGATAAGGTATATTAGATATAGTAATAGAATATGTGGAACATTAGAATAACATGCCAGTTAAATTATATATGTAATAGATTAGTATATATATATATTTATATATATTTTATTCTCTAATAAGGAAAAAAAAAATATATAAAGGTTTTCAAATATATTAGAAAATAAGGAACTCTGTGTGCTCTCTGGGTGAGATTCAAACCGAGAGCTGCTGGGTATCTCTCACTAGAAGTCCGTGTCTTTACCACTGAGCCACGGGCTCTACATGCTGCTGATGTGAATTTGTAGAAATATATGAAGTTGATAAAATGAGATTTAAAGAATAGAAAACTAAATAAAAGGTTAAAGTATTAGATATATTGCAACTTTTGAAGATGCCACATTGTTTGAATGTATATGTTTATAATGTAACGTTGTTGATAATAAGAAACAGAAGTGAAATAACAAACTTTCCTACAAGGACATTTGTGATAATAAACCAGGCTCTTACCCTAATTAAGGGTGTGCTGTGAACACAGGTGATCTGTAATTAAAGGAAGGCCATTTTGATTGGCCGGCTCACACTTAAATATGGACAGCCAGTTACCCTCCCATATCTTCTGAGGAAACCGTCTGATCCCACGACGGAGAAACGCGTTAAGACCGGGAGGACCACCCGGCACTCACCTTTACCCACCACTTTGCTTCAAATCACCAGATTTATTTCCTATCCTCGGGGCCGATACCTGTGAGCAGAAGGGTGACCTGCGGCGATCCCGGACTTTACCATCCACAGGCTCCCCCCAGAGGTGTGACTCGCTCCAGACCCCGAGACCAAGTGCGGCAGGTACCCCGTCACTCCCACCGTTGGCTCTCTTCCCCAGAACGTCACGGTGGTAGATGAGACAGACTTCTCCAACATACACCTAGCCGCGCCGCTGGTTCACTATGGAGTGCTCCCGGCTCATTACCATCATCTGCCGGTTGTAGCACAGATACATCTATTTCCAACAGCGAGGCTGCTCTGCGAGTCACCTTTTCATCTCTACAAATCCCCCTCCGTTTTTTTTCCCCCCATTCAAAATCACATATTTCCATAAACTTACTGGATGGACTTTGTCTTCTCATATCTCATCAAACTCAATTACAAGTTCCCCGCTATTGGACATAACATCATCCTTAGTGGGTAAGAGCAACTGGACATTATTCATATAGCATTGTGTGGGGCATCAGTGATTGCCCAGTGGTCTATAACTATTTTATATCATATTGATTTTATTGTTATATTTTATTAAATAATTGTGATCGTTTATATGAGCTTTTCATCTATTATTATTGTTTTTTAATAAATATTTGTGCTTAATTCAGTGCGCTCTCTATAATTATTTGATTAGAATAATTATATCCCCTAGATTTGTTTCATTGGATCCCCTGCTGGGAATCCATTGGGAGCTGCCATTTAATATATTGTTTCTTATATTAATTATTTAATTAACCACTTGCGCCCGATTATATATTACATATATATTTCCCTTGAGACTCTCAGATAGACTGACTGAGGCCGAGACCAAGATCAGTACAAACAGTACAAAGCTCTGAAAGCTGATAATAAACAACTGAATGAGAGGCTGGAAAATAATGAAAACAAGGAGAAACAACATAAGGATTATGGGCATCCCTGAATCTATTAAGGGTCCCCGATTAGAACAGTTTGTTCTCAATACCTTGTTGAAACTCCTTCCGTTGGAATCTATATCCTCAGATATTGTCATAGAAAGGATACATAGACTGGGAATCATAGAGGCAAAACCTCAGCCTCGTCCGAGAGTTGTAATTCTGAAAATATTGAACTTTCTACATAAACAATCAATTTGGAAGGCATCAAGGAAAATTAGCCCCCATTAAATGGGAGGGACACACTCTTAAAATTTTCCAAGACTTCTCCAGTAATGTTTCCAAAGCCAGAATCGGAACGTCAATTTTTTATGCTTTTCCCGGCACGTCTCCGGATTATTAATGACTCAGGAAACCATGACTAAAGCGTCCGATTACAAAATGCGATGATGTAAGGGATGTAGTCAGCAAAGCGGCAGGTTGATGATGCCAATAGCATTGGAGAGCTGAGATTTTTAAATCTCTCCCTAGGTTCTTTACCGTAAAAGAGGAACGGGTTCAAAAGTTTAAAAGTTGTTTTGAAAAAAATTTGATGATTTATTTAAATAAACAAAACGTAGATTTGATCTGTTTGCAGGAAACACACCTGATGCCTGACGAAGTCAGGAAGTTACAAATATTAGGCTGGTCTGTGCTGGGCTCTTCATCTCTAAACCCTAATCATGTGGAGTAGTTACTTTAGCGAAAAAAAAAGCTTTAGGGGTAAAATCTATATCTGCACAGGTTGACCCAAATGGTAGATATTTGTTTAACACTATTTCCATAGGAGATATAACCCTGACCAGGGGCGGGCTGGGCCGGGGGGCAGGGTGCCATGTGCCCCCTGGGCCGCTTAGCCAGTCACTGGCTGCGGGCCACGCTGGTCACCATCCACCTCCTCCAGACACAGGCAGCCCTCCTGCGCTGGCCGCGGCTTCCAGAACACGGCCGCGGCTACAGGAAAATGGCCGCCGGCCCCCTGCACTGAGGACTTGTCCTCAGTGCAGGAGGCCGGCGGCCATCTTCCTGTAGCCGCGGCCGTGCTCTGGAAGCCGCGGCCATGCTCTGGAGGCCGCGGCCAGCGCAGAAGGGCGGCCTGGAGGAGGTGGATGGTGATCCAGCGCGGCCAGCAGCCAGTGACTGGCTAAGCGGCCCGGGGGAGCAGGAGGGCTGTCTGTCCCGGACCCCCCAGCCCAGCAACAATGGTGAGTTGCTGGTGGGGGCATGTGTGTCTCCTCTGGCACTGTGGGGGCATGTGTGTCTCCTCTGGCACTGTGGGGGCATGTGTGTCTCCTCTGGCACTGTGGGGGCATGTGTGTCTCCTCTAGCACTGTGGGGGCATGTGTGTCGTCTCTGGCACTGTGGGGGCATGTGTGTCGTCTCTGGCACTGTGGGGGCATGTGTGTCGTCTCTGGCACTGTGGGGGCATGTGTGTCGTCTCTGGCACTGTGGGGGCATGTGTGTCTCCTCTGGAACTGTGGGGGCATCTCTGGCATTGTGGGGGCATCTCTGGCACTGTGGGGGCATTTGTGTCTCTGGCACTGTGGGGGCATATGTGTCTCTGGCACTGTGGGGGCATCTCTGGCACTGTGGGGGCATCTCTGGCACAGTGGGGGCATATGTGTATCTGGCACTGTGGGGGAATATCTGGCACTGTGGGGGCATATGTGTATCTGTCACTGTGGGGGCATATCTGGCACTGTGGGGGCATATGTGTATCTGGCACTGTGGGGGCATATTATGTTTCTCTGGCACTGTGGGGGCATATGTGTCTCTGGCACTGTGGGGGCATATCTGGCACTGTGGGGGCATATGTGTATCTGGCACTGTGGGGGGAATATCTGGCACTGTGGGGGCATATGTGTCTGGCACTGTGGGGGCATATGTGTCTCTGGCACTGTGGGGGCATATGTGTCTCTGGCACTGTGGGGGCATATGTGTCTCTGGCACTGTGGGGGCATATGTGTCTCTGGCACTGTGGGGGCATATGTGTCTCTGGCACTGTGGGGGCATATCTGGCACTGTGGGGGCATATGTGTCTCTGGCACTGTGGGGGCATATCTGGCACTGTGGGGGCATATGTGTATTTGGCACTGTGGCGGAATATCTGGCACTGTGGGGGCAAATCTGGCACTGTGGGGGCATATGTGTATTTGACACTGTGGCGGAATATCTGGCACTGTGGGGGCAAATCTGGCACTGTGGACATCACATTGTGCGGTGTAATGGGCATCATGGTATGGGGCGTAATGGGCAATACGGTGTGGGGAGCATTGGGTAATTGCCATTACAGTATGGGCATCAAGGTGTGCGGCATAATGTGTAATTAGCATCACAATGTGCAATCTGCAGGTACACAATACAATCAATGTACAGGCCACGCCCCCTTATGATAGGCCACACGCCTAATTTTTCTGCGCGCCACCGGCGCGCACAAGCATGCAGCTTTCCAGAATGATGGGGGTATGGGCCAGTGCTCTGGACTTGCCCCCTAGGCTAAAAGTTGCCAGCCAGCCCCTGACCCTGACCGTTTGTAATATTTCCGCCCCTACTCCATATAAAAAATCATTCTTTATTGAATTATCAACTAAAATTTACGCTTATGACCCTACTAAGTTGATCTTGTGTGGAGATTTCAATCTTATCTTACAGGCTCAAGGCGACAAATATCTTTTTAATATCAATGCAAAGTTTTATCAATTCGGAAATAAACTAGGATCTTTGTTAACAAACTTACTGCAGGGATCACGACAAAAAAACGGATGGCTCCATGACGGAGTCTGATGATCAGATAGCCGATGTCCTACGTCAGTTCTATCAGGAATTATATTCCCCTCCTCTGGCCACCCAAGGGGAGTGGATGAATGCAGCCTCCAACCCAAACCCTCCTATCACACTAACTCCTAATTTATTTTGGAATACCCCACCTCTCCCACAATTGCCAGATCATTTAAAAGAGTCTCTAATCAGCCCAATTTCAATAGAGGAGGTCACATGGGCTATCAAACAGTAAAAACTCGCCAAAGCACCGGGCCCTGACGGATATTCTAATGAATTCTTTAAATTTATGGAACCACATATTGCTACCCCGTTAACTGCATACTATAATAGCATTATAGAGAAGGGTACACTTCCTGCCTATTTCTCAGATGCTATTATTAAAGTTTTACCAAATGAAGGGCGCAACCTCAATCTGGCTGGCTCCTATCGCCCTATATCTTTGCTAAATGTGGACTATAACATTTTTACAAAAATTTTAGCAGAACGTTTGAAACCCCTTTTGCCAGTAATAGTTCACAAAGACCAGACTGGGTTTATTACAGGCCGACATTTGGTTAAAAATGTCCGCAGGGTACCGGCAGCTATCCAGCAGTCGAATGCCTCCTCGGCGACCGGAAATAATCCAGAAATGGTGCTTGCTTTGGACGCCGAGAAGGCATTTGATTTAGTGTTGTGGCCCCATGTTTTTAACACCCTAGAGCAGTTCGGGTTCCCCTACAAATTTGTAATGATTATTCGTACAATATATAATTCACCTAAATCTGCGATAGCATGCAACGGACTTCTTTCCCCAATGTTCCAAATTGGGAGAGGCACTCGCCAGGGATGTCCTCTATCGCCGTTGCTATTCGCAATAGCGATCGAACCTCTGGCAGTGGCCATTAGAACATCCCCTCTTGTACAAGGTATTCAAATTAACTCTGAAGAGCTAAAGATAGCACTATTTGCTGACGACACATTGATATTTATCTCAAAACCCTTGCTGGATCTCATCGACTCCTTTGGATTGGTTTCTGGATATAAGCTAAATTTATCCAAATCGGAAATCTTATCACTGGGCAATACCGACCCGAACCTACAGATGGAGCCGGCCTTAATTTTGCAGGGCTGGCATTTTTATCATCAGCGCTGCCAGCGACCGGCTCCCGCCAGGGGCGCGCACGCACGAGACGCTCGTGCGCCCCGTGGCAACGGACCTTGTCAGAAAGAGTGAACTAGAATAAGGGCCTCAGTTCCTGCTGGAGCCTGCACCAAAATAGCCCTGGTTTTACTTCAAAGTGTGATCTTTATTGCAGTGTAAAAATAAAGCAGTCAGTATTTACCCTGCACAGACACAAAATAACTCACCCAAATCTAACTCTCTCTGCACATTTTAAATCTGCCCCCCCTGCAGTGCACATGGTTTTGTCCATCTAAGAATGATTTTGTCAGAAAGAGTGAACTAGAATAAGGCCCAATGTCTATCTGGTGGACTTAATGTAACAAATAGCATACATTGTAGAGAATCTCTTACCATTTAATCTCCGAGATTTTTCTGTATGAATATGCTGCAGAACATTATCCAAATGAATTTTAAAAACATCACATATCAACATTAATATGAATATATATATATATATACTAGGTGATTCATCGCACCCTACGGGCGCTCTTCACACCGTCGTAAGGGGCTGCGCCCCCTTAATTTGTGAACGTTTGTATTGTGAGAAATATGGTTAGAATTGTATGTAAGATGCCTGTATTGCAACTTGAGTTATAGGTGAAAAGTGTTAAATAGAGAGCATATGATGTGGAAGGGGGTGTGTATTGTTTTGTTTAATTAAAAAGCGGTTACAGAATGATGTACATTGATAGTGTGGATGGTACAGTGACATTTGTGGGTGTGTCGGGGGGGGGGGCTGTGTGTGCATGTTGTTTAGGTGTGTGTGTGTGCAATAGTATAGTAGGGTGTTTTTGAGTCAGCGGCTCCCCACTGGCGGAGGTTACGACACAGGAAAACAGGAGGCTGGGTAGTGATAGGGGTGTGTGGGCATACGGGGGACTAAAGAGGAGGGTGGGGGACACTGTGCAGCTTCTGCCAGTGGGTGAGGGTCCAGCGTGGCAGCACAGGAGTACAGGATGGTGGCCTTGAGTCAGTGTCTCCTCCTACTGGGTGTGAGTTAGGGTGCATGAGAGCAGGAGGCTGGGTGGTAAAGCATGTTAGGTGAATGTGGGCAACACAGGGTGAGCGGCTTCCCACTGGCGGAAGTATACGGGGCAGGAGAACAGGAGACAGGGCAGTGATAGAGGTGTGTGGGCATGAGGGGTAGTAAAGGTTTTTGGCTTTTGCAGAGTAGGGATGGGCATTGGTGCAGACACCATCGATGGTTGGCATTGATAGCAATTTTGCACCATGCCATCGATAGTAGTAACATATTACTTGGATAACCATCGATTGTTGTAGCTATCCATGGTCATCAAATATATCTGCAGCTCCCGGCAGTGGGTGAGCGTCTCCTCACACTGGGAGGGAGTAAGGGGGTGTATGAGAGCAGGAGGCTGTATAATAGTGGTGTGTGGGCAAGACATTGATAAAAGTTGTGGCGCTGGTGCAGAGGACTGTGGGGACACTTCTGGCAGTGGGGGGCCTTGAATCGCTGGAAGGGGGGTCTGCAAATTGCGGGAGGTGGGTTGTGGGGCCAGTGAATTGCAGGAGGGGGGGTTGTGGGGGTCCGTGAATTGCTGGAGGGGTGCGCGGGGTGCCGTGAATGAAGGGAGGGGGGGCATGGGGGGTCATGAATCGCGGGAGGGGGTTCGTGGGGGGCCGCGAATCGCGGGCGGGAGGGGGGTTGCCATGAATCGTGGGAGGGGTGTGTAAATCACTGGGGGTGTGTCACGGGGGGTCGCGAATTGCGGGAAGGGGCGCCGGAGGTGCTGTGGGGTTCCGTGAATTGCGGGAGGGGGTCCGCAAATCGCAGGAGGGGGTGCGGGAGGTGCCGTGAATCGCGGGAGGGGGTCCGCAAATTCCGGGGGGAGTGAATCGCGCGGGGGGGGGGCTATGATCGCTGGGGGGCGTGCAAGTCACAGGAGGGGTGGAGTTTGCAAATGGCGGGAGCAGGGCGCGGCGAATCGAGGGAGGGGGCACGGTGGTACCGTGAATCGCGGGAGGGGGCACGGTGGTACCGTGAATCGCGGGGGTGCCACGAATCGTGGGAGGGGGGGTCGCGTGAGGTCTCAAATTGCGGGAGGTGCCGTGAATAGCGGGAGGGGGGGGGGTCTGCGAATCGCGGGAGGGGGCTTGGGTCCGCAAATCACGGGAGGGTCGCGGGGGTCCAGAGAATTGTGGATGGGGGGGACGCGGGGGTCCCGCGATTCGAGGGAGGGGAGGGTCGCGGGGGTCCTGCGAATCGTGGGAGGGGGGGTTGCGGGGGTCCTGCGAATGGGGGGTGGGGGGGTGCCGTAATTCATGGGAGGGGTGTGTGAATCACGGGGGTGTGTGTCACGGGGGGGGGGGTCACGAATCGCGGGAGGGGCGCCAGAGGTGCTGGGGGGTCCGCAAATTTCAGGGGGGGTTTGAATCGCGGGAGGGGGGCTAGAATTGCGGTGGGCGCACATCGCAGGAGGGGGGTGCCGTGAATCGCGGCTGGGGGTGCAGCAAAGCATGGGAGGGGGCGCGGCGAAGCACGGAGGGGGCGCGGCGGTGCCGTGAATCGCAGGGGTGCCAGGAATCACGGGAGGGGGGTCGCGTGGGGCCACAAATCGCAGGAGGGGGTCCGTGGGGGTGCCGTGAATAGCGGGAGGGGGGCGTGAATCTCGTGAGGGGGCTTGGGTCCGCAAATCACGCGAGGGGGGGGCACTGTGAATCGCTGGAGGGGGGGTCGAGCGAATCGCGGGAGGGGGGGTCGTGGGTGTCCTGGATGGTTTGCTGGCAGAGGGGGGGTTGCGGGAGTAATGGTGGATGGTGGCTGTGGAGTAATGGTGGTTGGTGGGCTTGTACTGTAGCCCTTGCTGGGCGGGGGAAGGTGATGTCAAGGGGGTGGGATGTGTAGAACGTTATACACATAGAACACTTTACCCTGGGGGGGGGGGGTTTGTGTATCCTGCTGGGTGGAAACGTTATATACACAGGGGATGAGTGACAGATCTGGCTAAATATATAAGAGATACAGTAATCTTGTGTATATAGGAGATAATATAGGAGATGGCCGAATTGATCATTAATAAATAAATGATCAACTATCAAATTGGTTACAGGTGAAAAAAAGAATAAATTACAATGATGATCTATAAGTAATAAATAATAAATAAAATAATAAATGTAAATATAGAAATACGAGATGATTTTTATTAAAAATGATGAATAATTTGAAGTCATGACAGAATAACTATAGTCATAATATACATATGATAAATGTACATCCCTGTGCAATGTATGTGTGGGTGCCACTGTCAGTGTGCCCCCACTCCCTGTGCAATGTATGAGGGTTTTTTTGGCAGGGGGGAGCAAAATTTCTAGTTACGCCACTGTCTAGGCGGAAGGTTATGTATAGGCTGTGGAGAGGAGCGTAGGGACTAGAAGGAAGGTTACAGATAGGCTGCGGAGAGGAGGTTCGAGACTAGGTCTAGGAGGAAGGTTATGGATAGGCTGCGTAGATAGGGATAGGGACTACATACCCTCCAATGGTACCGATTTAGCCGGTACAGACAGTACTGTATTGCCGGAGGGAACACTATATTCAGTAATTGTTTGTATTGTATCATGGACGGAGTGCCGCTATCTACATTTGTATATAACAGTAACAATATATTTTAGGAAGTTTTGAAGTGTTGATACTAATATTACAATATGGGGTTTCTGGTTTTGCAACTATATATATTCACTGTGATATTTATGTTCTTCTCATAACGCTCAATATACAATAAATGTAAAAATTCCAAATGCAATTTGACCTTGTGTGTATTAATCCCTAAGCATAAAAGTATGTATTTGGTATATTAAAGGTTATTTTATTGTGAACACTGGACTGTCTGCAACTTGTAGGCACTACCTATATTTATTGGATGTCCTGTCTTCCATACCATTATAGCATTAGCCAAATCTGTATGGACACCAGATACTCTAATAATAATTATTATTTTATTTATATAGCGCTCTTTCTGCAGTAGTAGTCAAGGCCGTTAACAGATAGAATGAATGTAATACAGTACAGGAACAATGAAGTACAGAAAAGCTTTTCATAAACATTAACAATACTTAAGTGAATTAAGGAAATGCTTGAGTAAACAGGAAAGTCTTGATTCTGTTTTTGAAGGACTCTAGAGTGGGGGCTGTGTGGGTAAGTGAGTTCCGTAGAGTCAGAGCCTCAATCCCCAGATGAATTATGGGAGATTCTAGGTACTGCTAAAAATCCTTCATCTACAGATCGCAGTTATTGGGTTTTGATAGTATGGAATCAGAAGCTGCTTCAGGTACCTTGGATCTTGGTCATGTAAGGCTTTAAAACTCAGTAAGTTAATCTTGAAATGATACTCTTATAGGCAGCCAGTGAAGGAAGTAGAGAATGTGGTAAAACGGGGCTGGTTGAGTAACAGCCTGGCAGCTGTGTTTTGCACCAGCTGTTATCGGTGCAAATCTTTTGCTGGGAAACCGAGGTAGAGGACATTGTAGTAATCTAATCGAGATGATACAAATGCATGTATGACTTTTGGAAGATGTTCAGAGGGAACTAAATGTTTGATTCTGGCTATGTTCCGCCAATGAGAGAATGAGGATTTGATTGTGGCTGTTATCTGATGTTTAAATGTCAGGCCACCATCCAGCACCGTGCCAAGATTCCGCACATGATCAGAGTTTTGTAATTCTGTAGCCCCAATTGTCAGTCCAGTTGGGTGGCTATGCTTCAGTCTTGTCCTTTGATGTTGAGGCCCTATCATAAGGACCTCTGCTTTATCAGGATTCAGCCTCAGCCAACTGGCACTCATACAGGAGTTTACGGTTGTAATTAAACAAATGTGTTCAACTGAAGGAAAAATAATACTAGTAATAATTCTTATCCTAAATGACAGTTTACAAGCAGCGACAGCTGGCTATGGATGAGTGCACACCAGAACAGATAAGAAAATGTGTTATATCACGTGTTGTGTCTCTCTCTACTGTCAGGGGTACCCAAAAGGGGGGATAACGAGAGTCATCTCCTGAGCAGCTGCAACAAATCACAAAGACACTACTTAGTGGCGCCCCTGGCAGAATATGAAAAATGCGGGAGAATTGGAGTACAATGCAGGGCATCAGGAGATTTATTTCTGAAATGGAAGCATCCTGCAGGATGCAGGAGGGAAGGTATCTAGGGACACATTGCTTTCTAAACTTGGAGAAGCAATAGGTGTAGCCAGCATTTCAGTTACAGAGGACGCACTGGGTACGGATGCAGGCATTCTCTGTATAATATGAAAGGCGCTGAATGACCAAGAGCTATTTAAACAAAATTATTTTTGCACTTCTTTACAGTAAGGCACTCACCTTACTCTGAAGCTTCATGATGTCACTGGAACAGCCTGAAAACCTTGGTGTACACACATACACACACACACACACACACACAGTGTGTCCCTTCTTGAAAACAGATAGGTTAAAGCAGACCCTGCCTTAACCATAGTTTCTGTACATTTTCTTCATTTAAAATTAATTTTTGCTGGACTTCCGGGTGCGGCATGGAGGAGGTAGCAGCGTCTCCTCAATGCTCCGTCTCCCGCTTAGCTCCAAACCTCATAAAAACGATGGAATCGCACAGAACCCGCTCCCGCTCCCCCCGGAGAACAGTCATGGACATGGAGAAATATTAAGAGCCACAAAGCACCGCCAGGCAAACCCCTCCAGCGTAGCCACAAAGACAGGAGAAACGGCGTGTGGAGCAAAACATGGTGCCCGCCATAGATCCTACCCCAGGGACGCCTGCAGCTAAGAAACAAATCACTGCAACGCTGGAAACAGGTACCCCAGCCACACTTCCACCACATAACCTCTCACATGAGGACTTCATCTCAGTAACACAAGACTCTATGGCTCCTCTGCTACAGAAAGCAGTTGCTGATACAACCTTGCAAATAGATAGACTCTCAGATAGACTGACTGAGGCCGAGACCAAGATCAGTACAAACAGTACAAAGCTCTGAAAGCTGATAATAAACAACTGAATGAGAGGCTGGAAAATAATGAAAACAAGGAGAAACAACATAAGGATTATGGGCATCCCTGAATCTATTAAGGGTCCCCGATTAGAACAGTTTGTTCTCAATACCTTGTTGAAACTCCTTCCGTTGGAATCTATATCCTCAGATATTGTCATAGAAAGGATACATAGACTGGGAATCATAGAGGCAAAACCTCAGCCTCGTCCGAGAGTTGTAATTCTGAAAATATTGAACTTTCTACATAAACAATCAATTTGGAAGGCATCAAGGAAAATTAGCCCCCATTAAATGGGAGGGACACACTCTTAAAATTTTCCAAGACTTCTCCAGTAATGTTTCCAAAGCCAGAATCGGAACGTCAATTTTTTATGCTTTTCCCGGCACGTCTCCGGATTATTAATGACTCAGGAAACCATGACTAAAGCGTCCGATTACAAAATGCGATGATGTAAGGGATGTAGTCAGCAAAGCGGCAGGTTGATGATGCCAATAGCATTGGAGAGCTGAGATTTTTAAGTCTCTCCCTAGGTTCTTTACCGTAAAAGAGGAACGGGTTCAAAAGTTTAAAAGTTGTTTTGAAAAAAATTTGATGATTTATTTAAATAAACAAAACGTAGATTTGATCTGTTTGCAGGAAACACACCTGATGCCTGATGAAGTCAGGAAGTTACAAATATTAGGCTGGTCTGTGCTGGGCTCTTCATCTCTAAACCCTAATCATGTGGAGTAGTTACTTTAGCGAAAAAAAAAGCTTTAGGGGTAAAATCTATATCTGCACAGGTTGACCCAAATGGTAGATATTTGTTTAACACTATTTCCATAGGAGATATAACCCTGACCAGGGGCGGGCTGGGCCGGGGGGCAGGGTGCCATGTGCCCCCTGGGCCGCTTAGCCAGTCACTGGCTGCGGGCCACGCTGGTCACCATCCACCCAGGGCCGGTGCTAGGGTGTCCGGCGCCCTCCTGCAAACCATAAATTTTGCGCCCTTTCACATTGCCATTGCAACAAGCTGCAGCCCGATTGTGGGAGCGTATGCAACATGCGATCCTATGGAGGATCTCGGGTGCATGTACATGTATGCATACACCATCCCAGTGCTATGTCCGCAAAATGTTGCAGGCACTAAAGGTGCCCATACACACTGCGAGAATCGCATACGTTATGGGCTAGATCGCATTGCACGGCATGCATGCAATGTGTGTGCGATGCGATTCGAAAGCAGTACAAAAAGTATGTGCAGCACATACTTTTTGTACTGTGCGATGCGATGCCCGCAGGAGTGCACATCGCATCGCATGCTGCTATTGCAGCACGTGTGGCCACACATAACCCAGGCCATTATTTAAAATTTTTCTAAATTAAAATAAAAAAAATCTACATTTATTAAAAAATTTGTTATAAACATGTATAATAAAAGATTCACTGTTCTTTTGAGGAAGAGGGGGCAGGTCGCAGGAGGAGGACAGTGTGTGCGTGGTGCAGGGAGCTCCTCAGCCTCTCCATACTGCCGCCTGCTGTCAGACAGGCACTGCAGGCGGCATGCAGGCTGCGTGCACTCGCGGTGCAGGGAGAAGCTGTTTATACTGCCACCTGCCCGCTGTCAGACAGGCGCTGCGGGCGGTGTGCAGGAGGCAGTTACAGTGAGGGCTAAAGGCAGCTTTAGCAGAGCAGGGAGGGAGACAGCGCCTTTTCAGCAAGGCGCCTCCCTGCTTTGCAGGAGCTGCTGAGTGGGTAGCGCCGGCCCTGCATCCACCTCCTCCAGACACAGGCAGCCCTCCTGCGCTGGCCGCGGCTTCCAGAACACGGCCGCGGCTACAGGAAAATGGCCGCCGGCCCCCTGCACTGAGGACTTAGCTCCAAACCTCATAAAAACGATGGAATCGCACAGAACCCGCTCCCGCTCCCCCCGGAGAACAGTCACGGACATGGAGAAATATTAAGAGCCACAAAGCACCGCCAGGCAAACCCCTCCAGCGTAGCCACAAAGACAGGAGAAACGGCGTGTGGAGCAAAACATGGTGCCCGCCATAGATCCTACCCCAGGGATGCCTGCAGCTAAGAAACAAATCACTGCAACGCTGGAAACAGGTACCCCAGCCACACTTCCACCACATAACCTCTCACATGAGGACTTCATCTCAGTAATACAAGCCTCTATGGCTCCTCTGCTACAGAAAGCAGTTGCTGATACAACCTTGCAAATAGATAGACTCTCAGATATCTGCGGCGATCCCGGACTTTACCATCCACAGGCTCCCCCGAGAGGTGTGACTCGCTCCAGACCCCGAGACCAAGTGCGGCAGGTAGGTACCCCGTCACTCCCACCGTTGGCTCTCTTCCCCAGAACGTCACGGTGGTAGATGAGACAGACTTCTCCAACATACACCTAGCCGCGCCGCTGGTTCACTATGGAGTGCTCCCGGCTCATTACCATCATCTGCCGGTTGTAGCACAGATACATCTATTTCCAACAGCGAGGCTGCTCTGCGAGTCACCTTTTCATCTCTACAAATCCCCCTCCGTTTTTTTTCCCCCCATTCAAAATCACATATTTCCATAAACTTACTGGATGGACTTTGTCTTCTCATATCTCATCAAACTCAATTACAAGTTCCCCGCTATTGGACATAACATCATCCTTAGTGGGTAAGAGCAACTGGACATTATTCATATAGCATTGTGTGGGGCATCAGTGATTGCCCAGTGGTCTATAACTATTTTATATCATATTGATTTTATTGTTATATTTTATTAAATAATTGTGATCGTTTATATGAGCTTTTCATCTATTATTATTGTTTTTTAATAAATATTTGTGCTTAATTCAGTGCGCTCTCTATAATTATTTGATTAGAATAATTATATCCCCTAGATTTGTTTCATTGGATCCCCTGCTGGGAATCCATTGGGAGCTGCCATTTAATATATTGTTTCTTATATTAATTATTTAATTAACCACTTGCGCCCGATTATATATTACATATATATTTCCCTTGTGTTTCTTTGAAAATCTGAGTTTTCAGATAATTGTTTGGGCTGCACTGAATTAATTATGGCATCTTCAAAGGTTGCAGATAGGAATAATAGGAGAGATAGATTGCTGTGTGATACTTTTGACATCGATACTGAGCATGTTGAAACTAATGAGTGTAATATGAGGGATACATTTAATAAATTAGAGGATTTGATTAAAACGGAAACCAGGCATTGGCTGGATAAGAAAATGCTACAGAGGTATTTAACAGATAAAATGATACCGAGAGGCCTAAGGATATTTAAATCCTGTTCATTTAAAGATGATGTTGAACTAACGGAGAAATGGAATGGGATTTTAGACCAATGTTCTTTCAAATTAATTGAATTGCTTATTTCCTATCGGGATAGTAAGATTAACAGTACCAATATGGAGATTGAGAAATTACAACAGGCTCTTGAATCTTTTAAAGTAAAAGCGGACTTTAAAGATCTAGATGACAAATTAAACCAGAGAGTGAACGAATTTGAACTAGCCTTGATTAAGTTTAAGAATAACAAATTATCTAGAGATAATTATGATTACAAGAACGATCAGGTCCGCTCTTACAATAGGAGGTTCAGAGATCCCGAAAAAGGTTTTGGCAACAGATACATGCCCTCAAGAGTTTTTGAAAATAATGATGAGAGAACCAAAAATACCCCCAAAATGTCGGGAAACAGGAATGGTTCATATCAATATAGAACAAGAAACTCAGGGGGGAGAGGTATGACGAGGTTTAACACCACACCACAAATTGATTATCATGCACGTGGAGCTAGACCCAAGTATAACACCCAACAGGGAGGATTACAAATGAAAAATAAGAACAACCCCTCCCCACCTAGGTCTTCGGTTCCTTTTTTAGAAAAAAACTATTACCCCATTTGGAGAACAAACAACAGGTATCAAGTGCTGAGTCAAGAGACACCAAAACGCAAGGATCTAGATACAGAGGGTCTAGAGGAGGAAGGAAAAAGGCAATCCAAAAACATAAGAAGAGAGTAAGAGAGAAAGGTATCTTCAATCTGTCCACTAGAATTTTAACAGAAAGTGAAAAGGCAGTGATCTCGAAAGGTTTGAAATTTACCCCCTCAAGGAAACCAGATTTATTTGATTTATTTGTGGAACTAAATAGGTATACACGTGACTTATGCAGGAAGAGGTACTTTATTAACACCAATACCAACAATGAGGAATTAATTAAATTAGATGAAACAGATAATGAAGCAATTATAACATTATTAGAATTACAAAAGGAAGGACAACCTGAATGTGTTCCGATATTTGATCTTGATAATTCCATCAAGGATAGGGTTTTGAGGAAAAAAATCAGAGTTTTACCCAATGCAGCACAAAAGTGGCTGCATTGAGGCATTTTACTCATTAACAATGAATGATTTTAGCAATTTCTGTGCGGAAATAAATGCTAAAAATTATAAGAACAATTTACATCCAAATGAGTATAGGGCCCTCAAAAGCCTGAGAGAAGATAAAACGATTATAATAAAAGCCGCCGATAAAGGCGGCGGCCTAGTAATCCAAGATACAGAGGACTATCTGTTGGAGGCCAATCGACAATTACAAAATCAAAAATTTTACTCCAAAATTAAACATGACCCTACAGTTGCTTTTTGTAAAAAAATTGAAAAATATTTTGAGTGATGCAGTTGAAAGTGGAGCCATTTCAAAGAAAGAATATCATTATATATATAATCCTCACCCAATAATAGCCACTTACTATCACCTCCCCAAAATACACAAATCCCTCACCACACCCCCGGGTCGTCCTATAATTTCTGGTGTTGGGTCCCTAACCACAAATTTATCAGCTTTTGTTGATGCACATTTACAAAAATTATTTTTTGCACTCCCTTCACATATTAAAGATACTACACAATTTTTACGTTTAATTATGGATATTCAGTGGCAGTCAGATTATGTTCTCATGTCATGTGACGTGGAATCTTTATATTCAAATATCCCTCACGATAAGGGTTTACATGCACTTGAACACTTTTTAGACACTGATTTAAGTTTAAGTAAAGAGAGAAAATCTTTTCTGTTACAATCTGTTCACTTTATTCTCACCCACAATTACTTTACATTTAATGGTGAATTTTATTTACAGTCACTTGGTACCGCCATGGGCACCAGGTTCGCCCCAAGTTTTGCCAACTTGTATATGGGCCACTTCGAGGAACAACATATATGGGGTGGCCCATATAGGGCGAACCTGGTGTGCTATGGTAGGTACATAGACGATTTATTTTTTATTTGGAGAGGGGACATCACTTTAGCACAAGAATTTTTGTTGTCACTTAATAATAACACTTATGGTTTAAAATTCACATCCACTTATGATCAATTTCAAATCAATTTCTTGGATATAGCCGTAACCATTAAAAACAACTGCATCACAACATCTACCTATAAAAAAGAGGTTGATAGTGGGAGATACCTAAATTATCAAAGTTGCCACTACAGGCCATGGTTAAACAACATTCCGAAAAATCAATACTGTAGGGTCAGAAGAAACTGCACCGAAAATTCTCAGTTTGAGATTCAAGCTGGGGAAATGACAGAAACCTTTCTAGAACAGGGCTACCCTAGAAAACTTTTAGAACGGGCACTTTTAGAAAGCTCTCAGATTGAGAGACCTAGCCTTTTGGAATCTAAAAATAAAAAAACTTCGTTGGCCTCGTTTACAGATAGTCCTCTGTTCATATCCAAGTTTAATGTGTATTCAGAAGAATTAAGAGAAATAGTTAAAAATAATTATCAAATCTTGAAATGCGATAATATTCTAGCCCCCCATTTGGAAGAAGAACCTAGAATGATTTTTAAGAAAAATCGAACTTTGAAAGATATTCTTTCCTCCAGCCACTTTCAAAGTACTGATGTACCTGATGCACATACAGTGTCCGAGAAGGTGGGATGCTATAGGTGCAAAAAAGTAAAATGCATGACCTGTAACTACATCAGAGAACCTAATGACATGTTCCAATCAACGGTTACAGGGACAACTCATGTGATGAAAAGTCACACGAACTGTCAGACAAATTATGTCATTTATTTAATCACTTGCATTTGTGGCTCTTAATATGTAGGCCGCACTATCAGAACCCTGAATGTGAGATTTCTCGAGCATAGGAGAAACATAATTAAAGGTGTCATGAACCATTCTCTATCGAAACACGTTAAAATTAAACACAAAGGAGACTGCACAGTTCTAAAAATACAAGTGATCGAACATGTCAAACCCACATTCAGAGGGGGCGACAGGTATGACCGGTTATGTGCACGTGAGGCTTTCTGGATATTCTCGTTGGGTACGTTGTTTCCTGCCGGCCTCAACGATAATATTGAACTAAACAATGTTTGAAAACATATATAATCATTTAGTACTTCCTTTAGTCCACTAATAGATCCTTTATCCTTATAGCTTCCAATATTAGGCTCTCTACTATATGATATCTAGTATACCCTCTACCTCTTCCTGTGAATGTTACCACTTTGTGAATTTAGTTCCTCATAGAATGCTGTATAAAGTAAATATCTTAATCCTCTCATGTGAAGGTTATAATAATTTTTGTGATATTAGAACTTGAATATAGTTCTTCATAGAATATTTCATAAAGCCAATATTTTAAGCCCTTCCACTTAAGCAGGATGTATCTGCCTTTATATCATATAAACCCCATATATTTAGATTGTTATAGCTAATATGATCTGTAGTATAGTACCCCCCCCCCCCCCCCTTTTTTTTTCCAAGGTTAACAAATACAGGCTATATTCATTAAAATGCTTGTACTTTATTGGGAGATAAAGAGAAAGGTTCATACTGTGCACAAGGGTGCTACCGATAAGGTATATTAGATATAGTAATAGAATATGTGGAACATTAGAATAACATGCCAGTTAAATTATATATGTAATAGATTAGTATATATATATATTTATATATATTTTATTCTCTAATAAGGAAAAAAAAAATATATAAAGGTTTTCAAATATATTAGAAAATAAGGAACTCTGTGTGCTCTCTGGGTGAGATTCAAACCGAGAGCTGCTGGGTATCTCTCACTAGAAGTCCGTGTCTTTACCACTGAGCCACGGGCTCTACATGCTGCTGATGTGAATTTGTAGAAATATATGAAGTTGATAAAATGAGATTTAAAGAATAGAAAACTAAATAAAAGGTTAAAGTATTAGATATATTGCAACTTTTGAAGATGCCACATTGTTTGAATGTATATGTTTATAATGTAACGTTGTTGATAATAAGAAACAGAAGTGAAATAACAAACTTTCCTACAAGGACATTTGTGATAATAAACCAGGCTCTTACCCTAATTAAGGGTGTGCTGTGAACACAGGTGATCTGTAATTAAAGGAAGGCCATTTTGATTGGCCGGCTCACACTTAAATATGGACAGCCAGTTACCCTCCCATATCTTCTGAGGAAACCGTCTGATCCCACGACGGAGAAACGCGTTAAGACCGGGAGGACCACCCGGCACTCACCTTTACCCACCACTTTGCTTCAAATCACCAGATTTATTTCCTATCCTCGGGGCCGATACCTGTGAGCAGAAGGGTGACCTGCGGCGATCCCGGACTTTACCATCCACAGGCTCCCCCCAGAGGTGTGACTCGCTCCAGACCCCGAGACCAAGTGCGGCAGGTACCCCGTCACTCCCACCGTTGGCTCTCTTCCCCAGAACGTCACGGTGGTAGATGAGACAGACTTCTCCAACATACACCTAGCCGCGCCGCTGGTTCACTATGGAGTGCTCCCGGCTCATTACCATCATCTGCCGGTTGTAGCACAGATACATCTATTTCCAACAGCGAGGCTGCTCTGCGAGTCACCTTTTCATCTCTACAAATCCCCCTCCGTTTTTTTTCCCCCCATTCAAAATCACATATTTCCATAAACTTACTGGATGGACTTTGTCTTCTCATATCTCATCAAACTCAATTACAAGTTCCCCGCTATTGGACATAACATCATCCTTAGTGGGTAAGAGCAACTGGACATTATTCATATAGCATTGTGTGGGGCATCAGTGATTGCCCAGTGGTCTATAACTATTTTATATCATATTGATTTTATTGTTATATTTTATTAAATAATTGTGATCGTTTATATGAGCTTTTCATCTATTATTATTGTTTTTTAATAAATATTTGTGCTTAATTCAGTGCGCTCTCTATAATTATTTGATTAGAATAATTATATCCCCTAGATTTGTTTCATTGGATCCCCTGCTGGGAATCCATTGGGAGCTGCCATTTAATATATTGTTTCTTATATTAATTATTTAATTAACCACTTGCGCCCGATTATATATTACATATATATTTCCCTTGAGACTCTCAGATAGACTGACTGAGGCCGAGACCAAGATCAGTACAAACAGTACAAAGCTCTGAAAGCTGATAATAAACAACTGAATGAGAGGCTGGAAAATAATGAAAACAAGGAGAAACAACATAAGGATTATGGGCATCCCTGAATCTATTAAGGGTCCCCGATTAGAACAGTTTGTTCTCAATACCTTGTTGAAACTCCTTCCGTTGGAATCTATATCCTCAGATATTGTCATAGAAAGGATACATAGACTGGGAATCATAGAGGCAAAACCTCAGCCTCGTCCGAGAGTTGTAATTCTGAAAATATTGAACTTTCTACATAAACAATCAATTTGGAAGGCATCAAGGAAAATTAGCCCCCATTAAATGGGAGGGACACACTCTTAAAATTTTCCAAGACTTCTCCAGTAATGTTTCCAAAGCCAGAATCGGAACGTCAATTTTTTATGCTTTTCCCGGCACGTCTCCGGATTATTAATGACTCAGGAAACCATGACTAAAGCGTCCGATTACAAAATGCGATGATGTAAGGGATGTAGTCAGCAAAGCGGCAGGTTGATGATGCCAATAGCATTGGAGAGCTGAGATTTTTAAATCTCTCCCTAGGTTCTTTACCGTAAAAGAGGAACGGGTTCAAAAGTTTAAAAGTTGTTTTGAAAAAAATTTGATGATTTATTTAAATAAACAAAACGTAGATTTGATCTGTTTGCAGGAAACACACCTGATGCCTGACGAAGTCAGGAAGTTACAAATATTAGGCTGGTCTGTGCTGGGCTCTTCATCTCTAAACCCTAATCATGTGGAGTAGTTACTTTAGCGAAAAAAAAAGCTTTAGGGGTAAAATCTATATCTGCACAGGTTGACCCAAATGGTAGATATTTGTTTAACACTATTTCCATAGGAGATATAACCCTGACCAGGGGCGGGCTGGGCCGGGGGGCAGGGTGCCATGTGCCCCCTGGGCCGCTTAGCCAGTCACTGGCTGCGGGCCACGCTGGTCACCATCCACCTCCTCCAGACACAGGCAGCCCTCCTGCGCTGGCCGCGGCTTCCAGAACACGGCCGCGGCTACAGGAAAATGGCCGCCGGCCCCCTGCACTGAGGACTTGTCCTCAGTGCAGGAGGCCGGCGGCCATCTTCCTGTAGCCGCGGCCGTGCTCTGGAAGCCGCGGCCATGCTCTGGAGGCCGCGGCCAGCGCAGAAGGGCGGCCTGGAGGAGGTGGATGGTGATCCAGCGCGGCCAGCAGCCAGTGACTGGCTAAGCGGCCCGGGGGAGCAGGAGGGCTGTCTGTCCCGGACCCCCCAGCCCAGCAACAATGGTGAGTTGCTGGTGGGGGCATGTGTGTCTCCTCTGGCACTGTGGGGGCATGTGTGTCTCCTCTGGCACTGTGGGGGCATGTGTGTCTCCTCTGGCACTGTGGGGGCATGTGTGTCTCCTCTAGCACTGTGGGGGCATGTGTGTCGTCTCTGGCACTGTGGGGGCATGTGTGTCGTCTCTGGCACTGTGGGGGCATGTGTGTCGTCTCTGGCACTGTGGGGGCATGTGTGTCGTCTCTGGCACTGTGGGGGCATGTGTGTCTCCTCTGGAACTGTGGGGGCATCTCTGGCATTGTGGGGGCATCTCTGGCACTGTGGGGGCATTTGTGTCTCTGGCACTGTGGGGGCATATGTGTCTCTGGCACTGTGGGGGCATCTCTGGCACTGTGGGGGCATCTCTGGCACAGTGGGGGCATATGTGTATCTGGCACTGTGGGGGAATATCTGGCACTGTGGGGGCATATGTGTATCTGTCACTGTGGGGGCATATCTGGCACTGTGGGGGCATATGTGTATCTGGCACTGTGGGGGCATATTATGTTTCTCTGGCACTGTGGGGGCATATGTGTCTCTGGCACTGTGGGGGCATATCTGGCACTGTGGGGGCATATGTGTATCTGGCACTGTGGGGGGAATATCTGGCACTGTGGGGGCATATGTGTCTGGCACTGTGGGGGCATATGTGTCTCTGGCACTGTGGGGGCATATGTGTCTCTGGCACTGTGGGGGCATATGTGTCTCTGGCACTGTGGGGGCATATGTGTCTCTGGCACTGTGGGGGCATATGTGTCTCTGGCACTGTGGGGGCATATCTGGCACTGTGGGGGCATATGTGTCTCTGGCACTGTGGGGGCATATCTGGCACTGTGGGGGCATATGTGTATTTGGCACTGTGGCGGAATATCTGGCACTGTGGGGGCAAATCTGGCACTGTGGGGGCATATGTGTATTTGACACTGTGGCGGAATATCTGGCACTGTGGGGGCAAATCTGGCACTGTGGACATCACATTGTGCGGTGTAATGGGCATCATGGTATGGGGCGTAATGGGCAATACGGTGTGGGGAGCATTGGGTAATTGCCATTACAGTATGGGCATCAAGGTGTGCGGCATAATGTGTAATTAGCATCACAATGTGCAATCTGCAGGTACACAATACAATCAATGTACAGGCCACGCCCCCTTATGATAGGCCACACGCCTAATTTTTCTGCGCGCCACCGGCGCGCACAAGCATGCAGCTTTCCAGAATGATGGGGGTATGGGCCAGTGCTCTGGACTTGCCCCCTAGGCTAAAAGTTGCCAGCCAGCCCCTGACCCTGACCGTTTGTAATATTTCCGCCCCTACTCCATATAAAAAATCATTCTTTATTGAATTATCAACTAAAATTTACGCTTATGACCCTACTAAGTTGATCTTGTGTGGAGATTTCAATCTTATCTTACAGGCTCAAGGCGACAAATATCTTTTTAATATCAATGCAAAGTTTTATCAATTCGGAAATAAACTAGGATCTTTGTTAACAAACTTACTGCAGGGATCACGACAAAAAAACGGATGGCTCCATGACGGAGTCTGATGATCAGATAGCCGATGTCCTACGTCAGTTCTATCAGGAATTATATTCCCCTCCTCTGGCCACCCAAGGGGAGTGGATGAATGCAGCCTCCAACCCAAACCCTCCTATCACACTAACTCCTAATTTATTTTGGAATACCCCACCTCTCCCACAATTGCCAGATCATTTAAAAGAGTCTCTAATCAGCCCAATTTCAATAGAGGAGGTCACATGGGCTATCAAACAGTAAAAACTCGCCAAAGCACCGGGCCCTGACGGATATTCTAATGAATTCTTTAAATTTATGGAACCACATATTGCTACCCCGTTAACTGCATACTATAATAGCATTATAGAGAAGGGTACACTTCCTGCCTATTTCTCAGATGCTATTATTAAAGTTTTACCAAATGAAGGGCGCAACCTCAATCTGGCTGGCTCCTATCGCCCTATATCTTTGCTAAATGTGGACTATAACATTTTTACAAAAATTTTAGCAGAACGTTTGAAACCCCTTTTGCCAGTAATAGTTCACAAAGACCAGACTGGGTTTATTACAGGCCGACATTTGGTTAAAAATGTCCGCAGGGTACCGGCAGCTATCCAGCAGTCGAATGCCTCCTCGGCGACCGGAAATAATCCAGAAATGGTGCTTGCTTTGGACGCCGAGAAGGCATTTGATTTAGTGTTGTGGCCCCATGTTTTTAACACCCTAGAGCAGTTCGGGTTCCCCTACAAATTTGTAATGATTATTCGTACAATATATAATTCACCTAAATCTGCGATAGCATGCAACGGACTTCTTTCCCCAATGTTCCAAATTGGGAGAGGCACTCGCCAGGGATGTCCTCTATCGCCGTTGCTATTCGCAATAGCGATCGAACCTCTGGCAGTGGCCATTAGAACATCCCCTCTTGTACAAGGTATTCAAATTAACTCTGAAGAGCTAAAGATAGCACTATTTGCTGACGACACATTGATATTTATCTCAAAACCCTTGCTGGATCTCATCGACTCCTTTGGATTGGTTTCTGGATATAAGCTAAATTTATCCAAATCGGAAATCTTATCACTGGGCAATACCGACCCGAACCTACAGATGGAGCCGGCCTTAATTTTGCAGGGCTGGCATTTTTATCATCAGCGCTGCCAGCGACCGGCTCCCGCCAGGGGCGCGCACGCACGAGACGCTCGTGCGCCCCGTGGCAACGGACCTTGTCCCGGGTCCCCACTGCCTCCCTCGGTGCCCCTCGCTGCCCCGCCATCCCCCCTAACCCTGCCCCTCTCCCTGAAGCGGGGACGGGCAGGGACTTACATCGGCATCGTCGAGAAACTGACACACATGCGCGTCCCAGTCTCTATCGCCGGCACTCGCCAGCGCAAGGGATCTGGCGAGCGCCGGCCAAAGATAAAGCCGGCTCCACCTGTAGTAAAAACACTTGAGCATTCCTTTTACTATTACTAGCACACAATTTAAATACCTTGGGATTCAAATTAGTGCAAACTTATCCAATTTATACTCATTAAATTTCTCACAAACGATAACGAAGATAGCCACTAAACTGACGGCCTGGAAGGATCTTCCAGTATCCCTACTAGGACGCTTGGCTATCATAAACTCAATCATATTCCCAAAGATTTTTTATTTTATGCAAATGCTTCCTATAGCAATGCAGAAAGCGGATGTCTCTCGCCTTGAGTTAATGTTCTCGAAGTTTATACGGCAAAATAAACGCCCCAGAATCGCCAAACCAAAACTTCAGACTTTAAGATCGGAAGGTGGGTTTGGTTTACCAGATTTGGATAAATATTCATCTGCTGTATTTTTTAGATATATAAGCGATTGGATCTTAAACAAGTCAACTTATACAGATATCTCATTAGAACGAGCTATTTTTTACCCTTTTGCGCCAGGAGCACTAATTCAAACTAAAGAAACAAATAGCCCAATGGAAATAAAATTGCATATTTTATTTAAGGACACACATACTAAATGGTTATATATGAATAAACTCTGTAGAAGAAACCCCTACCTATCACAATTTATCCCCTTATGGGGTAATTCATCCTTTCTACCATCAATACACAACAAACTATTCAATCTGTGGAGAGAAAAAGGATTGGATTTATCTAATAAAATTTTTGATCCTGGAGGCTTTATAAGCTCCTTCTCAGATCTCTCCCAGCGCTACGAATTGCCCTGTACACACCAGTTCATGTATTTCCAGGTGAAGCACTTCCTGACTTCAATAAATGCACCTAGTCCAGAACCAGAGACAGTAAAGGCCCCCATACACTAGGGCGACTTGTCCTTAGGACAAGTCGCCCCCGACTTCCCCCTGAGCTTCCCCGGCTGCTCCCCGGGGGAGCTTGATTAGATTGGCACTTGATGTGCCATTTTTTTTTTTTAAATAGAGTATTTTTATTTCACAGGTCATTAATACAGAACAGAACAGCAATCAAATACTGTGCATGTGGAACAGTCAATCAAGATCCGGCATTAGATATCAAAATGTACAAACAGTTCACATACAATATCATCTTATTACAATGTATTAAAGAGTATAATAAAAAGTTCAATTGATGATGAGAAGTAGTATTGCCATCTTATTCTGACTGAGTATCTAAGCATTTGATTTTATTTATTTATTTGAATTTAAGAGAAACAGTAGAGAGGAAACAGAGATGAAAGAGAGAAAGAGATTAGTAGTCATTGATTAATGCGCATACTATGGGATTCATTTCCGATTAGAGTAATATAACTATGCATGGTTTGGGTTGATCGGCTCACACAAGTATATGAGCGATATAGTTCTCCCCCCCTACGGTCAAACACCACAGCCCAGCAATGTATCATCAGGAGTGTGCTGAGTGTGGAGACTCCAGCCACCTACCCCATATCTTGTCAAATTTGGGCAGAGTCCCCGGGACATATATACATATTTTTCATGCTGTACCGTGGTGTTAACCAGGGCCCTCCACTCCGCCATCGTAGGTCCCAAAGTAGCCATCCAATGTCTGGCTATGACAACTTTAGCTAAAGAGCACAGGTTGGTCACGTATTGTCCCTCTGCATTATTCAGTGACGTACTTTCTTTGCTTCCCAAGATGCACATTTTGGGCGTCAGAGCTTGCCCAGGTATACCAGTTGATATAATAGCTGATTTAACCGTCCCCCAGAAAGAGTTAACCAGGGGACACTCCCAGAGGAGATGCCACAGGTTCCCCTGTGTGAAACCACACTTTGGGCAGGCCGGAGAGGCCCGTCCACCAAATTTAACCATAGTGCACGGTGTTAGGTATGTTCTGTGTATGATAAATAGTTGGACTTGTTGGAATCTTGCTGAGACCGTGGCATACCGAGGTGATGCCAGAGTCTCCTCCCACTCCTCCTCTTCAAAGGCACCCACATCAACCTCCCACTTGGCCCTCAGGGTGGGCAGCGAGTCTTTATGTAGAAAGGATAGCAGGAATGAATAGGCCAGAGAGATGGTTTTAACCTGTCCGAGATTGGCCAGGAATATTTTTGCCGGGGAGGATAGTAGCACAGGAGGACAGCTATTAAACTGGGTGTTGAGGGCGTGGCGCAACTGCAAGTATCTAAAGAAGTATATCTGAGATAACCCATACTCCTCCTTTAGCTGTTGAAAGGTTTTTAGCAGAGATGCCTCATATAGTTGTCCAATCGTCACCACCCCCCCAGAAGACCACAGACTCCTGCCTGACAAGCAGGCGAGTTCAGACAACCTGGTGGAATGCCAGAGGGGAGCTCCCGGATCTATAGCCGTGTATCCCATCAAGGATTGAGCCTCCTGCCACAGCTTGATGGCCTGGACCACTAATGGAGTGGCCCCCCTAGGTATCATCCCACCCAACAATAGCTGCGTGGGTGTGATATCGGGACATATTTGGTGCAGAAAAGTGGTAGGGAGCAAACTCTGGTCAGTGTCCTGCGTCCAGTGCCTGAGGTGCGAGAACTGGCCAGCATAATAATACAGTCTGAAATGTGGTAGAGCCAAACCCCCATCAGTCCGTGGTCTAGTGAGAGTGCTAATGCTGATTCTGGGGCGCTTATTGGCCCATATCAGTGAGGATAGTAAGCTATTTAGGTGTCTGAAAAAGGAGGCGGGTATGTAAACCGGGGATTGATTCAAGACATATGTTATCTTAGGTTGCAATATCATTTTAACCAAGTTGACCCTGCCAATGACATTTAGGGGTAACTTGGTCCACACCGACAGTTTATCCTTAACAACGGACAGCAGTGGGTGTAGGTTCTTAGGAGTAAAATCATGGCTGTTGTTGGTAATATTAATCCCCAAATATCTGAATTGGGGGACCCAGCTGAGTGGAAGAGGGGTGCCCTGGGCCAGCGGTGGTGGGCCTCTTAGGGGCATCATGGAGGATTTAGACCAGTTCACTGTGAGGCCTGAGAAACCGCCAAACTCCTCCATCAGCTGCAGGGCAATCGGTACTGAAAGTCTATAGTCTTTTAAAAAGAGAAGTAGGTCATCGGCATAGAGTGCCACCGTGTCCGTCCTCTGACCCAGTTGTAGCCCGATTATGTCTCGGTGTGTCCTAAGGATGCAGGCGAGTGGTTCGATAGCTAAAGCAAAAAGACCAGGAGAAAGGGGGCACCCCTGTCTAGTACCCCTTCCCAGCGCAAAGGGGGGCGAGACATGGCTATTAACAGAGACCCTGGCCATCGGGTGGAGATACAGTAACTGGACCCATTTTAAGTATTGTGGGCCAAAGCCCATGCCTCTCATTACCTGCCATAGATAAGGCCACTCGACTGAGTCGAAGGCCTTATTGGCATCGAACGAGACAATAGCTGAGTACATTTCCTCCTCATGGGTGGCCTGGATATGTGTATACAGCCGTCTTAAATTTATACTGGTGGACATACCCGGCATGAAGCCGGTTTGGTCCGGATGAATTATGGTCAGTATCACACTATTTAGTCGAATGGCCAGGACCTTTGCCAATATTTTGATGTCAGTAGTAATCAGGGAGATAGGTCTGTATGAGTCGGGGTATTCAGGGTCCTTCCCGGGCTTGGGTATGACGACTATAACCGCCTCGGACATAGAGTCCGGTATGGCATTCAGTTCAAGGAGATCATTAAATAGCTTCAACAGCCTAGGGGCGAATAAGTCCAAATGTGTCCTGTATAGTTCCACTGGAACCCCGTCTACGCCCGGAGCCTTCCCATCAGGAAAGGATCGGATCGCAGCCTCTATTTCAACAATTGTAAGCGGTGCCTCAAGGGAGGATTTCGCCTCCTCAGACAGCGTGGGCAGGTCTATGCTATCTATGTAGTCGGTGAGTTCCCCCTGCGAACATCTTAGGCGTGAGCTGTATAGCTCCTGATAAAAAGTGAGAAACACGTCAGCTATTTCCCGGGGGGATGTCCTCAGTATACCGTCAGTGCCAAAGATTTGGGCCACAGTGTTGGCAGGGCGATCCAAGTGTACCAGGTGAGCCATAAGGCTGCCTGTCTTGTCCGCATTCATGTAAAGTTTGTGGGATTTAAATAACAGGCTGCGTGCGTTACGTTCCTCTAGATGGGAGACCCAGGTATTTTGTGCTAACTCCCACTTTGCCCTGGACTCCTCCGAACCCTCTTCCAAGTGTGTGATCTCAGTGTGTCTACATTCATCTTCCAATTCAATACCCTTAGCTTTGTGTGTTCGTTTGATAGAAGCAATTTTAGATATGAGGGTGCCCCTCATATATGCCTTGAATGCTTCCCACACTACCGGGGCAGGGGCTGTACCCGTATTAATATCAAAGTACCCATCCCACATAGTCTGGAGGTCTACGGATTCTCCAATTTGTAGTAACCAGGAGGGATGTAGTTTCCAGAAGGTCTGTCCCCTCTGGCATTCCATCCCCACCGTCAGCATCAGAGGCGAGTGGTCCGAGACACCCCTCGCTTTGTAGCAGATGTTTTTAAGTCTGGGCAATACTGAGGGGGTGACTAGGGCTAGATCAATGCGCGAGAAGGAATTGTGGGTTTTAGAGAAGCAGGAGTATTGGGTGACCACAGGGTGTTTTAGCCGCCAGGCATCCCGCAAACCAATTGACTCCACATACTTTGCAAAGCCTGTGGGGCGGTCGTCAGCAGGGACGGAGCCAGGGGGCAACCATCTGTCTAGCCGTTGGTTCATTAACTTATTAAAATCCCCGAGGCACACTACTGGTGTGTCAGGGGATTGGGCCACGTAAGCAGCCGCTTGTTTTAATACATCGTAATTAAAAGGAGGGGGGACATAGACCGCCAGGACAAAGAAGGGCTGGGAGTATAGTTTGCACTGGAGGAAAACGTATCTACCCAGTGGGTCTGTTTTAACATCTAGCAGCACAAATTGTACTGATTTATTAATCAGTACCGAAACCCCTCTGGAGTGGGTGGTATGGGAGCTGTGGTATGCCCAACCCACCCAGGGCCTGCGAAGGGACATTAGTCTATTTCCCTCCAGGTGGGTCTCAATAAGGCAGGTGATGTCCGAGCCGTACTGCTTAACCATTTTTAGGACTAGGGAACGTTTAATTCTATCATTTATCCCCCGGACATTCCAGGTTAAGATGTTAAGATCCGTCATGGCCGTAGAGGGCTGTCATGTCAGTGCTGTCACCTTGTGAGCCTGAGTAAGCCACAACCATTGCTGCAAAACACGATTTACTCTCCAATTGTATGCATATCAAATCAGTATACCTTGCATGACTAATAGAAAAAGAGAAAGAAAAAAAGCTAGAAGACATAGAAAAAACAATCCCAACAAAATACACCCCCTCCCTGTATACCTCCCCCAACCTAGGCATACTTGTAACCCTAACCTAGTAACTATGTAGACCAAGAAAGGTCAGCAATATCTACGAACTATGGGAGCAGTCAGTTAATAGCTACCAATGCAAGCATCGGGGCCCCCCGGCTATCGATTAACCTTGACTTTCTAGAGCGACACCTATGCAAATCAAAGCAGAATAAAATACACAACGTTTAGTAACATTCCCCCCCGCCGCCCCCCCCCCCCCCCCCCTCCCGCCAAGGCATAGTAAAACAGATCAATTGTAATATGTTCTAATAATATTCACGTTGACCGGACATCATCGAAACCACTCTGGCGTCTCAGAAATTCCTGAAGATCGTATGGATGAGTGGAATAATATGTCCATTTGGGTGTAGGTTTAGTCCTTTTCCTGGGTGTTTGTGGGGAATCAGGCCGGAGCCAGCTGGCGAGCACCAGGCGCAAATCTATCTAGCCAGGCCGCCACCTCACGAGGGCTGCTGAAGAATTTAGTCTCTCCCTCCGCCACCACCCGCAACCGGGCCGGAAAGAGCATGGAATAGGGAAGGCCCAAGTCTCGCAACCTTCGTTTTACAGGGAAGAAAGAGGCCCTCTCCTTCTGTACCTCGATGGCAAAATCAGGAAACGTGGAGATGGTGACACCATTTCTAATCATAGGGCCTTTGGTGCGGTTCAGTCGCAGGATCGTGTCACGGTCTTTATAATGTAGGAGTTTGGCTATAAAAGTTCTGGGTGGGGCCCCCGGAGGGAGCGGACGGGTAGGGATTCTGTGGGCTCTCTCAACAGCAAATTGAGGGGTGAAGGATTCTCTGCCAAATGTCTCTATCAGCCAGGCCTCCAAGAAAGCCTCTGGCGCCGTGCCCTCCTCCCTCTCCGGCAGGCCGACGAAGCGGACATTGTTTCTCCTCAAACGGCCCTCCATATCCATTAGCTTATTCTGAATACTTGTGACCTGCTGCGTCAGGGTAGAAACTGTGGTTTTCATAGGATCTATTGCGTCTTCAACCGTTGAAACCCGGGTCTCCACCTCCCCCACACGTTCCCTAATGCGCTGCACATCTTGTCTGAGAAGGGATAGGTCACACTGCACCTTCTCCATTTTGTCAGACAGACGTTTCTCAGTGCCAGCAATGGCTTCTAGGATTTGTTGGAGGGACGGGGGTGTAGATAAGGTGTCATCAGGGGGGGCCCCAGGGCCAGCTGGGTCCCCAGAGCCCTGCCCGGAGTCTCCGGGAGGTGCCGACGGGCCTTGTGCCTCCTGCCCCCTCGCAAATTTGGCCAGCTTTGCCGCCGAGGCGCTGTGATTCTGCTTCACCATGCTGTGTGGTGATGGGCTACTATATGCCCCCTCCTCAGTAGTAGCAGACGCTGCTGGTGTGGATTATAATGCTGGATCTGTTAGTGGGGGGTGTGGGGTGTGGGTTGCTGTGGGCCACCCTTACTACAGGTGTTTTTAGGCACTGGCAGTCCTGTTATAAAATACCCTGAGCAGGTGTAGCTGGCAGAGTATGTGGCAACCCTTCTGATGGGCTGCTGCAGGCTTGTATGCAGTATGTGTGCTGCGTGGAGCCCAAGATGGCGCCCGCAGCGCAGGACTCACCAGGAGAAGAGTGTCCCAATATTGGATGTCCCCCTCTCAGCAGCCTCCGCTAACAAGCGGTGGGTGGCAGCGGGTGTTTCGCTCGTGGGGGTCACCTCCACGGCGCGACCTCAGCTGCGTGCGGCAGTGTCCGGCTTCTGGCGTCTGGGCGGGTGCACTCTGCGCGGCAGGAGAGGTAGGCCGCAGTCTTCACCTCGGTCCGGCGGGCTGGCTGCCGCGCCGGAGCAGGATCAGTCGGGCGGGCGGCTGGTGCGGGGCACGGGTGAGGCACCGGGCAGCGTCCGGCGATGAAATCGAGTGCCACAATAGGAGCAGGATGGGGTAACGGATGTCTAGCCGGGGAGCTCCGCTCCAACGCGTCCTACTCACTCGCCGCCGTAGCCACGCCCCCTGATGTGCCATTTTTTACACGTGATAAATCGTCTCGATTTATCACATGTAAAAAAAACCCGGGGAGCAGGGGGGGGGCTACAGAGCAGGGCTGCTGGTGGGAGCAGGGGGGGCTGGGGACGCTGCGGGGGACACAGGCGGCATAGAGCCGGGAGCTGTCAGTGCTAGAAAAAAAAAGCCTATACAATGAATGGGCAGCCTGTGATTGGCTGAGCGCTCTCTCAGCCAATTGCTGACTGGCTGAGAGAGCACTCAGCCAATCACAGGCCGCCCATTCATTGTATGGGCTTTTTTTTTTTTATTCCGTACTGACAGCTCCAGCCGGCTCCCCCTGCCCGGCTCTATGCCGCCTGTGTCCCCCGCAGCGTCCCCAGCCCCCCCTGCTCCCTCCACCGCCGCGCCGCCCCACTAGGTCCCATGTCGGGTGGTCGGACGTGCAGCAGGTCCGACCACCCGACGCAGATCCGATGCGCACGGGACCGCGCATCAGATCTGAGGGGACATCAAAACTAGCCGATTTTGGTCCAATTTCGGCCAGATCCGACTGATCTGGCTGAAATCTGACCAAAATCGGCTAGTGTCTGGGGGCCTTAACAGTGCCATCTAAAATTATACCTATAGACACACTTTTGAATTTTATTTTAACAAAGGCATATAAAATAAAATACGTATATGTTTAATTAATGAAGCAAAGTAGCACAGATCATATACAATGGCGTTTACTGTTAGATAAGTGGGCAAGAGATATACCGCAGATAGAGCAAATGGAAGATCTTGTTGGTTTGCATCCTGGCTCGCTTAAAGCCTTACATTCTGTATACCTACAAGGTACTCTACATAGGGCATATATAACGCCCCACAGACGTATGCATATGACACAGAAAGAAACAGGTGCTTGCCCAAAATGCAGGGTAAGAATAGCGGATTTTGCGCATTGTATGTTGGACTGCTATAAGATGAAAAGATTCTGGCACAAAACTCTGAACTACCTTTCCAGCATATTCCATATACAGTTTCCTATGGAACCACTTGCACTTATGGGACTCTCCTTTCGGACATGGCCAATGGAAAAGATAAAAAAAAAAACGAATCTTCCTCTTCTAATTCTAATAATCACAATAGCAAGGAAATGTATACTGATTCATTGGACTGGAAAGGAGGCACCACAATTATCTACAGTAAAACAAAAGCTTATGCAAATTTTGCATTTTGGGGGGAAATATGCACGGCTGGACCTATCACAAGGGTCCAAAAGGTTTTCTCAAAAATGGACTCTATTTATAGACACTCTGGACACTTCTACCAGGGAGCATGTCATTTTTGATAGAAAAAGCAGGTCTTTATTGTACATAAAGAATGCAAAAAACAGACGATAACAAATATCACACATATACCGTGTCGCAGCACAGCCAAAACACAGTACACATGCAAACAGTATAGTACATAGTATAAAATACAGTACAAGATAAACTCACACTATAGTCTATACTATGCACTATGCATTCTAACGGTAGCGTTTACACAACAGTATACAAGACTATGGGTGTGGAGGGTAGGGGGGTGAGGGATTGGGGAATCACATGCCCGAAGCTTTATTGACCAGACAGAGGCATATAAGGGGAGGGCAATAAATAGAAAGACATCAACAAAACAACAGATGTTGTGAAGTGAGGGGAAAGGGGCCAAAGTCTTATAAAACAGGCCAAACAAGGGGAAAGGACCAGAAGAAAAGGGTGTTTAGCCCTCTTCCTCCTCAGGGCTACCCCGAATGGAATAGTCTCTGAGCAGGCTGTGAACCAGCCTGCGGCAGTCCTGAATGAACATTCTCTCCCTCCGCAGTATGAGACGATTTCTGGCAAACCACAAAGCGTCCTTAACACAGTTTATAAGGCGCCAGGCTTCCTGGGTCGCCCCATATGTGTGGGTGCCCGGGAATAGTCCATACAGTACCGAAAGGTACGAAAGACAGTTCCTGGGCACAGAGTCTTTAAATTCAGTCTCAAGGGCATCCAACAACAACTGTGCATAGGCGCAGTCCCAGAAGATGTGCATGGAGGTTTCTTTATGCACAAAGCACCAGGGACAGTGTCTATACCTACACAAGTATTGGGAGTGCATGAATGACCGGTGAGGCAAGCCGCCCTGAATGGCCATCCATGACATGTCCTTATGTCTATTTGTGAGCCTTTTGGAGGCCACATACTCCCAGACAAACTTGGCAGTTGCTGAAGGGAGCCCAAAAATCGGTTCAATAAGTCTTTGGCTCTGATGAGCTTGTGGACATTTTTTGGCTTCCACAAGTCGGGTTTCAAACCCTCCAGTTGGTGTTCCCTCACAAACTTGGACACGTCCAGGTAGAACCATGGAGTAGTCCAGTTGTAAGGGATGGAGCTGTCCCACTTGTCCCATTTAAGGGTCCTCCACATTGGTAGGAGGAAGAAGCGGGACATGGAGTTCCCTGCAGAGCCGGCACAATTGTCTATCAAAGTCTTCGGATACAGTTACATGCAAAGAAGGCTCTCAGCATGGTTGGAATGTCTGGAATGCCTTTGCCACCTTTAAGGGGATCTTTGTACATAACAATCCGCTTCACTCTGTCCATTTTGGAGCCCCAGATGAAGTGGAAAACAGCCCGTGTGAGGGCCTTGCAGATCGCAGCCAGAGGTGGCCAGGCCTGGGTGGTGTACTGAAGAACGGGAAGGATCTCATTCCGCAGCACAATGGTTTTCCCTTCGATGGTAAGGTCTCTGAGACTCCACAATCCCATTTTCTGATGCATTGTCGCAAGTCTTTCATCCCAGCACTTCAGGGCCGCTCCATCTCCCCCGAACTCGACACCAAGGATCTTGATCACGTCTGGCTTGACGGTGAATGGGAATGGAGCGAAGGACGACAGGTGCCACTTTCCAAAGAGCATAGCCTCTGACTTCCCATGGTTGACCTTTTCTCCTGAAGCACGGCCGAAATCTTCGCAGTTCTGGATGAGGGCCGTCACCGATCTCTGGTCTGCGCAGAACACAGTGACGTCATCCATATACAGCGAACACTTGGCCTCTGGGTGGTCTGGATTTTGCCTGATGGATACAGCGAAGAGTTCTATAACACAAACAAAAAGAGGTGAAAGAGGGCAGCCTTGTCTGACCCCAGACAGAACTGAGAAGGGGTCAGTCTTCCAGCCGTTCACCAACAGCGAGCTGTAAATGGCAAGGTACATCAGGTTAACATAAGAACAGAATAGCTCACCAAGACCAAATTTATGCAGTACCTTGCCCATCAGCTCATGGGAGACACGGTCAAAGGCCTTTTCCTGATCAAGACTGATCAGGGCCGTGCACACATTACGGTCTTTCACTTAATGGACTGTGTCTCTGAGGAGGGCAAGGCTGTCTGTGCTTTCTGTAACATATATCAACCTACTTTTGTTGGAAAAATTTCAATAAAAATGATTTAATTTTTTTAAATTTTTGCTAGAGATGTGTGTATATTTATTTCTTATTAGGACATCCAGTGAGTATTTTTTATCCAGTTTATTTTATTTATTAACAGTTTCTTATATAGCGCAGCATATTCCTTTGCACTTTACAACAGGAGACAGTGATACAACAAACTGGGTATTTACAGACAGTCAAAGGTATGAGGGCCCTGCTCGCAAGCTTACAATCTATAGTTGGGTCAGTATTAGTGTCGCACTGCTTCCCCAGAGGCCCAGGTCATCACTAGGACCCCTAAAAGTAGATTTGGCCTTCCCAGCACTTGTTCCCAGGTAGGCACCACAGGTACAGATGGAGCACCTCTCATTAATCGCCGGGAGTGCCGATCACCGGCGGAGAGGTGCTCCATCTGTCTGGGACATGTGAGCATCTCACATACACGTGTGTCTCAGTCTCTCGGCAGCGGGGAGGGGAAACCCTGCCCGTCTCCACTTCAGGGAGACAGGCAGGGTTGGGGAGGGGGGGTGGCGGGGACCAACGGAGAGTGACGGGAAGGCGGCGGAGAGCTCTGTCTGAATGGGGCGCATGAGTGTGTCAAGCTCGCACCCCTTCCGGCAGATAGCGGGGCTGGCGATTTTGTCGCCAGCCCCCGGCTGAATGAGAGAGGCTCCATCTGTAAGTACCAGAGATTAAAAGCGAGATGGCTTGATTGTTGAGCCATAACAAGGACTGTGGTCAGTACGGAGTGGTACATTAGGTCAAGAAGGTTCGGAATATAGTGGTTGCCACAATGTTATGTAGTGCAATGAGGCGTGAGGCACTAGGAGGTCTGGTTGTGTAGATGTTAGCACAGTGTAACTATGAGAGGCACAGTCAGTCCTGCTGGCTATGGACATGATGGCTGATCATATGGAGCACTGGGAGGCACAAGGCACCAATAGGAGTAGGTTTGGCACAATGCAGAACTAGAGAGGCACAAAGAACCAGGGGTGTGTATTAGCATCATGCAGGACAGGGAGGCTCGGGTTTAGCACAGGGAGACATGGAGCGTGTGGTTAAAATCCCTGTAAACCAAGATGTCACTATAGCTATGCTAGGGAGGGGGGCTAGGGGGTCCCATGCCCTGGGTGATACCCAAATGTGCATGCAGAGGGGAGGGGAGACAGAGCGGTGCCCTATTACCGCCTTGCCCCAAATAACAAAAATTCTAGTTTCAGTCCTGCATTTCGTTCATTTCACCTTTGGACCGCCATCACCTCTAATACATTCCTCTCTGGGAAAGTTCCTAGTCTGTTCCTGGACCGCGTACCGCTAGGTTATACCGCATCAGAGTGTGTAGGAACCCTAGATGACAAGCTCCACTGGAGCAAGGACTTATGTGAATGATTACATATTCTCAGAATGTAACATGTCAGTATAAATAATGGTTAATATAAATCAAATGGTTTAAATAATAACTTTAGCAGATCATTAAAAGTATTTGTACTGTAGACCCTTGTAGCAGGTCCATGGACTGTCAGGGATGAACCTATGTCCCAGAATGAGCCACTGCCTGTATTGTAAGAGAGTCCATATTCATTTGGGGATATGGTCGACCTAATGATGGTCAACAGTCATTAGGTCAACACCATTGGGTCGACATACTGAAACGTCGACAGGTGTCAAGGTCGACATGAGACAAGGTTGAGAGGTGTCTAGGTCGACACATGCGTTAGGTCGACAGTCAAAAGGTCGACATGGGGTTTTTCATTGTTTTTTGCGCCGACAGGTAGTATTTCATGCCCTACCATCCAATAGGGTGTGGCGGGAGAATAAAATAGTGTGCAGAAAGCAGCGAGGCACCGCCCCCGAAGCATGACGAGCGCAGCCCATGTTGACTGTGTCGACATTTGGGCAAAAAAAAACAGTGGAAACCCCCATGTCGACCTTTTGTCTGTCGACATTGCCCATGTCGATCTAGACCCCTGTCGACCTTGTGCATACCTCCCAACTTTGTGGTCCCCGAACCCGGGTCACGGCTGAGGCGCGCCAAAATTTCTGGGGGGCGTGGCCTATACTCGCAGCTCTCCCGCGAGGCCACGCCCCCATTTTGCCACTATGGGGGCATGACCCAGAGGCTCTGTGAGCCTCTAGCCATGCCCCCAGCCCCCTGGCTGCGGGAATAGACGCTGTGTGTATGCGCACAGCGTCTATTCCCCGTTGCTTATCAGCCTACAGGGGGGACTCCCAACAGCCCCCCCCTCACCGCGGGACACTGCCGCCCGTGGGTGGGACAGCGGGACCCTAATAATCGGGACTATCCCGCTAAAATAGGGACTGTTGGGAGGTATGCTTGTGCCATGTCGACCTTGCAGTATGTTGACCCAATAGTGTCGACCTAATGAATGTCGACCCAATGATCCCAACCCTTCATTTATCTGTATGTTCCGTAAGGATGCATTGGGCTGGTTACTAAGCCTTCTACACGTTGGTTGACGCATGTCACTGTGGAACCCCTTTTCCATGAACAAGAAAATCCTGGGTTATTTCAAGTGAAAATGGGATTTCTGTCAGTGGAGACAATGACCAGTGACCCGGGAATCCAACCCTGCTAGCGAGCAGTGGTGTAACAATAGCTCCGCAGACTTGGAGGCACCCAGTAAATTTGGCCGCTGGGGGTCTGCGGGAGCTATCGCCAGGGATGGAGTGGACACAGAGCGGGGAGACGCTAGGTAAATGGCATCACTGAATATCGGGGATTCTGGGGTAGATTTACTAAGCTTGGTGAAGTGATAAACAGTCTGTTTTTTATCACCGGCCAATCAGCTCCTGCCTGTGAAGGTACAGGCTTGATTTGAAATATGACAGGTAGGAGCTGATTGGCAGGTGATAAAATCAAGACAGTTTATCACTTCACCGAGCTTAATAAATCTACCCCTCTGTGTGGGGAGAGAGACAGCACAGCAGCGGCTGCTGGCTGCGGAGTCTAACACACTGACTCCCGCGCTCAGCTGGGCTCCCTCCCTGACCCAGCCCCCCGCCCGCCTGCACTGTGTATGTCCCTGGCCGTGCACTGTGTATGTCCCTGGCCGTGCTGGCCCCGGGTATTTTCAAATGTGCTGGCTGCAAGCTAATTGGAACTTGCAGTCAGCCAATCAGGCAGCGGGGGGCTCCCAGGTCCTCTCCCCTCCCAGTAAGTAACCAGGCTTGGGGTACTCCAGGATGGAGTACCTGCCCTCAGAGAACCTCAAGATGATGCAGCTCCGCATGTAGTGGCAGATAGAGGTGAGGGGGTAATTTTACAATGTTGGGTGTGCACTGGGGGTGTTTAACAGTGGCGGCAGTGTGAAACTGTGCATCGTCCATGGCACAGCGACAGGGGGGTCTACAGTTTTGTCTCTCCTGCCTCACTCCCTTTATGTTTCTCCAGCCTCATTGCCTCCTGTGACACTCACCTCAGCCTCATCCCCGCTGCCTCTCACCATCTCTCCCTCCAAATAAAACAGCTGGGCTACCTTTAACCCATGGGGAACAGTCAGTTTATGACTGATCTGGTTTATAGTATCATTGATGAATGGATTTATTGTTGATCTTGCAGAATATAAAATCGTTTATGTTTTATTATCTGCCCTGTCTTCCTCCCTGCTCTGTACTGACCTACCCCCTTTTACGTTTTATGCTATGTCCTGCTCCAACCCCAGTCCCATTCTGCCCCCCACTCTGTACCACCCCTCCCTACAGCAGCTATACTTACCCTTCCTCTCTGGCCAGGGTCTGTCTGGTCCTGTAGCAGTGAAAGCAATTGGAGGGGCAGAGCATTGAGGACCCATTTTATATACCCCTGATGCCCGGTTTATGGTGTGCGGTATAATGTGTAATAGACATTACAGTGCGTGTATACAGTTGTAATGGACATTACAGTGTGGGGCATAATGTATAAGAGGCATTACAGTGTGTGGCATAGTGTTCAATGAGCAGGCCTTGCAGTGAGGTCACACCCTTTTTGAAATGGGCACCCGATAGGTATGTGCAATGTGTGTGTGTGTGTGTGGGGGGGGGGGATTTCTAGTTTTGCCTGGGAAGGATCAGGGTAAGGCTCAGTGTAAATTGGTAATTTATGCCACACAACACCTGTTCTCTTTAATTGGTGGGTCAGACCAACCCTATGTGCATCCCATTGTGTGACTGTTGCCCTGCTATTAATCCTTGAGTAGAAACTATCATATTCATTGGAACTGCCAGGAGGGTTCGAAAAATCTTCTGGCACTCCCACGCAGGGCCGTGGAATGGGAGCAGCTTCCCCCCACTTGGAGACTGGTGAGCGGTGTCCCAAACCCCCCCCCCCCCTCCCACCCCTGGACTCGGAGGCCACTGTTGCATCCCCCCTCGACTCGGCAGCAGCGGCAGCATCCCCCCCCCCCCTCCCCCCCCCGGACTCAGCGGCGGCAGGCGCTTCAAATCCCCCCCCCCCTGGACTCGGCAGCAGTGGCCGCACAATCCCCCCCCCCCCCCCCGGGACTTAGTGGCTTCAAGTTCCCCCCACCACTCGGCCACCGGCACTTCACCCCCCTGGACTCAGTGGTGGACAACGCATCAGCCCACGTGAGCAGGTGAGAGGCAGGGTGTCCCCCCACCTGGGGCACTGTGGTGCGTCGCACCGGCCCTGCTCCCACGCCCCAGAACAGAGAGCAAGTCTCCCGCATCCGCCACTCCCCCATGGGCACTTAGAGTCAAATTCATGACTCTTTGGGGAGGGCGCGGAGCTAAAACATTGCAAATTGTGTACTTTTAGCCCCGCCTCTCCGTAGACCCGAAATCATTGACATTTGGATGGAATAGGGGCAGGGCTTGATGACATTGTGTCAGCGAGTAATAAATGCACCTGCCGGGTGACCTGGAAAACACGAACTGTGTGGGGTCCTGAGGACCGAGTTCGAGAACCACTTGTGTAAAATAGAGATGTGCAGGCTCTGATTTACTCTGATTTCAAAGCTGGATCTTATTGGATATCAACTGTCAACAACTGTCATGTGATTAGGGATAGCCAATAAGATCCTGCTTTGAAATCAGAGTAAATCAGAACCTGCACATCTCTAGTGTAAAACCATGCCGGCTGCATGCTGACTGCGAGTGACATTGTAAATTTTTCACCTCCAACCTGCCAGGTATTAGCGATTGCTACGTGAATAAAGCACCTTATCTCATACAGGTTACAGCTCGTAGAACGGAGACAGATGAGGAATAGATTATTATATGGACAGATAAGTAAAAGAGAAAATGACCTCATAAATGATACAGCAATAAAGTGTTCTGATAATACAATCGTATAAACTTGCCATAAAGTGATTAACTAGTAACCCGTTAACTTGGACCATAATAAATGATACATTACTCTGGGAATCTTAAGGCAACTGTGTCATTGTGAATGACATTTTTGCATCCAACGTTACATAAGCAATGATTAATTTACTTATTCATGAACTTTTACTTATATTCCACCAGAATATTCTGCTGCGCTTTACAAGGCAGTAAAAAAAAACGAAACAAAAAAAAAACCCGGTAATAACTGACCGACAAAGTGGTAACAAGTTCCTGCTTGTAAACATACAATCTATAGAGGCGTCACAAGGTGAATGTGGGACACAGCTGGGTGTCTGAGTAGTGACATTATGGTTTTTACCAATCACTATGTGACCCAATCTAGAAAGCTAAAGAATTCTATTTGAAGCTCATCTTGTACTTCATGAAAAAATGATCAGCATTGCAGCTGAGCAGATCTATGTAGTATGTGGGTGCAGGGGATTGGATGTGTGGCTGCCCACTACATAGATCTGCTTAACCCGTCAAGTGCGCCAAGTGAATTTGACAAAATAGGTGTGAAATTTTCCAAGGAAACATTTATATTCGTCACAATTGACATATAGGGGGAAATGTACTAGGATGAGAGATTCAGAAAGTGAGAGATGTGGTAAGAAATCTCCAGTTCAATCACAAAACCAGTGTGGGGATTTCTTACCACATCTCTCATCCTATTACATTTCACCCATAATCTTTATTTACACAACATTTTTTTATTTGAATTTATATGTAAAAATATTTGAGCGACGCTAGCATTTTTAGCTGATATTTTGAGCATTTCTCATAGAGACGTTGCCACGCAAAGGGTTAATTACAAAGCTCAAGAAGCCTTTATACAGTTTGACATCTCATAGTGCAGGATCAAAAAACTCAATGGGCGGTATTCAATGAGGCTGATTCGCCATGTTTTTATGGCGATTTTTTGTGCTGTAAGGCGAATACATTTCAAGATTTTTTTCGCCATGATTCACCGAGTAGCAATCGCTATCTTTTTATGGTGAAGTGGAATGTGAACTTTTAAAATAAATTGTTTTGTTTTTTACATTTGGTGTCAAAAAATCAGGAATTTTATTCTGAGGAGGGGCATGCTATTTTTATTCATGTGCTGTAAGCACATGAATATATATTTAATTTAAAAAATATATATATTATTTTTTTTTACACAGACCAGCCAGCAGGGGGCGGAGCCGAGCCGCTCATTAGATATTCATATATTCACTTCACCCGATCATTACATATGCATGATTGGGTGTAGTGAATATACCTGGTCCCCTGCTGGCACCCCCGGGGGGCAGCCTGTGCTGCCTGGCACCTGGGGAGCCCACCTCCCCCCCACAAACGTTCTGGGGCAGGCAGGGAGACTTCCATCTCCCTGCCTGCCGCCGTCCTCAGGCTCCCTGCGGCGTCCGCCGCAGGAGCTCAAATTCGCCGGTCAGGGGCAGCAAGCCCCTGACTCGTTGAATACTGGAGCCGGCGATGCTCCGGAACGCAGCGGGCAGTGGCGAATGTGCAGCGAATCCTAAACAGGATTCGCTGCACGTCGGCAGTATTCTCATTGAATACTGCCCAATGAGTAGGATGTTTAACTAGAATGCAAAATGTTATGGGCTCAAATTTTGGGTAAGGCAGTGTATTGAAACTTGTTATTTAAAAAAAGGGTATTGCATATGAATAAAAAAGGAGTTCTAAACATAAGTACATGAATGTGGCAAAAAGAGGATTTGTGTCCAAATCTAGAAATAGAGAAGTAGGTTCTTCCTAACATACGCTGTAAACAGATTGTTTTATAGTGTCGTATAAATAAATAGGAACAGGGTGCAAACAGCAGGTGATAGTTTTAAGTGCAACAATAAAACAATATCTGTTATGGCATAAGTTTTATAAACATGAATAAAGAGATTGAATCAGCTGTTACCAGTTCAATCTATTGCACACAGATCATGTTTTCCAGATCACCTGTGGATTATTATTTTTTTAAATGTGACAGTGACACACAGTGCACCTGCCAGGTGATCTAGAAAACCTGACCTGTTTGGGGTCCTGAGGATTGAGTTTGCGGACCACTGATCTATTGAATAAGTCCTGTCTCTTTATACAAGCTCGGTCTTCTTTCCTTTGATAGTTGGAGACTAAGGGGCCTGATTCATACCGGTTTGCCAGGCTGCATGTGTTTGCAGCCTAGCGCACAGGTAAACGCAGGGCCCCCACCCCCCTGCCATGCGGATCAACTCACTAGCATGTCGACCCGGAAATTTGCCTTTTAACAAAGTTTTCTTTGCAGTGTGAACGGATCGCATCCCCGGATCTCATACAAAACCCTTCTTTTTACCCATGTTTGAAATCCAGGTTTACAGACACGGGTTGACCCGTTCACACTGCATAAAAACCTGTGTTAAAAGGCAAATTACCGGGTAGAACTTCTTCACCCGGGAATTTGCCTAGCACTGAGAATGGGGGTCCATCGCTGCAGTCCCCGGCATTTTAATGCCGGTAAAAGCCGTGTACTTCTCACTTGCACGGTATTACAATAATACCCCTTTCAGACAGAAAAATCCCAAAAACCCAGGTATTTCCCGGATACAAAAACCCGGTTAAGACTCAGCTAGACTCAGCTATAAAAGCTCTGACCCCCTTTTACACAGCACAAAAAACCCGGGTATTTCCCGTGTCGACCCCTTTCACACAGAAGCCTGATTTTTCTTGCAATATACTGTGTGTCATAAGAAAAGGAGAGTTTAAAGACACACAGAGATGAGGTCATGAAAAGTGGGTGGTGACTGCTCACTGCATTGCGTTAACCATGGCATGACATAAGGATATGTTGTAAACAAGTTTTATTGTTTTTATATACTGGTAGGTACCTGTTACCTCACATGGCTGTCAGTATATTTGCAATGTTTGAGTACACTGTAGCATCTTTAACTGTCCCAGTCATCTGTTTGCGGATCTCCTCCTCCCCTCTCACTGGCAGCTGCTCTCATCTCTTGCAGCTCCCTAATGACCTCAGATGCCAGCCCCAGTGCCATGCCCTCCAAGCCAATCAGAGAGGCCCATCCTCACAATCAATCAGCCAGCACCCCACCAGGAGAGCCAATCAGTGCCTAACAATGTTTAATAATCCCAAAACCCCGGGTCGCACCCTTTCAGACAGCCGGTGACGCAGGATTTTGGGATTCAGACCCGGGACCTTAGAATACTGCTTGCGCAGGGCTTTCAGTTTATTCACTACCTGTTGCTGGGTTTTGATGATGCCACGGGCAGATAGGATTTTGGCGAAGTTATAATAAACTGTGGAGTCCTTCACTGTGCCGGTCACTTGCTTTTTGATCTCCTCCTCTCCTCTCACAGCCAGCAGCTCCAACACTTCCTCGTCCCTCCAGTGCGCCATCTCTGCTCTGTGAATGGTGGGTAAGTATACCCTGCTGAGGGGAATATTTATCGAAAGGGGGTGGAATTAAGGAAATCGAAAGTAAATCGATGTGTGTGTACACACCTATAGACAGTGGTCAGCTAGTGGCCTCGAGATAAGGGAAATGAAAATTCTAACTATAGCAGGTTATATTTTTAATACAAGATGCGTCATGAGATGCTTAGACAATATGAAATCAACATAGAGGGGCATTAGGGAAGTATAATTATTGATATCTGATTTGCCTGTTTTTCATTGGTTTCGGTTGAATCTGTACTGCACATGTCTAAAAGGTATAACAGTCTGCACAACAAAAATTGTGTTAAGCTTGCAATTATCCTCATTGTACGTTACACAACGGAGAATAAAAGAATCTTCAAAGGAGACTTCATTCTTATTATTTCGACCATATCAGCACTATACAAACATAGATGTAACCTCATCATGCTGGTACCATCATAGAGGTGACTGTGTTCTCAAAGGCCCTTGGGGGAAAAAGATGGGAGAAGATTCATGTTAAAAGTAAGCAATGGACTATAACCTGAGTAATCGTACAGTACTTAGATAAGTCTTATGGTGCCCATACACTTATGCGATGCGACATCGCAATACGATGTCCCATCGCAACCAATTGCATCTAGTGGTGCCCAGTATGTTTTTCTCCAGCACCCGATGTTGCATGCCATCTGCAACGCATACCTCCCAACTGTCACGATTTTAGAGGGACAGTCCCGATTTTCGGGTCCTGTCCCGCTGTCCCACCCGCGGCAGGCATTGTCCCGCTGCGGGGGGTGGCAGTTGGGAGACCCCCCAATCTAGTAGAATAGACGCTGTGCGCATGCGCACAGCGTCTATTCTCGTATGAAAATGAGGTCGCGGCTAATTAGCATAAGCCGTGCCCTCATTTGCATACGCCCCGCCCCCTTTCGAGTGTCCCTATTTCTTCAGGTCCAAAGTTGGGAGGTATGGCAACGCCACATCGGGTGCTGGAAGAGTGCTGGCGGCGGGGCTGCGGAATTTTAAAAACCCACAAATTGAAAACTCTAGGTGGTGGTGGAATTTGAAAAAAATATTTAAAAAACACCGGGTGGACCTCTGATTGGCCAAGAGAGAGCTCTCTCATTCAGTCGGCCACTGAGAGAGGACCGAACAGCGTTTTTAAATAGTTTTTTCAAATTCTGCCACCGCGAATGGTGGGAGGGGGGCACGGGGGGTCATGAATCGTGGGAGGGGGGGTCGTTGGTGGCCGCGAATCGTTGTAGGGGGGTGTGGGGGGTGCCGTGAATTACGGGAGGGGGGGGGCGTGAATCGTGGGAGGGGGGTCCGCGAATCGCGGGATGGGGTCTGCAAATCGCGGGAGGGGGGTGTGAATCGCGGGGGAGGGTCGGGGAACTCTCGGGAGGGGGGTGCGGGGGGTGCAGTGAATCGCGGGAGGGGGCGGGGTCTGCAAATCGCGGGGGGGGCGCGAATCGCGGGGGGGCTAGAATCATGTGAGGGGGTGCGAATCGCGGGAGGGGGGTTCGCGGGGGGGGACGCAAATCGCAGGACGGGGGGTGCCGTGAATCATGGGAGGGGGCTGGGGTTCGCAAATCGTGGGAGAGTGGCGCGGCAAATCGCGGGAGGGGGGGCGCGGGGGTGCCGTGAATCGCGGGGGGGGCCGCGAATCGCGGGAGGGGGGTTCACGGGGGCCACAAATCGGGGGAAGGGGGTCCACGGGGGTGCCGTGAATCGTGGGAGGGGGCTTGGGTCCGCAAATCGTGGGAGGGGGACGCGAATTGTGGGAGGGGGGGCGCGGGGGTGCCGTGAATCGCGCGGGGGTGTGTGCCACGAATCGCGCGGGGGTGTGTGTGTGTGTGCCACGAATCGCGGGAGGGGGGGCGCAGGGGGGGGGCACGAATTGCGGGAGGTGGGGTCGTGGGGGTTATCGCGGGAGGGGGGCGGGTTGCTGGGGGCCCGCGAATCGCGGAAGGTCACAGGTGGCCCGCGAATTGCGGGAGGGGGGGTCGCTGGTGTCTGGGGGGGGGGGGGTGCTGGCAGAGAGGTGGGGTGCGGGAGTAATGGTGGATGGTGGCTGTGGAGAAATGGTGGATTTTGGGCGTGTACTGTAGCCCTGGCTGGGCGGGGGGAGGTGATGTCAAGGGGGTGGAGTGAGTAGAACACTGGTCTTTTCCTTAGGGGTGGCGGGTTTGTGTGTAACGCTGGGCGGGAACGTTATACACATAGAACACTGGTCTTTTCCCTAGGGGTGGCGGGTTTGTGTATCCCGCTGGGCAGGAACGTTATATACACAGGGGATGAGTGACAGATCTGGCTAAATATATGAGATTAATTAATTAACACTGGAAGCAGCCATGTTGTGGGCTGAACCAATCTCGCACAGAAATCTTCCAGGATAACATTAGGATGATTTACAAAATGGAAGCTGCTCCAACCAATTCATTAGCCCCCACAGGTGCATATAAGGTAGGGGTTAATCTAGATGAGAGAAAAAAAAAACCTCCATTAGCACACTGCAAATTGACCAGCATCTATCTGAACCTATCTATCTCTCTATAATATCACGAGAATTATGGTATACCTACCTTAGATTGACACCTGAATTAGGTCGACACGACTGAGGTTGACAGGGCTGAAAGTTGGACACAAGCATTAGGTCGATAATGACAAGGTCAGCAGTCAAAAAGTTGATATTAGTTTTTCACAATTGTTTATTGTCCTGAATGTCAACATGGACCAAGTGTACCGCTGCCCTCACCATGATTCGGGCACACTATTTTATTCTCCCACAATGCTGTAGTACCGCCTGTCGGCACGTGCCGGCTAAGAAAAAAACATGAAAAACGCATGTCGACCTTTTGACTGTAAACCTTGCAATTGTCGACCTAATGCGAAGGTTGATCTTCCAGCCCTGTCAACCTTAGCCATGTCGACCTATTTTGCAGGTGTCGACCCCAATGCATGTTGACCTAAGTCAACCTAATGACCGTGTCCCTATGCAACATTGTTATTCAAACTGCTTTTCTGACCACTCCCAGTCAGGGACAGGAGAGGACTGCCACAGTCAGTGCCACAAGGGGGCCACTACTGTGGCTGTGTATCTTTTATGTTAACTTACAGCAGCTCTCACAACAGTCTCCCTGACGTCATCCGACCCAGGAGAACAGCGGAAGCCACTGAGAGGCGGCGGCTGCTGCACTGCAGCCAGGAACAACAAAACAAACCATGCACTGCAGTCTGAGGAAGCAGCAGCACCGGCACCTGGAAGTATTGCTGCACATGTATGATGTTACTGTCTGAGTGGAAGTGGCTTTAGCAATACTACAAGCTATGACCTAACTTACCAGGTGCAGGAAGTCCAGGCCCCAGCTTATCCTATAAAGCTCCCCAGCAGCAACCCCCAGCATGGATAGGATGTCGGTGATAGAGGAGTTTGCCGGCATCCGGCTGCCCGGCCACCTCCACACAGCACAGTCCATGCAGTATGCTCAGGACTTCCAGTTCCAAGAAGGTGACATCGTCATAGTCACATACCCCAAGTCAGGTATGAGCTGTGTGCATTGTACTTTCAGCCGGCAGGGGGCGCTATAGCTGCTGGGGTAATATAACGGGACCTGGAAACAAGCTCTGGGTGGTTGTGTGACAGTGACTATTGCAGTTAGAAGTCAGTGTCAGATTACTGCAGTGGGTCATTATTTCTACTGCTGCTGTTACTGATTATTGCTGAGTGTTACTGATTACTACTGTCTCTGCAGCTGGTCCATAACTGGGGGCATGGCAGGGCACAATGATGGGTACCTTATAAGGGCGCTGTTATACTGCGCTGTTCTATGCTATACAGAGCATATTCTACTTCCAAGAATAAAGGCTGTAACTATTTTATTTTAAATAATTATATTTTATACTAGTCTGAATGAGATGTTCTTGTAGCGCTGGCATGTGGCGCATCTGCTGTGCTCTGCATTGCGCTGGCAGGTGACGCATCTGCTGTGCTCTGCATTGCTCTGGCAGGTGACGCATCTGCTGTGCTCTGCCTTGCGCTGGCAGGTGACGCATCTGCTGTGCTCTGCCTTGCGCTGGCAGGTGATGCATCTGCTGTGCTCTGCCTTGCGCTGGCAGGTGACGCATCTGCTGTGCTTTGCCTTGCGCTGGCAGGTGACGCATCTGCTGTGCTCTGCCTTGCGCTGGCAGGTGACGCATCTGCTGTGCTCTGCCTTGCGCTGGCAGGTGACGCATCTGCTGTGCTCTGCCTTGCGCTGGCAGGTGACGCATCTGCTGTGCTCTGCCTTGCGCTGGCAGGTGACGCATCTGCTGTGCTCTGCATTGCTGATGGTTGCATTCAAGGTCAAACAGACCATCAGCAGCCTTGTTTGGTAATGGTCATAGGATATGGGAATATACCGGGGATGTAGACATTAGGTTGGCAATAACAATGAAATTGTTAATAGGTTGACATGTGAAATGAAACCCTGTCTATCTGGGTTTCTATTTGTGCTGTCACGGGAGCGCGCAGGGTAAAAAAACGTTATCTGTATGCGATTTTGACTATATACTACTGTATCATAGGATACTGTGCAGTACACCAGAACTGATGCCATGTACCACTCTTGTCCCGCAGCCCCCTGTGTGTGTGCGCTGCAGGACAACAATGGATACTGTGACTGTGAGGTCAGACAGAATGTGTAGGTTGCGCTCTGAGAGCTTGATTACGATTTGTATGCAATTCTGAGGTTTACATAACTGAGCATTTACCAGCTGACTGCATTCTCTGCGACCACACTGCCCATTCACCAAGATACCTTTTGTGATGCCATTCACAGCGAGGGACCGTTTGGCGTAGGTAATACTCCTTTCACATCGCAAAAATTTACAGGGTCTCTGTGCAATCTGAAAGGGCATTTTTAAATTTCCTGGATCCAGCAATCCGGCATTCTGATCTGGGTTAATCCTGGGTCGGACCGGGGTTGCTTAGGGTGAACAGGTAACCCGGGTCGAGCGACGTGAGTCCCGTTCACACTGTAGAGGAGGCAGCGCTTAAAGACAGTGTCAACTCCAAGCGCTGCCTCCTCCCCTGCCCCCATGACGCGCTGTCGCTCCCCCTGCCCCCGTCTGACTTCAGCAACCCAGCTTATTGCCGGGTCGCTGTGGGGAGCTAAATATCGCAAATGCCGGGTCGCTCCCAGGATGAACACTTGTCCAAATCCCAGGTGCAACCCTGCATTTGCGATGTGAAAGGGGTATATCTGGGAGAGGCGGCCAGCCAGGAACTGTGGCCATTAACTCACTTGGAAAGTTGATGTTCCTATTTCATGCGTTGTTGCTGCTGCCGATGTGTGCACAGTTGCTGAGGATTTGGTGACGGCTCAGTTGTAAATAACCTAGCAATCAACAACTGGGATACGGTCATTGGGTTGACACCATTAGGTTGACAGGTCATTAGGTTGACACAGCATTAGGATGACATGGGCAAGGTCGACATGGGTTTTTTCACAGTTTTTTTGAGCTGACATGTGCCGACAGGCGGTATTTCATGCCCTACCATCCACTAGGACATGGGCATGGTGGGAGAATAAAATATTGTGCCAAGCGCAGTGAATCATGTGAAGGGAGTCCCTTCGCATGATTCACTGCGCTTGGACGCAGTGCTACATTTCAGTGTCCATGTCGACTTTCCGGTAAAAAAATGTGAAAACCCCATGTCGACATTTTGACTTTGCCCATGTCAACCTAATGCTTGTGTCGACCTAACGACCTGTGGACCTAGACCCATGTCGACGTTTCTGCATGTCGACCTAATGGTGTCAACCCAATGATTGTCGACCCACTGCTTTGTAGACCTAATGATCCATACCCCAACAACTGCACCTGCAGCGCTGTCCAGTGCGTGACACTGCTAATAAGGAATGAAAGAGGATAGGGTATGCCAGATGTTAACAGGAAGAGAAGACTATTCATAGAGGTTATGTAGCCCCTGTAAACAGGACCCCATCCTGAACTGGCATGTATTTTTTTTTTTTTCAGTGAATAAAACAAAATAAGGGGTTATCACTGCTTGATAAATATATGAAACCCCCCCCCCCCCCCCCCATCCTCACCACAGGATAGGCAGAGAGCTCAAAGGAAGATATGTGCTACAGGAAGACGATGGGCAAGGTCTGTGTCATACAGTGAATGGCTAAAGATGTAAAAGGTGTTAGAAATGACAGAGACGGAAATTTGTTGCAAGGGAAGGGGCATGGTATGTCCCCCTGTATCTCCAGCTGCATTCCCCACTACTGCCATAACTGCATCGAGGTTTTTCTCTTGTGTGTAAATCCTTTGTGGTTTATAGTTTTAACAATTAAACATTGTATTCTCCTTTTGTCACTTGGGGACACTGGGAACCTTGGGTATAGAACACTTTATTGCTGCAAATTCACATGAAGAGAGTTTCCAGATTGGCCCTCGGGCCAGAAAGGGCTATGAACTTCTGTAGTACTTGGCCATTAGGCCATCCAGGTGCCAGTTCTTAAAGTATAATTGGGGCAAGGCTACATGTTGATCAGCTCTGCAAAGCCATCATGACTAGCACAGCGCTGTATTTGACCTAAATATACGTAGTTAACAACTATCCCGTTTCCATGGACCGTCCCAGGTTGGAAATTATATTACCACTTTTGGGAAAAAAAGTTTTTTCTTTTTTCCCCCTGTGATAGGCGCTAATTAAACTGTAATAATCTCACTTAACTTTCTAGTGTCTCAATTAAATATTGTGAAAAAATATAATCTATTGAGCAGCAGACTAAATGGTGTGATTGTGATCTCACACCTAATCAGGTGTTGGGTGCAAGTTTACCCCACCTGTACTACCAAGAAACTTTTATATGCAGACTGCGCTTATATACCAGGTGCACGTGTGGCTGAATCAACGATCACTACTAGATTATAGATAAATATATTTATTAGTATGAATATATCAAGTTAGAATAAAAAAAAATAAAAATTTCTTTATACATAATAATAAATAAAAAACACATATAAACTCTACACCATTAGAATCGGTGGCCACCTAAAAAATAAATGAATTAATTAATGAATGTTGCTTCTCAAAAGGAAGCTTTCTTTGATGAATTTTAAAAAATAGATATTGCTTTTCCAGTGGGAGGGGGAACAATATTAGCAGCCAATTTTATAATCTCCAGTCACCGTTTGTAATTTTAGTATATGCTTGTCCAGTGCACTTATGTATGTCTCATACTCACAGACTCCACAGAGGTATATAGATGTTGGGCCGTAATGCAAATTAGCAGGGAGGCAGGAGAGCTAGTAAATATTTCTCAGTCTGTGACTCTCCGTTCTACACCCGCAAAACATCCGCCGCCGTGACACTGACCCAGAGCCGGCAGTTGTAGTCAGTCCAGACGCCGTGTCTCTCACACATGGCTGGGGTCTCAGTCAGGCGTCAGGCTGGCCCGTGTAGCTGCAGAGTAGCGTCTCTCACCCGCTCTCTGTCTCTCTCTGTGGCTGTTAGAGGTCCCTCCTTGAATCAAAGACACCGGGCAAATTCTCCTCTAACGCGTTTCGCTCGTATTGGAGCTTTTTCAAAGAGTCTTTGATTCAAGGAGGGACCTCTAACAGCCACCGATCACCGCTAACACTTAACAGCTGCACAACCGGAGAACACAGACCCACATCTATCTCTGACAGAGAGCGGGTGAGAGACGCTACTCTGCAGCTACACGGGCCAGCCTGACGCCTGACTGAGACCCCAGCCGTGTGAGAGACACGGCGTCTGGACTGACTACAACTGCCGGCTCTGGGTCAGTGTCACGGCGGCGGATGTTTTGCGGGTGTAGAACGGAGAGTCACAGACTGAGAAATATTTACTAGCTCTCCTGCCTCCCTGCTAATTTGCATTACGGCCCAACATCTATATACCTCTGTGGAGTCTGTGAGTATGAGACATACATAAGTGCACTGGACAAGCATATACTAAAATTACAAACGGTGACTGGAGATTATAAAATTGGCTGCTAATATTGTTCCCCCTCCCACTGGAAAAGCAATATCTATTTTTTAAAATTCATCAAAGAAAGCTTCCTTTTGAGAAGCAACATTCATTAATTAATTCATTTATTTTTTAGGTGGCCACCGATTCTAATTGTGGAGAGTTTATATGTGTTTTTTATTTATTATGTATAAAGAATTTTTTTTTTTTTTTAATTCTAACTTGATATATTCATACTAATAAATATATTTATCTATAATCTAGTAGTGATCGTTGATTCAGCCACACGTGCACCTGGTATATAAGTGCAGTCTACATATAAAAGTTTCTTGGAAATTATATTATTATTAGTAGTAGTAGTAGTAGTAGTAGTAGTAGTAGTAGTCATTTTTACTTTTGTTATTGTTTACTTTTTTTCTGTAATTCAAACCATTCATTTTATTTACTGTTCTTTGTTCTTAATATTTGAGTACTATGATTATTTATAATTATTTTTTTTTTTATTGGGGGGGGGGGGAAATCACCTTTTTAATATTTTTTTTTTTTTTACAGACTTTTTGTACTGTGGGTTATTTCTATACACTTATGACCACTTATACACAGATTGGCCATAACTTCACGTTGTTGCCGCTAGAGTGCAAGATAGCTATAAAAACGGTACGCAGGACAAGTGAAGCATCAATTGCACTGTGTTGCTTGCGAAGAAATGGGCAAAAAACGTGATTTAACTGAGTTGGCCTGCACAATCACCAGATGTCAATCCAATTGAGAATTTGTGGGATGTGATCGAACGGGCCATCAGGCAGCTGGATCCAGTACCATCAAATCTTAAGGAATTGGAAAAGTGCAGTTCATCGGATATGGTCTCAAATTCCTCATACCACCTACCAACATCTCCTAGAGTCCATGCCAAGAAGACATTGTATTGAGGGGGTGGTCATAATAATTTGGCCACTCAGTGTATATAATAGGCTGTAGAACTCTTAAGTCCTAATATATACCTGTAAAGCATGGGCTTACCTGGCTAGTTTTAAGGGTATCTATATTGTGGGGGAGACCAGTAAAGACCAGCATATATACTGAATATATAAAAATATATTGCCTTTCATTGACTGTAGATTTCAGGCTTTTTATATTTTTCCATCCCCCTACAACAGGGACAACATGGATGCAGGAGATCTTGACGCTGATTTACAGCCAGGGAGACACCGAGATCGCCACAACTGTTCCAAACTGGGTGCGGGCCCCTTGGCTGGAGCACACCTACTTCAGAGAGACTTTAAACGAAGGAGAGGGCCCCCGAGTTATCACCACACACCTCCCGAGTGATGTTCTTGCTCCTGCCCTGGCGAAGTCGAAAGCAAAGGTAAGCTGACCGATCATTGTGATCTTTGTGTATACCTAACAGAGTTTGTTTTACAGGGAACTTTATTGGTGTTATTATGTATGTTGGGTGCAATATGCTAAGTAATGTGTAGTACGGATGGTGTAATGGTTAGCATTACTGTCTCGCAGCACTGAGGTCATGGGTTCTATTCCCACCATGGCCCTAACTGTGTGGAGTTTGTATATTTTCCTTGTGCTTGCATGGGTTTACTCCGGGTACTCCAGTTTCCTCCCAAAGAATCCTTATATATATATATATATATATATATATATATATATATATATATATATATATATAGGCTGGATTACCTCAGCTTGGACGCCATTGCTGTGGCAGAAATCCTTGTCACTGACACCTGTAGGACAGGCTGGGGTGCAGCTGTTTGAGTTGAGGGTCATGGTATGAGCATTCTACATGCCTGCTCTAAGATCTGACGCAAACTGTACTTGGTGGGATATGCCGGACAATTTTGTCTGTGTATACTGTGCCACAAAATATAAGCTACACCTGTATTTTGTCGCGTGAAATGTATTTATGCGCTTTGCCAGTTTCTTATATAGCGCACACATATTCCGCAGCGCTTCACAGAGAATATTTGAACATTCACATCAGTCCCTGCCCCAGTGGAGCTTACAGTCTATGTCCTCTACCACATGTAGATTTCATTTTGTGGGAGCCAATTCACCTACCAGTATATTTTTGGGAAACCCACACAAACGCGGGGAGAATATACAAACTCCGCACAGTTAGGGCCATGGTGGGTATTGAACCCATGACCTCAGCGCTGTGAGGCAGTAATGCTAACCATTACATTACACCGTCCGTACTGCCCCGTATATATAACACGTGGGGATCGAACCCATGACCTCAGTGCTGTGAGGCAGTAGTGCTAACCATTACATTACACCATCCGTGCTGCCCCGTATATATAACACATGGTGGGGATAGAACCCATGACCTCAGTGCTGTGAGGCAGTAATGCTAACCATTACACCGTCCGTACTGCCCCGTATATATAACACATGGTGGGAATAGAACCCATGACCTCAGGGCTGTGAAGCAGTAATGTAACCATTACACCATCCGTACTGCCCCGTATATATGACACATGGTGGGAATAGAACCCATGACCTCAGCGCTGTGATGCAGTAATGCTAACCATTACACCATCCGTACTGCCCCGTATATATAACACATGGTGGGAATAGAACCCATGACCTCAGTGCTGTGAGGCAGTAATGCCAACCATTACACCGTCCGTACTGCCCCGTATATATAACACATGGTGGGGATAGAACCCATGACCTCAGTGCTGTGAGGCAGTAATGTAACCATTACACCATCCGTACTGCCCCGTATATATGACACATGGTGGGAATAGAACCCATGACCTCAGTGCTGTGAGGCAGTAATGTAACCATTACACCATCCGTACTGCCCCGTATATATAACACATGGTGGGAATAGAACCCATGACCTCAGTGCTGTGAGGCAGTAATGCTAACCACTACACCGTCCGTGTTGCCCCATTTCATAAAAGAAACAATGGACCTTATTCGCACGGAGGACCGATGTTTTGTGTCTGCGCATGCGCATTTCTGCTCGACATTTCTTTCGGTTCGCCAGGTGCAGGCACCCTACATGCCGAGCGGGGGGCGGGGGTGCCGGCCAGCCCCATTAGCATATGGGAAGGCCCAGCGTTCTATGGGCGTTCCAATGAGAATGCTGGGCGTTCCCAGGCTAATGAGGCCGTGACGGACATGCAGGGGGCGGGCAGATGACCTCACTGAATGTCAGCTGCCCGCCCTCTACAAGGACTATATAGGTCACTCTGAACTGTGTGCACGGGTGAAATAATTTGATGGTCGGCGATGGTCGACTTCCCCGGCTGCGAATGGATGATTATGTAAATCATCCTTTCGTAGCCATGGGGGTACGGCGTGCGAGGGGGGGGGGGGGGCGTCCGGCGGTGTCTGATGGACTTGCAAGGCTGTCAGAATAAGGCCCAATATTACAAGTCTTTCCACTTGTAATCTGTGCCATCTATAATGTATTTTTTTGTCAGGAATTGCATTGTGCGACATTCATAACTACTTTTGTTGTCCTGTGGCCATGGAGATCTTGCGCAGATTGTCCATCCATGTGTGATGCTGTGATCTGGTTCTGATTGCACAGAACAGCTATTTTTTTCTTTGGTCCAATACAAACCAGCACAGAACAGATGCATTGTCTTCATACACTTGGCCTCAATACACCACACGGTGCCTGACGCGGGTGAGCAGTGTAGAATTTTACTGTCGCATCTTAGTCGTGATCAGATGTAACAACCGCTTCACTGCTTAATTCGATGTGACCTCAGTGTGCGACAGATAGTCTGACTCTGTATTCAAAGATGATGGGGAAGGTCGGTGTCATACAGTGAATGGCTAAGGATATAAAAGGTGTTAGAAAAGACAGAGACGGAAATTTGTTGCAAGGGAAGGGGCATGGTATGTCCCCCTGTATCTCCAGCTGCATTCCCCACTACTGCCATATCTGCAGAGATTAGATAAGTTGATAGGTTGAACTCGATGGACTAACGTCTTTTTTTTAGCCTTAGTTACTATGTTACTAGATCTAAAATATGTTTGTTTGTTTTTCAGGTCATCTACGTCGCGAGGAATCCCAAAGATGTGGCCGTTTCCTTCTACTATTTCCACAAAATGGCAAAATTCCTCCCGGACCCCAGATCTCTTTCTGAATTCCTGGAGCTCTTCCTTAAGGGCGAAGGTCAGAGTTTAATAACGATCACTATAGACCTTATGACTGTGCTGTGTTGCTGTACCCCAGAGCTTGCATTCTAAGCCGTGACAATGACTCTAGCCAGCCTCTTGTGAGTTGGTTTTGTACTCCTGAGTCTTACGCATTATGGGGGCGATTCTGGATCACAAGTAGTGATCGGAAATTCGGCCCTGCCCCAATGGCGGGGGTTTGCGCATGTGCATTTCTGCGCTTGTGCAAACCCCCGACTGCGAACGTCCGTGAGGAATTGCTCACTCGCCAGGCAGTTCGCAGTGGGGAGGGAGGGATGGGCGGGCGGTGGTGGGGCTGGGCCATGGGTACACAGACGATACCTGCCAGGGGTTGGTGGCTGACGTCACAGTTGAGACCATCGAATGATTTCTCTTGCAGTAAGGGGATGTGTTTTTGCTGCACATCCTCTTGCATGGTTGCTAGGGGAAACGGGGGCGGGTATTCGTGCGGGTGGCATTACATGGCTCGCTAAGCGGAGAATTTTCGCTGCTTAGCGAGTCAATTAGAATCATCCCCTATGAGATTTTACGATAGATGAGGACTAAGCCAGGCATGTCCAAACTATGGCCCTCCAGCTGTTGTGAAACTACAAGTCCCATCATGCCTTGCCACAGCTTTGCTATTAGGGAATGCTAAAACTATGGCAAGGCATGCTGGGATGTGTAGTTTCACAACAGCTGGAGGGCCACAGTTTGGACATGCCTGGACTAAGCCATAACAAACGTGTAATATGAGTGCTGCGCTTTCGGTACTCCGAGGCCTAGATATGGACAGTCGGTTTGTCATTGCTTATTATTGTCTGTTTCATCTCTCAGTGCACTACGGATCCTGGTTCACCCATGTGAAGGGCTGGCACCGGCAAAGAAAGAACATGGACTTCTTCTATATCACGTATGAAGACCTGAAAAAGGTAAAGGGCTTCTCTGTAGCCTGCAGAGAATTATGGGGAGGCTTTGATGCCGGTGCACTAGTGTATGACCGTGCATCAGTTTATATACCAGCGTCATTTATAGTGTAACTAACAAGACATTACTGCCTCACCGCACTGAGGTCAGGGGTTCCATTCCCACCATGGCTCTAACTGTGTGGAGTTTGTATATTCTCCCAGTGCTTGCGTGGGTTTTCTCCGGGTACTCCGGCTTCATGAACAATGCTATCGCTCATTACCTTGATCAGGGAGTTGGTATTATCATTGATTGTCCAATTTAGACACCGGTTAGATCAATTGATTATTTTACTGGAACCATATTGGTTCAGGTGGAGAAGGGGCAGGAGTAGTCCGCTGTTTCCTGACCTGCCAGCAAACCTTAACGGCTAATGTTCCGTCACTTGGCAGGACTTACGAAGGTCAATAAAGAAACTTTGTGGCTTCCTGGGTTGCCCCATGTACTCTACAGAGGTGGATAAAGTGGAACAGCACTGCAAGTTTTCGGTCATGAGTCAGAATGCGATGGTGAATTACACCCTTATCCCTCCGGAAATACTGGATCATGAGCAGAGCAAATTCATGAGGAAAGGTAAGTGACCGGCCCAAAGCCAAGACGTTCATTTTGTTTTTAGGTCTTACTTTACTAGTTATCTGCATTGCAGGGAATTAAAGGAATATTCTGCTGAGCCAGATCTAATGTTTCCCAACTCCAGTCCTCACTGACCCCCTAATTACAGATCTCCTTAGGTCCACCATTGAACCATCTAAATGAGTAAGCCAGTAATGATTACACCTGTGCACCAATTAGGAGATCTGGTAAACATGTACTGTTAGAGGTCCCTGGGGGCTGGAGTTGGGACACATCAGCTCGGGTACAAATGTAAAGCACATGGGCCGATAAGAGGGTCAGCTAGTGGTGATGGAGCCAACAGTGAATGACTAGTCTATCAGACAGACCTGTGAATGAGAGTCCTCTGTGGCCAGGATGATTGGCGCCTGAGAAGTCAAATTAAGGAATTGTCATGTTTTCAGGCCCTTCCTCCAGACCAGGTTCAGCAGGTTGCAATGAATAGGTGGCACAACCTCTAAAACCCCTTTCACACCAGAAATGCAGAGACCAACCCGGGAATTAAATTCCAGGGACATTCCCGGGTTGGATGCCGTGGGACATCCCAGATTGGCACCTTTCATACTGAACCCGGGATGACCCTGCATTTCTATGAGAATGTCATTGGAAATTGACTTTTTTTAGGCCCACAAAGATGAGGTCATTAGAGCTGGGGGGACGACGACTTTGCAGGCTTTCAGGGGTTAAATAGCACTGCTGGGGTCTGTTGTGCTACAGAGAAGTTGCCCTGCATAGCCAATCAGCATCAGCAGAGGCAACACGGGAAGGAGGGACATATCCCTGCACCTTTCATACCAGCCAGTAACCCTGGAAGGTCCAGGGAGCAACTCTGTTAGCTAGTGGGGTTGAAATCCCAGGGCATTTTGGCCCGGGACCCTTTCACACCAGCAATAGTCCAGGGTTGTTCCCAGGGCCAACCCGGAAATTTTGGCTAGTGTGAAATAGGTATAACTTCCCTATGTGTGTCCCTGAACCCACCTCTGCTTACCACTCCTCCTCCCACCGTTTCTTGTCTATTGACATATCCCTCTTACATTTCCAGATGAAGATGGCGTTGTAGGAAACGGTAATGCACAGTAATCACCCCCATTGGTTCTGCCGAGGTCTGTCTCCCTCTGTTGTGCATCTATCTCCCCTTTGTGTCTGTGTCCCTCCAGTACTGTGGCAGTTGTATTAGAACATGCACCTCCTGTGGGCGCCAGGGGCTCCATGCTACAACTGTGCATCCACCTGCTAGTGCTAGGGAAGGAGCTGGCGGTTTGCACGTTTCATCGGAACCTGGCCCCATTTTCTGATAGCAGCCCTGACCAGGATCATAGAAGCAGGGCATTTCCCATTTGCCAAGTTGGGAATGTGTTGTAGACCTCTCCTCCTCACTATACCTTGCTTTCTGTCTTGCAGGTATAGTTGGAGACTGGAAGCAGCACCTGACCGAAGAGCAGAGCGAAGCCTTTGATAAGGTTTTTCAGGAGAAGATGTTGGATTGTGGTCTACAGTTTGTCTGGAGTTTAGAATAAAAAGTGGCTGCTATAAATGTGGGAACACAACCGCTCTGAATGCAAGGCCATCGTCCTTCGTTACCAGGGTGGGGTGTCACTGTAGTTATGGTATCGTCCTTCGTTACCAGGGTGGGGTCTCACTGTAGTTATGGTATCGTCCTTCGTTACCAGGGTGGGGTCTCACTGTAGTTATGGTATAAAGCAGCAATAATTCCCTACAGCAGCACATTCCAGTTTTTGTATATTTCATAAATATTAATATAATCCAGGACCAAGTAACTGATTGTTCATTATACACTTAGTAAACTTATGGGATAAGTTTATTAAGATGGGAGTTATATTGAAGATGTGATGTTTCCCATAGCAACCAATCAGATCCTATCTACTAAAAGGTGCTAAATAAATAAGTAGAATCTGATTGGTTGTTATCGGCAACATCTAATCTTCATTGCAAATCACATCTAAGTAAATGTACACCTCCTTTCAGAGCTCTTCCTGGCATTCTGGGGCTCTATATGGTCACAACCTTCTTAGGTAAGAGCTGATGGGGCACCAACTCAAAAACTGCACCTCCCAATAACCGGGTCCCTGTAGAAATTGCCCCTTCCACCAACTGGATAAGCTTTAATTAAATGTGCAAAGAACTGTTGATGACTGCACTGCCAAATGGTGCAACAACGGTTTTTGCTGCCAAATCGTATTCTTTGAATTCATATTTTGGAGTAAGCTATAGATATATCTAAAAGGAGCACAATGTGACTTGAGGACTAGGTTTTTCAATTTCTTCGTACGTAAAAAATTCTGTGTCAGCCCACATGTAATAACAAGATTGCACTCTGCGCTGTAAGCCATAGCAACAGGAAAGCATCTAGAGAAATGATAGAATCTCACCGGTTACTATGGGCAACAGAACAATTACAAAGCCAATGGGATAACATATGATATGAAATCTTCTCCAAGTCAATAGGTATTTTGGGGCAGCTGTATTAAGCCTTAACAAGAGATAAATGCAAGGGTGATAAGGAGAGATAAACGTCCAGCCAATCAGCTCCTTACTGACTTTTTTCAAACACAGCCTGTAACATGGCAGTAAGGAGCTGATTGGCTGGACGTTTATCTCTCTTTATCACACTTGCATTTATCTCATGTTAAGGCTTCATACATCTGCCCCTTTATGTACTAAGTGCACAGTTTAAACGCAGATTTCTAGCATATGAACGTACCATGTGTGTTCTCACCTGAAAACCGTCTTCTCACTCCAATACTGGATTCTCTCCGTGATGTCCACAGATTAGCCACATGGGTGCTTATACGTCTATAAATGGCAAAGTCATTCCTGTGCCAGTGCAGTATGTTAGCCAGCCCTCCTCACTGACCCACATGTGCCCCACTCATTACCTCATGTATAGTGTGACATTACACTGATGAGGCTGTAACATGTGCAATGCAAACTATGTTGTATTGATTTTCTTTTTGTGCAGTTACCGGAGCGGTCGGATCAGCCTCCAACTGCACTGTGTTATTGTTTCTGTGCTCCTCTGCCCTCCACACTGTATCGGATAAGGTATGCCGGGGTGCCGGCCAAACTCAGAGGTTTTTTTTTTTTTTAAAGGACCAATCATTTATAAGGCATTGTTTTATATTGGTTGCCTTTTTTTTTACTTGTATACATTTTTATTGACTATTTTATATTTGACATACACAAAATACAATGACAGTAATTCAAAGTAAACAAAAAAGACGTATTTCACTTGTCTTTTACTATGAGTGTCTCTGCAGAATGGAGATCATTGAGTACAATAAAGATTTAAATCAAACAGTGTCAGTGTGATCGTTTTGCAGTGTTGTCATGTGTACAATATAAATGGGTAACACGCAGTAGGATATAAAAAGAAAGGGTGTGAATATCTTCAGAACATCATATACACCATATTGTCCAAAGCACATGGTAGTGTGAGGGATTTATAATCCTGGTGGGTCAGAAGCTAATCTAGAGGTATTCCATCTGTCCCATTTTGCAAAGTAGCCGCTTGGCCCATCTAGTCTTCCCCTTTTTTAAACATGTTACCTCAAACCATATTTGATCCTTATTTCTTTGTAAGGATATCAATATGCCTATCCCATACATGTTTAAATTGTACTACTGTATTTGCGTCAACCACCTCTGCAATGGCCGTGGGGAGATGTAGGCCCCTGCTCTTGTCAGCGCCCTCTCTCTCTCACCGGCTGGGCGCAACCTGCGTTTTCCAGGACACTCACAGAAAATGGCTGGGTCTGCCCCCAAAACGCTGGCCGGCTGTCAATCAGCATTGGCATTTCATCGCAGGCTTCATTCGCAGGGGGACCTCATGCATGCGCAGTCTAGCTGTGAATTTGCAGCCCTGCGATTGTGTCTGAATCGGACCCCAAGTCACCAACATGTGTAGTCTCTGGTAAAATTTGCCTTTTTTACTTTAACTACACCGAATGTGCTGCAAAATGTTATTTCCTGCTAATTCTAATGAAAAGTTTGACAGATTCATATCATATAACCAACTTCTAAGAACAAGGAATCAGTTTCACAAAACCCCAAAGCCACACGAGCAGGAAATTCCATTCACACTATGTACAAGATGAATTTGCTTTGACAGTTATTTATTTTATTTATTTATTAACGGTTTCTTATATAGCGCACACATATTCCACATCGCTGTACAGAGAATATTTGAACACTCACCTCAGTCCCTGCCCCAGTGGAGCTTACAATCTATATTCCCTACCACATGTACACACACACACACACACACAGACATTCTAGGGTTAATTTTTGTTAGGAGACATATAACCTACCAGTATATTTCTGGATTACACCGTCCGCGGTGCCCATAAATGGTTCTGCATATGTCACTGAGGAGTAAATTTACTAAGATGGGAGTTCTATTGAAGATGGGATGTTGCCCTTAGCAACCAATCAGATTCTACTTATTTATTTAGCACCGTCTGGAAGATAATAGATAGAATCTTAATGATTGCTATGGCAACATGAAAAAGAAACCCCTGGCATCAAGCATTAAAACACTGGGAGGGCCCCAGACTCTGCCACAACCCATTACCACTCTTCCCTGCTACCTTTCTTACCCACTTCCCATCATCTGAGTCCTGGTCCTTAGGACCATACCAATTATCTCAGTCCCGGCCCTGGGGTTGCTCCGGACAGTCCACTAAGACCGGGGCCCGGAGAAGTGTTACAGAGTTTTATTGCACGCTCTGTACCTGCAGGCAGTAAGTGATACATCCGTGTGTTGTATTCAATTATCGCATTGGAGTTTTGAGGATATTATAACATGACCACGGCAACCTCAGATGCGATGGTGATAAATGGGCCCCTAAGATTTACAGGGCCCTAATACTACAGGATTTTTTTTTTTGCCGATTATAAATTGAATGCATATGCTAATTCCCAAAATCCAAGCCCCACTGTGCACTTTTAAAAAAATATTGTGAATAACTTTCTAATGACCATTCCAAAAATTTGCGCTTTGGAGGAATAAAAAAATACATTGTTATGGATTTAAAACAAGGCGTTAAGGATTCGGACAACTGCCCGACTTTCTATTTCTATATATTATATATGTGTAGCGCAAAGCATAGAAGTAAATAGGGCTCCACTTGTGCAACGCAAAGCTCAAAACCTGCTATCCTAATTTAATAGAACTTCTGACTGCAATACATACAAGATCTCCAACTAAAATATGTACAATTTATTTATTTTCAATATTAAGGGTTGTTTTTAGACATAGAGGATGGGGACCGGGATATAGAAAACAAAAAGGGAAGGGAACGGGAAGGATGCACACATATGGAAATCCATTGTACAGATGCAAATAGAAAAAAAAGCATCTGCTTGAGATAAGAGTAATTCATCATCGTCACTACCACTATAAAGGTTCAATCAGGGCTGCCACTAGAAACGTTGGGGCCTGGGACTGACCTACAGTCCGAGCCCCCAGCGGCACAGCACCATATCTCTGTCCGCACCCCCAGCGCGCCTGCCAGCACCCTGCCTCCCCATTACCATTACTTACCATCACCCGCATTGCGGCATCACCCTCCGGCTCCTTCAGCCTCCACGGTCAGGTCCGGAGCGCACACTGCACAGTGCAGTCTGCAGAGCCCCAAGCCCCTCTGTGTTCTAGGCTCGGCACTCCGCAGGCTGCACTGTGCGTGCCTGGCTGGGGGGCCGCTGGCGCCAGGAGGGGGAGGCGGCGTGCGGGTGTGCAGGGGGGGGAGGTTGTTACCACTGTGGATAGCTGTACCCAGGGCAACCCCCCTGGGTTCAATAGTAAAATTTAAATCCTCTGTTTTGATGGCTTTCATGGAATGAATATAGAACAACTAGATTTTGAATCTAAAGATTCAAAATCTAGTTGTTCTTTATTCATTCCATGAAAGCCATCAAAACAGAGGATTGGAGGTCGAGGAAGAATAGGAAATACCCACTGTTTCATATTTATAATTACAGTTTGAGTATCTCTTATACAAATATCCATTATCCAAATTATTCCGAAAACCATAGTCTCTAAAATGTACTTTTTTTTTTTTGCTAAAAACCTACTGGGTACATCTGTAACTGGCATTACTGGGGAAATAACATATAACGGTCACTAAATATGTGCAAGGACATGATTGCTTGGCATTCAAATTCAGTGTCTGAGATAGAACACAAACTTTGCTCCGTGTTTTAAAACCTTTTTTCATGCACAAATAAAATGTGTGTCTGTATTTCACGTGTTTGATGTGTAACATAAATGCAAGATAAATTATTCAAATATAAAAATATTCCAAAATTCTTGCGGTCCAGAGCGTTTTGGATAAGGGAAACTCAACCTGTATAATGAACATGTTGTTCAATTTGGGTAATAGCTGGGATACATGGTGACCACCAATTTTCAGGAGATTTATAGCGATTAGAATATGACCTAAGAAATTGTTTCCATGATATTAATTTAATACTGCTAACACCAGATTCAGTAAAATATGAGTGTCCAAGACTGTAGGGATAAGACTGTAGGGATGGCCTTCGGCGTGGTCGCCATCGTAAAATAAAGTATCAAATCTAGAGCAAGTGTCACATTTGCACATTTTTATTTTTTCATTTCATTAGTAAATTGCCCTTATGAAAGCACTTTCCCACACAAAACGCGCCTGCTTGACTTGTCAATTTTTGTTAGCTGACAAAACCAGTAACCGTGCAGTTGTTTATCTGGTGTAATAGGCTCTGTGATCAGCTGTAAGCTGGAAATTTTGCCCAGTGTCCACATTCTACGCTGTCATCTCATCTGCGCACCCTGGGAAGATGGTTTAAAAAAAAACACCAATACTACGACGTAACAAAGGAAATGGCGTTTCATAGTTACTCATTATCTGCAGTACTTAGTTTCACACCACACTGGAGATTTCTAGATCAGAGGGACTCTGCTTCCGTTTCCTTTATCACCTCTACAGCTACATATTTCACTATCTTTTCGCTGTACCGATCTCAGGATATCTTTAACCCTTTGTGTGCCAATGTTGCTGTGAGCTATCCTCAAAATATTCGCTGAAAACAGCGACTGTTCTTTTAGTATAAATAAATACAAATACGGCCAAATCAATTAATTGAAGTCTAGTTAAATATTTCACCCAAAAAAAAAAGAACAGTCGCTGTGAGCGGCGCTGGCATTTTCAGCGAATATTTTGAGGATCGCTCACAGCAATGTTGGCACTCAAAGGTTGAATAGAAGACTGATTTCAACGGGGCCATCTGACAGCTGAGGTCTACAAACTGACCAAGAACCATTAGTGAACCGGAGGCTGCTATGCGTCAAGAAACGACGATAACGTATATTTAAGACCAGTTCAAATGGTAAACTATAACCCATGCACGTTTAGGGGTACTAAAGCTTCTAAAAATCAAAAGAGGCAATATTGCCCAGAGCAACTATTCAGATTCTGTTGCTATGGGCGATATCACTTCTTTTTATTTTTAGAAGCTTGATACCCCTTCCACACCGCACAAATAACCCGGGTCAGCGTGCGGTGTGTGAAAGGGCCATTTCGATTATCCTGGGTCCAGCAACCCGGCAATCTGACCCGGGATAAAATAAGTGTTATTCCTGGGTTGGACACAGGTTGCTGGGCAGTGTGAATGGGTAACTCGGGTCACTTCTATGGAGGAGGCAGCAGTATGACAGTGCTGCCTCCTCCCCCACCCCCACCTGATGTGTTACCGCTCCACCCTCTACCCCCCGGGATGACGTCAGCGACCCAGCAATATGCCGTGTCAATGCGGGCAGCTAAACACAGCAAATGCCGGGTCAATACCGGGATGGACCGGTGTCCAAATTTCAAGTTGAATCCGGCTTAATCAGGCTGGCCAGGAAATTCACGCTTCTGGGGCCAATAAATCTGCTACATAATATGCCGGCACTGACCTCAGTACCTCGTTTTAGGGAACGCTGCTCAGCGCCACTCTATACCCAAATATCTGCAGCCTGTGAATCATGCTGTGATGAGACATCTCATCTTCTTATGTCACCAGGGTTACATAAGAAGGGGCATGGGTCATTGGGTTGACCCTATTTAGGTCTACATAGATTGGGTCGACCACTGAAGGTCGACAGGGCTTGGGTTGAGACCTGGAATAGGTCGACATGGACAGGGTCGGAAGGTTGACACAAGCATTAGGTCAACAATGGGAAGGTGTCGACATTCATTTTATAACATTTTTTTGCCCGAATGTCAACAAAGTCGACATGGACATCGTCTAAGTGTCCAGCTGCGCTCGGCACACTATTATATTCTCCAACCATTTCCAAACTATGGCCCTCCAGCTGTTGTGAAACTACACATCCCAGCATGCCTTGCCATAATTTGAACATTCTCTGTTAGCAAAACTGTGGCAAGGCATGATGGGACTTGTAGTTTCACAACAGCTGGAGGGCCATAGTTTGGATATGCCTGCCGTAGTGGATGGTAGGGCATGAAATACCACCTGTCTGCACATGTCGGCTCCAAAAAACGTGAAAAACTCATGTCCACCATTTGTTGACCTTCCCATTGTTGACCTAATGCTTGTGTCCCTGTCACCCTTTGCCATGTCAACCTATTTCGGGCGTCGACCTTCTGTGTTGACCTAGTCACCCTATAAGAAAAGCAAGCAGCTAATACATTCTACTTTCATGTGAGGAAGTCCTAGATTTCTGTCACCTTCAAGCTTCAGCAACCATGGTGACCAAACCAGACTCACCTGAGGCATACCATATCTCCTTACAGGGAGGGCCAGCCATTCACACAACACAATTACAAGCTCCTCGCATTTGTCTGAGGTCACCACCAGGGCCTGGTAGCTCTATACTTGTTATATTCCTGGTTACTTTCGTACTCTCTGATGATGCTCCTGCTAATGATCCCCCCTGTGATGACATAAATGGACTCTTCCCAGCCTGCCACTTACTCCTGCACCTCCTGCCTGGTTCCTTACTGAGATCAGCTGCTCTGCAAGTTAAGGTGAGTGTCATTTTCAATGACCAAACCTGTTACCTTCTCATATCGGAGAAAAGTCTGATGCTGTCACTAGAAACCTAAAATTACTATTAAAAAAATATATATATTTTTGCTTTATAAAAATGAATATTATATAACTATTATTTCATGTGTGCATTTAGGTGCGTGTTAGTTTTTTATTGTGACATTTGCCTGCAGTAGTACTCAGTCAGGTCAGGGCCGACATCACAATAAAGGCTCGGAGGACATGCTGAAAATTGTAGTTCCTGAACAGCTGCAGAGCTACAGAATACTCAGCTTTGGGCCTGATTCGGACCTGACCGCTAATTCATATGCAAGTCCCGAACCATCTAAGAGTCCTTGCCATCTTGGCAAATGTATTTAGGTCTAAGGCTGCCACTAAGCTGAGAGTGAGACAGGGTGGGAGTGGTCATCACTGATGTCACAGACCCTCCTCATAAACACCTGGGCACATCTGCGTTTTTTAGACACGCCCAGAAATGGCAGGTTACCACACCAAACGCTGGCTTCCTGTCAGTCAAGTGTGGCCATATTACGTTTACAACCCATATGCATTTTCTGTTGATAATCACTCTCGTGTATGCATGATGCGAACAGTACGAAGGCGCATTTGTTCGATAATCGTTAGATTTGTGACTTCTCTGAATCAGGCCCTTTGCTCCGTCCTCTGTCCAGGAACAAGCTGAGGTTTCCATCTGCAGCAGATCTAGTGAAGATGAAGCTGGCTGACTATGCACAACTAGAATGGATATATCTGACCGACATAACATTGGCCCTTATTCTGATTGAGTCGCACGGCTTCGTATGCGGTCGGACGACCAATGTTTGGTGTCTGCGCATGTGCAGTGGTGTCTGCGCATTTGCGAATGCCGCGCACATCCAAACACGGCGTGAATTCCGTACAGAAAACGATCAGTCTGAATAATCCCCGCAGGGGGTGGAGAGGGGCGTGAGGGGCTGTTTGGGCTCATTACCATATGCGTACGCCCCGCAGTTCATGGGCGTTCCTATGAAACCACTGAGCGTACATATGGTAATGTGGCCGTGACGCACGTGTGGGGGGCGGACAGCTGACATAGCTGGATGCCAGCTGCCCGCCCATATCCCTGCTTTCACACGGAAAAATGTCCGTGTGGTCTGCAGTACTCGTGGCTTGCTGACCGCTCGGTCCTTCATTCGATGGTCGGCGACCATCGGAGGATGGGGGAGGTTCCCACAGATGGGGGAGGTGTTCACATTAAACATCCACTCGCGGTCCGTTCGGTCGGTGTCTTACCGCATTCAGACGGTGTGAGCGATCCGTATGGTAGGCGGGGCTAACAACACTCGGTGGCCGTCCGAAATACGCATCCATCCGATTCAACTAGAATAAGGGCCATTGTGTCCTCACACACCTTGTGTTCTGGGAGAAGCTGCTCCCAAGCAGATGCACCTAGAACAGTGGTGTCAAACTCAAGGCCCTCCAGCTGTTGTGGAACTACACATCCCAGCATGCCCTGCCACAGAATATATATAATGGATTGCTAAAACTGTGGTGGGCATCCTGGGATGTGTAGTTCCACAACAGCTGGAGGGCCATGAGTTTGACACCATTGACCTAGAACATGTTTATACCTAGATAAAAGTGGCTGCGTCTGACTGTCACATAAGGAGATGGATGGAGCTGCTCTGTTTTACATGCCCTTACCATCCTCCAACAGCCGGGCACAGCTGGCATGTGGCGACGGCAATGATTCACAGCCATTAATGACTAGAACGCGCACAGGCCCCTGTGTATAACACAAGAGCAGGGAGCAGGTGGGGAAGATGCTTACAAAGAGGAAACATCGCTAAGCTCTGAATTATCCGTCGTATCCACTCTAAGATCTGTGCAAGTGGCTGATGGTCACTCCACTCCACAGACGCTGGAACATGGCTCCTTCCACCTGGTACAAAATGCTCCTAAACTTCCTTCTACTTTTGCAGATCTGTGTAGTAATGATAACAATATCAGCAATATCAAGGATTCATATCAATGCGTGTGTTAGGGGTTTTTGACATCGGGGTCACTCAGACCTGATCGTCGATAATCAAACGACTGCACAAGTACGCATGAGCAAGGACATCCTGCGGTGATACAGTGTCGTTTTCACTTTCAAATCAAACCAAAGCCTGTATCCCATTATCACGCCTGTTTATTCAACAACCAAGGTTGCCAATGCAATTGCTTTAATTCCGCCCATCCCAGGTCATTAGTCTGTGCTTATGAGAGAGTATATGGCTGGGGAGGGATCATTCAGATCCCTCTTTTGGGGCTAGATGTATTAAGTCATGAAAAGTGATAAACCACCAACCAATCAGCTCTTACCTGTCATTTTTTAAACACAGTAATTTTGGTGCGTGCTCCCGAGCACATCAGATCGGACCTAACAGACTGAACGTCCTCCAAATACAAAAAAATCTGGATCGATCAGGTGGAAACTGGACCTACAGTATTTTAACCACATCAGATAAATTGCATGCGATTTATCTGATGTACTTGACTGACATATTCCTGGACCCATCCACCCACACACATCGATAAATCTGACGGTACATGCGATGTGCATTAGATAAATTGCATTCGATAAATTGCACTAGTGTATGGGCAACTTTAGGTCTTGGTCTGGTTTTAATGGGGCAGTCATGTTTTGGGGGCTCTGCCACTATCAGTTTAGGAGTGTCCTGATTGGGCCGTCAGGCTGGAGGTATGTCCTGTTCACTGCATAGAAGACCGGTGGTGGACAGTTGCCATGCACATCTGCCACAGTGTGGGTGGTGGTCCAGTGCGTCAGAAGCACCGGGCCCATTCCGTGACACGTGGTTATGCCCACTTATTGCGCAGTTTGCAGCAGCATGCGCACTGTTGTCTTGATTACACCAGGATAACTATTGGGACATACAGTGTGCTAAACGTGGTCGGTACCTGATGTGAACATCAGATGACTGGGATATTCATTTCTGATTTTGACATATACTAATGATTCTCGTTTTCACCTGTACAATAATTTAGCATTGGTGTGTTGGGAAATAAATTGTATAGTAGTAATAATAATAATAATAATAATACATGTTCTCCCTTCACAGATGGATTTGTCTGTGGACACACGCAGGTCACCGATAATGTGCCAAAGTGCTTTTACTCCTGGGTCACTTATAATGAGACGGTATAAGGTGCACCGGAAGCTGGGCAGCGGATCCTTCGCTACTACCTACCTGGTGACGGATGTGAAGGACGCAGAGACTCAGTGAGTACTTGTATGTTAGTAGAAGCCGTACTGAGTGCCTGGCGCCAGTGGTTCCTTTGGCAAATCGAACACACGGTCCATTCATATCACCCTGGATGATTGTGTCCTGATAAAGTCTTTCAGCGTAATCCACAATCGGCCACTTTTCGGAATGGCACAAGTGTGAGGGAGTGGTGACCTGATATCCCCACCCTGGCTGCAAAATGCGTCAATTCAAGACTTTGGGCCTGATTCTGGAAGACTGTAATGCATGTACAAGGCCGCTGTACAAACGCCTTCAGCGACTATCACAGTCACCAAGGTGTATGGGTGAAAACCGGACCAGGACAAAACCCCCGGACCGCCGGACCGGATATCAAACTCTGCATTTTGTAGCTTGTAGCCTCAGGTCTGGGGGGTGTCCTGTCCGGGGGGGCTGCCTTTCACACCTGTCACCAGGTAGAGGAGGAGGGGTAGAATAAAGCCTCTCTGTATGGTCCAGGCATGTAGCAAAAACCGGACGGTCCGGACCACCCAGGGAGGCTGTAATCTCCCCTCCCCCATGTCCCTGGTGATAGCTATCACAGGGAACCCCCGGACAAGACACCCCCCGGACCGGACCCTACAAGCTCCGGACTGCAGATTTTGATGTCCTGTCCGGCGATCCGGAGTGTAGTCCGGGTCCGGTTTTTACTTAGTCCCGTCACCAAGGCGTTCGTACTAGGGAGGCCAATCCCGGGCCATTTTTTCAATCCTGGGATTCGGGTTTGAAAAACTGTCAATCCCGGGATTCCCAGGATTGGCCTCCTGATGTGCCCAATAATGAATAAATTACCTCTAAGCATAGAGGAAATGTGCGGCGGGCCGGCGGCATGCAGCGTTTGAGGCGAGGTGACTCGGCGGGCCAGGGAGGAGGCGGGTAACTCGGTGTCCGGGCAGACGCGGTGTCGTGGGAATCAGTGTGTGGCTGCGCAGCGTGATGTGATCTCTCACATCACGCTGCGCAGCCACATAACCTTGTTTCCAGGCAGCGCAGCGTGATATTATACCACACAGTGTTCAAACACCGCCGCGTCTGCCCGGACTTCAACTTAACCGCCTGCTCCCCGGCCCGCTCAGCGGTACACATGAGAAGGGGATCAAATGCGCATGCGCATTTGGATCCCGGGATAGAAGCCTCCAGTCCCGGGATTCAAATCCCTGCCAAAAATGCCCTATATCCCGGGATCCCGACGATCCCAGGATTGGCATCCCTAGTTCGTACAGAGGGGGGTGGACAGGGGGCAGAGGCGTAACTATAGCACTGCAGCCCCCGCGGCCAAGGGGGGGCGCTGTGCATGTGTGGGCGCCGGGGGGCTGTGGTGCTATAGTTAGCCCCCTCCCGTCCGCCCATCTGCCGCCCGCCAATCCGCCGCCCGCAGCCTTACCTGACTTCACTGGTCCCCTCCCGGCTCCCTTTCTGGCTTCATTCTTCTGCTAGTGAGACGGACCACAATAAAATGTCCGCCCCATATAGCAGACAGTTCTCTGAATAATTTTTCCACTGGGCATCAGTCATCACAAGCGATTGATAGTCAGGGACCTACTCGTTGGCTGTAATGAAATCCGGCACATCCCGCCTATTGCTGACATCCCCTAAACCGCTCGGGAACGTCTCTGTTTTCCCAGGCAAGCCTGCATTTTTCTAAGCACTCCCACTGAACGGTCGGTTACCACCCCAGACGCCTAGTTCATGAACGTTGCCTGTTTGTGCAGGAACAATGGCGGGAGTGATACAGTGCATCACACATCTGAATTTATTCTAATGCACCTGACGAGTGTGTATTTAATTATGTCCTCACCCAAATCTAACTCTCTGCACATGTTGCATCTGCCCCACCTGCTTTGCACATGACTTTATCCATTTGAGAAGGAATTTGCCTTTGCGAGTGATCCTGAATAAGGGACAATGTGTTGATATATCTCCCTTTCATATTAACCTGCTGAAACTATTGTAATGTGTCCAATCTGTCTGCTTCCCTTGTAATATGGGTTCTATCCTGCAAATATTATAATTTATTATTAGGAACAAGACTTACTCCTAATTACTGTCAGTTATATGTGCTCTGGTAGCCTGCTATTCTCAGATGCTGTCTCACTGCTATGGTGGACGTTCTCCCTATTGCATGGCCATTGTAGGAACACACAGTTTGGATTACCTGTAGTTTGTTTGGTTTCCATGGGGCTGCGCAGTGTTTGTCCCTGGGCAGAACCCTCTGTGTATTGTTACTGGAAAGCAGAGAACTTACATAATACTACCAGAATCCGTATAGTATTAGTGTATAGATGGAGAGACAATAATGTGACATGTAACATTATCTGTGCCGGCCCAAGATAAAGTTATAAATGTTCACTCTTATTATTGGTGGCAATTGGGGATTATTTATCAATAAAGCAGGGACAAGCCTGGAGAGGAGACTTTCAGAAGGAGTTCGGGGGCGGGGCTTGAACGTGATGTCATTAAGCTGCGCCCCCAAGCTGGAAAATGACCCGGTTTCCCCATCTCCACGGAGGGGCCGGGGCTAAAATGACACGATTATGGAACTTTAGCCCCGCCTCCTCTTCGGAGATAAGTAGATAAGGTTATTTAAATGGTGTGTCAGGGGAGGGGGGGGGGGGGGGCGGCTAGGGGGACCCAATTTTCGGGACCCTCCTGCCATTCCGCGAGGGTAGGCAACCCTGCAATAAAGCCCTGATCGTCATGTATATACCAGTACAAGCCAGAATGTATATAGATCAATATAAATACAGACATTCCTCACTTAACGACCGGGTTCCGTTCCTACGACCCGCCCGTTAAGCAAATTTGTCATTAGACGAACCTATATAAAACCCCTTAATACTTCTGAGACGTGGGTCGCTAAACAGTCTGGGCGGGTCGTAACTGTGAGAGGGTAGGCGGGCAGGTTGTAAATCCGAGCAGACGGGGTCGTAAGTCTGAGCAGTCACAGCGCGGACGCTAAACGAAGACGGGTGGTAAGTCCGGGTGGTCCATAAACAGGTAGGTTGTAAAGTGAGGAATGTCTGTATAAGGTATTGGTACAAATCTGGATGTATCTAGAACAGTGGTTCTCAAACTCGGGCCTCAGGACCCCACACCGCTCACGTTTTCTAGGTCACCTGACAGGTGCACTCATTACTGACACATTTTAAAATATCCACAGGTGGAGCTAATTATATCGCTTGATTCAGTGAGGAGACCTGGAAAACATGCACTGTGTGGGGTCCTGAGGACGGTATCCGGACTCATCATACACTGACTCTAGGTCAACAGGGTCCAAAGGTCGACATGGTCAAACGGTCGATCTGGAAATGGTCGACATGAATTTTTTTTGACAAAACTTTGAGCCGACATGTGCCGACAGGCGGTATTTCATACCCTACCATTCACTACGGCGTGAAGGGAGAATATAATAATAGTGTGTCGAGCCTGAAGCATGGCGAGCATAGCTACACTTAGACAGTGTCCATGTTGACCTTTGGACCCTGTCGACCATTAGTGGTTGACCATATGATTGTTGACCATACCTTTTTTCAGGTGTTCACCTATTGGCTTTTGAACACTGTTGACCTAATTATCCACACCCTAAGACGCCACCTCCACACATTCACTTGATTGGCTGGAAAGTGGTAACTGGTGGCAGTGAGGTGTTGGGGGGGGGGGGGGCAGCAGGTTGAAGTTGTGCCTAGGATGCTGAGAAGCCATATGCCGCCCTGGCCAGAAGCATTGCATACCTGGCATTATAAATTAGTTATATGGCCATGTATTCCGGTTGGGGTCCACCCAGTGGCAGGTTCAATTATACCCCTTTCACACCACACAAAGAACCCAGGTTCGACCCGGGTCTCTTTGCTGTGTGAAAGGGTAATTTGAAGGAAAAAAATCGGGTCCAGCAATGCAGTAGTCCAACACAGGATAAAAGAAGGGTTAATAATGGTTCGGACCCGGGTTGCTGGGACAGTCCTGCAGCCCACAGGAAATTCTGCTTTATTTCTGTACATATTGTACCTCATTCGCAAATGTGCGATACATTATTTTGAATGCCTCCTAAAAGGTCTGTACCTGTTATAGTATATTTCCCTACCCATTATCCACACCATACTCTCGGAACATTACAGTATATACCGCAAGCTTCCTTAGTGTCGTGTTGTGTGATTTCCTGTGCTACTTTATACTTCTTGTTCTAGGGGGAAGTTACTGGCAGGAAGGGTCTGTGCAGACGATAGGTAATTAGTATTACCATCTACTGTTGCTCTTAAGATACAGGTTGGGTGTCCCATATATATCCATTGTCCAAAATATTCCGAACAGCAAAGTTTCCAGAATGTACTTTTGCTAAAAGCACTACTGGGGACATGATATGTAACTGGCACTACTGGGGACATGATATGTAACTGGCACTACTGGGGACATGATATGTAACTGGCACTACTGGGACATGATATGTAACTGGCACTGCTGGGGACATGATATGTAACTGGCACTACTGGGACATGATATGTAACTGGCACTACTGGGGACCTGATATGTAACTGGCACTACTGGGGGGTATGATATGTAACTGGCACTACTGAGGACATGATATGTAACTGGCACTACTGGGGACATGATATGTAACTGGCACTACTGAGGTCATGGTATGTAACTGGCACTAAATATGTGCAAGAAAATAATTGCTTGCCATTCACATTGTGTTTGAGATTGTACAAACTTTGTTTCATGTTTTGAAACTTTGTTTCTTTCCAAGAAACTCCAATCAGCCAGACTGTGTGCGACTACACCTCTTACAGGGATTTCATGTTCATAGGTAAACCAGAGCTTAGGGATGTTCAACATAAGTTTCAGAACCCCCAAACCCACCACAACCCCCCTCGTCGCCACAACCTGAATGTTTTTTAATTGGTTAGAAGATGAAGGTGTTGTCAAATTTCCCTTCTACACTGCCGCAAAAACCCAGGTAAATGCTGGGTTAACCTGGGTTGCGGCCATTCTGAAAGGGTTCTTAGAAAATCACCTGGGTCCAGTGACCTAGGAATGCAACCTGGGTAGCGAGCAGGGTTGGTCCTGAAAAGGACTATGGTTAAGGTGCAGTGTAAACGGGTAACCCAGGTCATCCGTCCTAGGTCCTATTAACTCTATGGGGAGTTGTTCGTGCTTTTGGATGTCATCTGAAATGGGCACGCCGGCGCCGCCCTACACAGGGAGCGATATTCAGGCATTTTCTGAGCGATTTAAAATCATTTTACCAAATTGCTCAGAAAATGCCTGAAAATCACAATGTGTAGAGACCACACAGCAATGTAAATGCGCAACAATGCAGTCTGTGTCTGGGGCCGATTAATAACCCACACGCAGGTTATTAATTGGTCGGGGCCAGTGTTCTCCCTGAAGAACACATTGCTCAGCACACATCGCTGTGCAGAACTGTGTGCTGGGCCACCTGAGCGATGTAGCGCCACTCAGAATTCTCATTCCCTCCTATCGCCCCGTGTGTAGAGCCCATAAGGCCCGCCTATATCCCGTGTTCAGCCTGCGATGTGAACAGGTTTTAGGCCACTGAGACACGGCCTAAACCTGTGTTTAGTGACCCAGGCTGGACCCAAAATTTTGTTATGAATGGGCTAGGACATGAGCCACAATCCTGATTTTCAGAAGGAGGCTGAGACAGAGAGAATGATGCACATTATTGGCAAACATATAACAATTTTGCCATCGCCATATTACTGGGAAATTATTCAGATGATATTAAAGACCAATAGGCTTACTTTTGTGTCTTAAGGTGTCCATACACTTATAAGACTTGACATTCTTTAATAAGCCAGTTTTGTTTGTTTGATTGTACAGATTTAGCCCCTGTCATCTTTGGCGAGCGCCGGCGGACAGGGGCTACACTGAACTGGGACGCACGTGCGTCTCACGCGCACATGCGTCCCAATCCTCCGTCGGCGGGGCAGCGGCATCCTGCCCATCTCCGCTTCAAGGAGATGGGCAGGGATTGGGGTGGGGTCGGGGCGGCGAGGGGGACTGGCGGCGGCGGTGGGGGAGGCGGCGAGGGGGACCGGCGGCGGCGGTGGGGGAGGTGGGAAGCTCTGTTGTCACGGGGTGCGCGTGCGTTTCATGCGCGTTCGCCCCCTGGCTGGAGCTGGCCGCTGGCTGGGGCTGGCGATACTTTTGCCAGCCCCTGCAAAGACAAGGCTGGCTCCATCTGTATGCTTTACATACAGGGCCCTAACCATGTGCAAGGGTTGCCATCACACAGGGTGCTGAACACTGAGGGCAGTGCCAGCGCGTCCCTAGAAACTGTACATAGGGCCTGATTCATGTTGAGTCGCTAAGCAGTGTAAATTTGCTGCTTAGCGAGCCGTCTAACGCCGCCTACTGGGCGAGCAAATGCCGCCATACGAGCATCCCCACCACCCACCCCTGGCAGGCATTGGCCCACCCGCATACCAGGGAACGCCCAGTGTTTTCATGGGGATGCCCATGAAAACTTGAATCAAGCCCATGGTGTTACTGGTTTAGGGAGCAGGAACGGCACAAGGCGCCTCAATTAGCTTACTAATTTTTTATCTTTGATCTGGGACTATTTTATTATGTATTCTGTAAATAATGTTCATATTTACAGTATCACTGGATGCAGGGCTGCCACTAGGAATTTTGGTGCCCGAGACTGATTTCCAGTCCGGGCCCCTCCGCCCCCCTCCACTTACCACCCGACTCCTGCTCCCTCATCCCCTCCTGCTGATGAGGTCCAGAAGGCTTCTTCAATGCAGCATGCCAGCGGCCAACTAAAATGCAGCATTGGTCCGGCTGGTGAGCCAATCAGAGCTCTTGTACCGGCAGACGCTTTGATTGGCTAATGGTAGACGAACTCTGATTGACTCAAAAGCTGGTGCAGCATTTTAATTGGCCACCAGCATCCTGCACTGAAGAAGCCTGTGCTTCGTTCAGTGCACCGAGCACAGCGGATGCAATTATTTTGTAAAGAACTTTTTGATATTGGAGCCTTTTTCTATTCCTTGAATTTTGCCCACTGGGTGGCACTGTATGAATGAGGAAAATACATGCATATGTACCAGTAGCTACCTGCAGGTGGCAGCAGAGATCTGTGACTGTGTTGGCCATAGTCCTGATTGAAAGGATAAATTATGGAGCATCAAAAATCTTTACTTACAGCATTGTTTTGGTCTAATTACCGCCAAGCTCTCTGCTAAATTATGCATATCATTACAGTTCGAGAGAGAGGAAGAACAAGGTTAGGAAAATCCAAATACTAGTCTCTGTGATTGGTTCTGTCTGTATCCCCGATACGTATTTTACATTTTATTTTTAGATTTTACTTAGTGATTAACCCTTTCCTTGCCGGATATTACAACAAAATTTTTCAAAAGTTTTAAAAATCTCATGTCAACCTTTTCATGTGTTCGATCTATTGCTTGTGTCAACCTTTTGTCAGTTTCGAACCTGTGCATGTTGACATTTTGGTGTCGACCTAAACACTGTCTGGATACCACAACTATTGGGTCTAAAACATGAGAAGAATGTAATAGAGTGAAGGGCTTTGTGCGAGTTCTTAAAGCGGTGATCATTTACGCAACAAAACCAACATTGTTTTACCATACAAAGGATTGCCGCTTTAAAACTACATAAGCATTTATACCTCCTTCCTTATCGCCCCCCCCCCCCCCCCCCCAATAGTCTTTACAGATTGTTAAGTGCAAAAGTATTTTCCTAATGGAGTGCTAAGCTTCATAAGCTAAACACCAGTTCTCCAATCATGCCAGATATTGGACCTTATTTCATTTTGCAAGGCAGAGGATTATCGACTGACTGCGCTTGCGCTGGGATCACAGAGCGCATGTGTGAGGTCATTCAGCAACAAAATCCAGCATCTTTTCTGATCTCGAGCTGCAAGTTGATTGACAGGAGGTGCTGTTTATGGGTGGTAACCAGGGCCGGATTGGCCCACTGGGAAACCGGGCCATTTCCCTGTGGGCCGGCCCAAAACTTTTTAAAAAGGGGCCGGCCGCGATCCTTCCTGGGCTGGCTGGGCTGCAAGCAGCAGCCGCGGCACTTTGCCCGAATCCAAAATGGCCACGGGAGGCTGCGGCGCATGCGTGCACAGCACCTCCCAGGGCCTTCAAGCTGCCGCTCAGCACCTCACTGAAAGAAGCAGCAGCAGCAGGTGAGCCGCCCGCCGCCCCCCGCGTGCATTACATAACGCCGCACCCCGCGCCCATTACATACGACCCCCCTACCGCTCCTGGGCCGGAATCCAGTCCCAATGCACCCCTGGTGGTAACTAGGAGTTTCAGGGGAAACGCCCAGGCGTTGTGACCTCAACTCCGGCCTCGATCAGTCTGATTCTATGGCACGGGTGGAGTAGGTCCCTGGGTTACTGCTCATACTGGAAAAATCATTTGATGGTGAGTGTGTTGCGAATAGATTTGCAGCTATTCGTTGATCAGCGTGAAGCCATTCACAGACTTGCACAGGGCGGGATTTCATTATGACGGGCGGCTATCTGATCACAGGGCTCTGCCGTTTCGCAGAGCAGCGATCAGGTCTGAATGACCCCCTTTGTTTGGAGGCTGCAGTTCAAAAATATCCTAACGGTTCGATACAACCAGCTCGGGTGACCTAGGATCGCGTATCCATCCAATTCCCAGAAGAGCGCTCAAAGCAGATACAAATGTGATGACGGTAACAGTCAGCTGAATAACTGTTCCAACTTCATAGAAAAACTAACAACCGAAATATCAACTTTTTGGTGCACATGTTGTATTCCCAGCATGTCCTGGCAGAAGGAGCTGCCGCGAGGGCGAATTCCTGGTCTGCCAGGCTTCCTCTGAACCCAAATAAAGATTTTGCTGTATTCGTTTTCCTATTTTAGGGCCAGAGGTATCAAGCTTCAAAAAGCGATAAAAAGGAGAGAGATAAACAGCCAGCCAATCAGCTCCTGCCTTTCATGTTACAGGCTGGGTTTGAAAAAATGACAGGTAGGAACTGATTGGCTGGTGGTTTTTCACTCTCCACTTTATCACTTTTTGAAGCTTAAAACATCTGGCCATAGACTCTGGGGGATTATTCTAACGGCATCTGGGGGACTCGCAAGGCTGCAAAATTCACAGCCTTGCGAGTCAACCAGAATAAGGACCTCTGTACAGATTTGTAATGTTCACTGAAGCTACAATCTGTTTTATTCAGTCACTCTCTGCCTTCGTGCCTGCTGCCACGTGTATTGTAAAGTCTCCGGTCCAGGACACCCTAATTAATGTACAGAATTATGGAGCTGGCTGTCGGAGGATTGTCTCAGCAGGATTCTACTGTATATTCCCTTAGTATCTGACCTCACATATCAAATCCTCTTCTGTCAGGGGCTCCACATTGTGATTGATGCTCTGGGAAAAATCTAGATCTCAGTTTTTTTTTTTGGGGGGGGGGGTTTGCTAAAATACATGTAATCCCTGACAGAGCTTCTGCTTATTTCCATACCCATCAGATATTTATCCTGTAAAATGTAATTTGTGGAGACTTAGGGGAATAAATAATAAACTGATATTTTGTGGCGTGCAAGTCAAGACAGACATCCGGCAAGTATTAAATCTCATCTGTCGGTGTCCTGGACAAACCCAACTAGCTGAAAGTAATTTATTCTTTCTCATTTCAATGAAATCCTCTTTACTTGCAATCTGAGCCTCCTTCTGCAGCGCGGCGAGATAGAGCCTCTCCACCATGCTGACTGGGGGACTTTGTCCTGCTTGAACTACTTTCACCATAATTGGAATGATGTTATTTTATAAAGTCGGGAAATGTGACGGTTCACAGTATCGTGTAGTGGATACGGAGACTGATAGCCGGCGACATGTATATTTAAGTGCAGCAACTTGTAAAAAGAAGATGGTTTATATGCTGCATTTGGTACCCAGGCTCCCAGATTGTTGTCTGACTAATGGATCTCTGTGACCACTATTACTGTGGGTTAGAGCTAGTTTGAGTTTAGGCCGCAGCTACTTTCTGCTTGTTTCAGTGCAATTGCTGTTGAGAACTGAAGTGATGATATTGCTAGGCAACGGACCGTTGTCACTAACCACATCCTCAACGTTCCAGAGAATACCCTCAGACCATTGTTACTGAAATGTATGAAGCTTGCAAAAGTGGTATCTACCCCAATAATGCCCCAGCCCCTAACTGTCAATTTACATATTGAAGCTGATGGGCTGGTTCATTATCGCCTTGCTCATAACATTCATTATGGGGATAGATAAATCTTCTCGAAGCCTCATACATTTACCCCTATGGGCGGGATGTACTAAAGGGAAAATGCGGTAAAACGGGGGTTTTACCGCATTTTCCTATTTACCATTAGCCGCCTGCCCGGTCTCCGCCTGGCAGGGTAGCGATACCCTATAGAAGTCTATGGGCTTCTATCGCCGCCCGCCGTTCGCGCGACCCCCCCCCCCCTCCCTCGATCTCCTCCTCCCCCAGCAGGTGTCAGCCGGGAGGACATCCGGCTGCAGGGGGGAGGAGGAGACGCAGGGGGACACTGACAGCCGCCAGGATGTGACGGAGACCTCCTCACACCACACTACAGGTATCGCGGGGGTCTCCGTAGTACATATGCGGTAGCATCGCGGCGGCTGGCAGGCGAAGGGCGGCGATGTATATTAATACATCCCGCCCTATGTCTTTTCCAGATCCCATACATTTTCCAGAGTATTCACAAGGTGTGTGGATTAGGTCTCCAGTAATTAGGTCGACCATGAATGACCGACAGCAAAAAGGGTTCAAAATGCACTAGGTCAGCACTGACAAAAGGCTGACACAAGCAATAGATCGATGCAAAATGGTTGACACAGAAAAAAGGTTAACATAAGTTTTTCATCTTTTTTTGTGTCTATTTTGTATATATCTGTCAACATGGACCGCCAAGTCCCCCAACATGGAGTCCCCGCTGCCACCCGCTGGGCAGTGGTGAATAGACTTGGTACGTGGAGTGGCCTCTAGTGGTCAAAGTCAGTAGTTAGATACATACACAGTGCATCCGAAAAGTATTCACAGCGCTTCACTTGTGCACAGCGTCTATTCCCCGCAGGCAGAGGGGCAGCAGCTGCAAAACAGGGGCGTGACCTCATGCATGGCTGCGCCGCGCCAGAGGTCCCTATTCAGCCTCATAGGTGGGAGGTATGGAACTATAGGACACTCCCTGAAAAGTGGGACCATCCTGTGAAAAGCGGGGCAGCTGGGAACTAGACAATACCGATGATAGGATACTGTGTCCAGTCAAACACCCCAATGGTTCCTTAATGTGTTTATATGATAATAACCTGGTTTATTTTGCCTTTGATCTAAAATATTAATGTGCAAGGCAAACCCCTTTCCTCTCATATACAGAGTTAATTATGTCCTTGCACAGATCGTTACCTCTAAGATGACATTATTACTGAAAATGTTGGTTTTCGTTTGCAAATGATAAGTGTTAGAACCGTCCAATCAGCAAGCTCCCCTTTATGTAAACGATATTGATCAGGAAAAAAATGTGACCTTTTCCGAGGAACAGTCTGATCCCAAACTGTACTGATGTCACAAGGTCATTGTTTGATTAGAAGAAAGGCGGGTCCAGTGCCAGAGATAATCACCGCTCAGTGGCTGATACTATGTAAAACTCTTTTATTAGAGCCTGTAAAATCTTTAGAGAATTCTTATAAATCTATGAAACACAGAACAGTACAGGAATATGGCAATTAATCTGAACCTTGGAAGGCCGTTGCTGCAGGGCACAATTTGATGTTGGTGTTCTAGAGGAAAGTTATTTTGCTTCTTTGAAAACAAATCCATCAGCGCATACAAACTTCTGTCCAGCAGGCAAATTAATTGCTTTGCAGTATTGAGCGCAATTCCAGACAAGTGCAAAATATTTCTCCAGAAAAGCAATATAGCGACTATAGTCCTGATTCAGCTTAGTTAACAAAGCAAATATAGCATATGTTAAAAATAGCATATCTTCCGATGTTTACCGATAATCGGTCGACAATCGGCCGATATCGGTCCGATGCGAGCTCCAGTGGATCTTTTGCTAAATCTTCTTATCTAAAGGTGCCCACACACTAGAAAGATCTGCGATCTTAAGATGTGCGCATAAATTAGCCTTGAAATCTTTTGTCTGTCCTGGACAAAAGATTTCAGGCAAGCTCACATCTTTACCAAAGATTTTTCTTAAGATCCCGTGTGCGTCAGAAGATTTAACAAAAGATCCATAGGAACGCACAAGAGATCTTAAGAAAAATCTTTGGTAAAGATGTGTCCAGGACAGACAAAAGATTTAAAGGCTAATGCTGGGTACACACCAGCACAATGTTGCTTGTGAGCAGGTCACCACAGGAACGTACGACCCGCTCACGAGCTGACGGAGCTGCCGACCCGCCGCCGACCGATGTGATTGCGATCCGATCGCGACCCGCACCCACTCCAATGGTCATTTTTTGAGATCCTACCTGCAGCAGGTAGGATCTCTGAAAAGACCTAACGACCCGCGGGGCCGCGCATCGGATCGGGATCGCATCAAAAGGGCAGCGAAATGGCCCAAAACATGGCCGATTTACATACAATCGGTCGAGATTGTATATAAATTGGCTAGTTTTGGCCCATATCGTCCTGGTGTGCACCCCACATAATTTATGTGCACATCTTATGATCGCAGATCTTTCTAGTGTGTGGGCACCTTTAGATAGTAAAGTATGAAAAACTCATGTTGACCTTAAAGGGGCCCATACACTGCTGCGACATCTGGCGGCAGTGTTCGGACACCCGATACCCTGCAAGCCGACGGGACCTTCTTATTTAAATTTACTATAGCAGCGCAATGTATCCCTGATATCCTTGGATCGCATGCGTCCCTGATTCCCTCCCGCCTCGCCGTCTGGAGGGAGGTCCCAGAACAGGTGGTTGGGTCCGATGCGCACGGGACCGCACATCGGACCTGACTGCATGTCAGGGAGAGGCGATTTGGTCCGATTTAACGGGCCGATTGGTCGAAATCAGACCAAATCGCCTCAGTGTATGGGCACCTTAAGCTTGTATCGACCTTCTGTCAATGTCGACCTTGGGTATGTTGACCACTTCAGGGTGCCGATTTAGTCACTGCTGGCCTTTAGTTGTCAACCTAGACATTGTCTACCCAGTGACCGCATAATGTCGCCTTTATGCTGAACTGTATACACATTACCCCTGTCTGTCCGCTTGGTTTAATACCAGTCATTGTTAGCAGTATGCACCAGCTCCAGACCCCTCATTGTTGCTAGAGGTATGCTAGAAAACAAGAAAAAATGACGCATCCTATAAAATGAAAGGCTAACAGTGCTCACCGAGTGATAAAACGATTCACTGTAGCCCCATTTATCGCTTTACAAGGCCGTAAATGGACACTTTGTATAGCAAAGTGGTTCCATGATGGTGCGACTGTGATGCCACGCCCCCCTGCAGTGCCCACTTCTGCATCAGGCCCCCAGCACTTCCAACCAAAAGGGCCAATGGGCCAGTAACTGAGCAGCTCCGCCTCCCGAAAGCTGGGGAGTTCCACATAACCACACCCCCGTGACTCACAGTACACCTTATGATGGCTTGACCACGCCCCTTTTCCACAACACATCCACCGAAAGATGCCAGGGCGATTCTACAGCCCCCAGTCTGTAACTGGTTATAGACATGAGTTTAATTTTAGAAAGCTGTTTGGTTCTCTGGCTCCTTAAAATTCATATTAAGTAAATACAAACCTGCCCTTGGCTAGTTTTGAAAGCCTAATTAACTTAATTTAATTAGTGAATTGTCAGTAATCACTCAGCTACTTTTGTCTTGCCTTAGAACAATCTATTCTTTCTGTGCAAACTTGTGTTAAAGAAAAGGATTCTATTTTTCCTAAGGGCAGATATCCAAAATATAATTTACAAAAGAAATGTATGTTTATTTTCTAATGGAAGAAATGTCAGTAAGTTAATATTTCCTCTGCTGACAATTCCCGTCTTGGTTTGAACTGGGGAATTCACTGAACTAATTCATTTCAGACTTGATTAAACACATTTCTTATAAAACATAATGAGGAACTTTGGAAAACTTGTGCCCTGGTAGTTTGTCAGAACAGGTTCTATAATAACAGCAACCTGTCCAATTCTACCAGGTAGATATACTAGGCCGGATCACCAGTGGCTTTGACTGGTAATATTAAAACGGCTATAGGAATGAGTGCTACTTTTTCTGAAGCTATGACTGTGACAAACCGTGGCTTAGTAAATATACCCTTAGGCCAGTGGTTCCCAAACGGTGGCCCTTATTCTAGTTGAATTGGACGGATGCGTATTTTCGGACAGGAAGTGTTCTTAGCCCCGCCTTTTCGTATGGATCGCTCACATCGCCTGAATGCGGTAAGACGCCGACCAAACGGACCACGAGTGGATGTTTCATGTGAACACCTCCTCCATCTGTGGGAACCTCCCCCATCATTCGATGGTCGCCAACCATCGAATGCTGGACCGAGTGGTCAGGCAGCACCGAGTGCTCCAGACCACTCGGGCATTTCTCTGTGCGAAAGCAGGGATATGGGTGGGCAGCTGGCATCCGGCTATGTCATATGTCCGTCCCCCACACGTGCGTCATGGCCGGATTACCATACGTACGCCCAGCGTTTTCATGGGAACGCCCATGAAACGCAGGGTGTACGCATAGGGTAATGAGAAAAAACAGCCATTCACACCCCTCTCCACCCCCTGCTCGGATGGTTCCGTACGAACATTTTCTGCACGGATCTCACGCCGTGTTTGTACGTGTGAGGCATTCGAACATGCGCAGATATGCCTCCGCACATGTGCAAACACCAACCATCGGCCGTCCGTCCGCATTCGGAGCCATCCGACTCAATCAGAATAAGGGCCTATGTGTGCCTACGCACCAGGGCTTAAAGTGGTCCTGGAGAGGTGGTGGAATTCCATTCCTCTAACACCGAACCCCCCCCCTCTCCCCTCGTTAGGCAGCACCTAGACCAGTACCAGGGAACTACACTGCACTTGTTAGTAAGGATAAGATCCCTTTAAACAAAGCTGTAAATATAATGTGACAAGGATATTACTGAACATAATTGTCATTATAATGGCATATTACACATTGCCTTTTACCAATTAGCTGTCTCAGCATGACCGGTATCTAGAGGTCTCTTTTACATCAACCGCCTGATGGCATTGGGAACATCTCATACACCAATTAAATCAAGAAGGTGGCTTAAAGCTCCCCAAATATTCCCAAACCAATTAAGTATCTCTCACAATAACAATCTGTAGACCGGCAGCGGATAAGAGTTTTATGATGAGAGATCTTCCGCAGAGCTGCTATCCGCACTGATATCCGGCTGCCCTTTAAAGAAAATGTGATGTGAATGCGCCAGCCTTTTAAAAAATTCAGTTTTTGTCCTTTTCCCTGTGGCTGGGGAACATAGCTCCTTTGCAGTGCTGTGGGAACAGGCTGGTACTACCAGCACACACAAGTTGGTATAGTACCTTGATGGCTAACCTTGACACTCCAGATGTTGTTGAACTACACATCCCAGCATGCTCTGCTTCAGTGTTGCTATTTGGCCATGCTAAATCTGATGCAGAGCATGCTGGGATGTGTAGTTCAACAACATGTGGAGTGTCAAGGTTAGCTATCAAGGGTGTAGTATATGGCCGCACCTTATCTAGCCGCGATTCCGCCCTCCCCCTCTCCGCTGCCGTCTCTGCTTCACCAGTAGCCCATAGAAGCAGAATCACGATCCCAGCGCCTGTACACTGCAGATTACCGTCAATGGGACCGGTGCATGCGCAGTACTGGCCTTGAAGATGCAGAATGTGGCAGGGATAAACAGTGGGTGACGGGGCAGCAGTGGGCCCTTAGTGTTCCTGCTGCACCAATGATAGTTCAGCCTCTGGTGTTGTCCTATGGACTGTCCAATGAGACACTGTAGACCTGAGATGGCCAAACTGGTCCTCGAGATCTACCAACAGTGCACGTTCTCCAAACCATCAGCAGTTTCACAGGTGTAGTAACTAACTGTCATATTTTCAAACAAGTGCTGCATTCATTTTTAACTGATTACAGGAGGCCTGGAAAAACACACCCCCTGCTGTTGACCATTCAACTACTTCCCCAAATTTGCATAATATGGGATAAAGGCTTCATACAGTATGCGGATCTTTGTTTTGCATGGGTGCATGTGGATGTTCTGTGCCCAACACCTATACTTCCATTAAGCGAGGGCTGTATAAGCATGAGGGCATTTAAGAGCCTGAGAATTTTGTGATTGTCCCGATAAAGTTATGTTGAATAGTTCTTACCCAGAGAAGTCAGTGATGGTAGGTGTAGCCAATCAGGTGTGGAATGGGTGGTAGCTTATATAAATTGTAGTCAGGTGATTCTGCTTCCTCTTTGAGTCTGGATTCCCACCCTCCCTCCCTTGCCTTTTTCAATTGCTACCTGGCCTTTCGGCCTTCACCTAATTTGTCTTCACAAAAATTAATTAATAATTGGCGGGAAGGCGCTCTCGACCAGCGGTCTGTTTTGGGATACAGGTGGTCACTGTGCAGTATTGCCATCCTCTGCCAAGATGGCTGGTGAGTCCTGCCCCCGAGGGGGGGACGTTGGCCACTTCCTTGAAGTGTCCTCGCCATGCCATAGGAGGGGCGGTAAGACCGTCACAGCGCGGGCTGTGCCTTAAATTCAATGGGGGTGGTTCATCGCCCTGGTTATAAGTTGGGGCGTTGTGGTCGCCACCATTACTAAGTTTTTGTGACTTAGCTAGTCAAGCGCTTTCCTGGCCATCCCTTTCAATAGGGTCATACCTTTAATAAATACTGTTGACCTTTTTAACTTATGCAGTTGTTGTCCGTGTGATTATTTTTAGGATAAGGTGTCCGTGTGATTCATTTCTAGGGGTAATTAGTGTTACGTTAAGGTAAATGTCAATCACGATAACTCAATAGGCGCCTTAATAAAAGTAGAGATCAACTGGAAGGGGATAACGCACCAGCCAATCAACCTCTAACTGTCATTTTTCAAACCTACTGTAGCTGATTGGCTGGTACACTATCACATTCTACTTTATCTCTTCACCAGGCTTAATACATCTGTTCCTTTATATGTTACAGTCAAATTTTAAGATGAGATGAAGTAAATAATTGTACAGTGTTTACATGAAATGGCTTAACGCTTTTCTGGTGTTCTCACAATTTAGTTTGGGATAATTGATTTCGTTAGTAAGTGCTCTCCGAACTCTTCATTTATTTGTACCATATATCAGGGCCGGATTATGGGGGGTCAGTACCCCTGGGACCCCCTCTATCTAGGGGCCCCCTGTGGTTGGCATGTATTTGTCAAAAAAACTTTTTTTTTTTGCTATAGGTTTTGTGCATGGGAGTGGGGTAGCGCTGCAGCTTCACCTATCTGCCATTGTGACAATGATTAATGATTAAGAGCATCAGGAGCCCGAGGCACACTGATTGCACAAGTGTGCAGTGCATTACTGAGAGTCCCATGAGATTTTGCACAAGAGGTCAGAGGCTGAGCGGCTTGTGCTGAGCTCTGCCTGGTGGAGCTCATCATATGCTTCTCAGGCCCATGGAGGACAGCAGCAGCAGCGGCCTCATCATGGGAGGGTTTTTAATCACAGTACATATATATGTGTGTATATATATGTGTGTGTGTTTCCTTTCACAGGTGAGCGACTATTATGCCACACTGTGCATGTGCCACATTCGCACTGTCTATATGGGGAGGTAACTGGGAGGGGCATGTGTGTCACGGACGTTTGGAGCAAGCCACACCGACATGAATGTTTAAATTGCTCCTCCCCTCCATAAATATCTAAGAGATCAGTGCATATGTGATGCTATTGTATGACTTGTTGTGAGAATTTTTTTTTATGATGAAAATAATATAAAACTTTAGGACAGAATGATTTCCATGTGATTATTATCTACACTTGGGGGTACAGAGGTAGTTGACTTGACACCACAGGGTTAGGGGTATGGCACTGTTAAAGGGATATACATGTGAACCTGCTTGGATGTGCTGCTTGATATGTACATTTTACATTTTAGATTGACCACTATGCAAATACTTGCATACTGAAGCATAAAAGTCAGACGCTGTCTATGAATTATCTCTTAAATTGGAATTAAATTATAATTTCACCGTTATTTTTTTGTGACATGCAAAAATAGAACCCGTACAGAATTGCACTTAACGGTCCCTAATCATGCATAAACACTATGCAAACTGCCCATCACAGGTCCCCGTGTGCCCATCGTCCTCTAATGTGTGTTTCAAACTAAAATTGTCAGAAGAATTGGCCTTAAAATCTGAATTTAATTAGCTCTTCAAACCGGCGTGTGGCTTCTAATTAACTTTACATTATCAAGAGAGCCTGCTTCGTTTGTCTGAGGCCTACTGGCGGCCGGCCCGCTACAGGTGAGGATTTGATGGGAAGGTACTTGTGGAGTATCACGGCTCCCATCGTATGCCATCATATGCCATATGTAGTGGCATACGATGGCATACGATTTTTACTGATTTTTGAGCATTTTGCTCAAAAATCGTATGCGATCGCATCGGATGCGATACGATGGCATGCGATGCACCCGATTTTGCATTGAAATGCATCAGAATGCATTGAAATGTGTATTAAACTAGTGAAATGCCCCCAAATGCCATTTTTCATAGTGCACCACCCCCACTATCAACGTCAACCCGAAGCGTGGCGAGCGCAGCGAGCCCGCGAGGGGCGGCGGTACGTGTCCTACGACCTTTTCATACCCCCACTATCCAAGTCGGCGTGGAGTTGAGAATAGAATAGTGTGGCGAGCCACCGAGCCCGAAGCGTGGCGAGCGCACGCGGATACCTGTGAAGCCCGCGAGGGGACGCGTATAGCTGTGAAGGTATCCGCGTCCCCTCGCGGGGCTCGCTGCGCTCGCCACGCTTCGGGCTCGGTGGCTCGCTACGCTCGCCACACTATTCTATTCTCAACTCCACGTCGACGTGGATAGTGGGGGTATGAAAAGGTCGTAGGACGCGTACCGCCGCCCCTCGCGGGCTCGCTGCGCTCGCCACGCTTCGGGTTGACGTTGATAGTGGGGGTGGTGCACTATGAAAAATGGCATTTGGGGGCATTTCACTAGTTTAATACACATTTCAATGCATTCTGATGCATTTCAATGCAAAATCGGGTGCAATCGCATCGCATCGCATTGCATGCGATTTGATCGCATGCGATGCGACGTGATGCGATTTTTAGCATACGATCTGCATACGATGCAGGTCGTGGGAGCCGTGATACTCCACAAGTACCGATGGGAAATCTCCATCCCGCTCATGGTTCCTGAGCCCTGCGATGTACAAATTGCCCCTTTGTGAGTAATGTATTCACTATACGACTGCACATCACTGTAATGCTGCCTGTTTCCCTGACCTGTCTGGATCAGGACGTGTATATTTATCCAGTGTGTTGCTGTCATTACACTTCTAATGCTGAATTTCTCGCACTTGGAAGAGCCAAAATAACTGTGCGATGGATTATATCTGCAATACTCACACTCCCCAGCAGGGAGCTGTTTAATGGACCAGTTACAGCATTGCACAATGCCACCCAGGGGATGGGTAATTATTTAATTAAGCAGTAGCAAACCTCCGTCAATCTCTCCACGGCAAACCCTTGAATAACGGTCTGTCTTATAAATTGAGGGTTTTCTTTGTGTGTATACTATGCCTTCTAATAAGGGGATATGATGTAGGCTCTTGTTAGGTGTATAATTTGCTTAGATAAAAAAAAATGGGTTACGAACGTATTTTAATGCTATGTGAATTGCTTTTATTTAACAGAAGGAAATCCTTTTAATCCCCTGTTTATGTCGTTAGCATTAGCCTCTTTCTATTGGGTGTCCTATAATGTACTCTCAGTGACCCGCTGTATCTCATTCTGCTAGTGCCGCTGATGTGTGGGGTTGGAAGGGTAGTACCGCTGCAGTCTAACACATCCACTCTACCGCTGCAGTCTAACACATCCACTCTACCGCTGCAGTCTAACACATCCACTCTACCGCTGCAGTCTAACACATCCACTCTACCGCTGCAGTCTAACACATCCACTCCACCGCTGCAGTCTAACACATCCACGCTACCGCTGCAGTCCAACACATCCACTCTACCGCTGCAGTCTAACACATCCACTCTACCGCTGCAGTCTAACACATCCACTCTACCGCTGCAGTCTAACACATCCACTCTACCGCTGCCGTCTAACACATCCACTCTACCGCTGCCGTCTAACACATCCACTCTACCGCTGCAGTCTAACACATCCACTTTACCGCTGCAGTCTAACACATCCACTCTACCGCTGAAGTCTAACACATCCACTCTACCGCTGCAGTCTAACACATCCACTCTACCGCTGCAGTCTAACACATCCACTCTACCGCTGCAGTCTAACACATCCACTCCACCGCTGCAGTCCAACACATCCACTCTACCGCTGCAGTCTAACACATCCACTCTACCGCTGCAGTCTAACACATCCACGCTACCGCTGCAGTCTAACACATCCACTCTACCGCTGCAGTCTAACACATCCACTCTACCGCTGCCGTCTAACACATCCACTCTACCGCTGCCGTCTAACACATCCACTCTACCGCTGCAGTCTAACACATCCACTCTACCGCTGCAGTCTAACACATCCACTCTACCGCTGCAGTCTAACACATCCACTCTACCACTGCAGTCTAACACATCCACTCTACCGCTGCAGTCTAACACATCCACTCTACCGCTGCAGTCTAACACACCCACTCGCATGCGCTCCGCACAGACGGAAAAAAATCATTCAATGTTTACTCACTGTCGAATGATTTTTCATCTGTTCGCTGTAAAAAGAGTTGAACGGTGATAGCCGAATTGGAGCCGGGTGCTGACCTCAAGCAGGCAGGGGCACATTTGCTTTTGCTGGTGTATGCCCAGCATTTCTATGGGTGTACCCACCGTTTTTGTGGGCACACCCATTAAACACTTGGTTTCCATCCCGGAATGCCCCTTGGCTGTCAATCGGGCAGTGAGAGCCCCGGTGAATGAAAAATTTGCCAAAGGCACTTGCTGCGGGGGCATAGGTGCAGAGTCTGTGGGTACTTGAGGGCCCGAGCACCCATGAAAATTGATGAGCACCCACCCGCTCAGCAGCGGCCCACCTGCCCGTGTCCCCACTGCACTCCCCCTCCCTTGTCGCTGGCACAGGTACTGTGGGGGCATTTATGTACCTGCACTGTAGGGGCATTTATGTATTTGGCACTGTAGGGGCATTTATGTATTTGGCACTGTAGGGGCATTTATGTATTTGGCACTGTGGGGGGGATTTTTGTACCTGCACTGTGGTGGCATTTATGTATTTGGCACTGGGGGGGGGGGGGGGGGATTTTTGTACCTGCACTGTGTTGGCATTTATGTATTTGGCACTGTGGGGCCATTTATGTATTTGGCACTGTTGCCATAATTTGAATATTGGAGACAACTGTGCTGCGTAATAGAAATCAGTATTATTTTGTGGCCACGCCCCTTTCCCATTAAGCCACTCCCTATATTTTTGGCTTGAGCACCCACCAGCAAAAACATAAATTGGCACCTATGTGCGGGGGACTGTATGCGCATTGGTGCCTATGCAGATCAGGGACGGGGACACATTCGGACTTATGCGAACAGGCCCGAATCGGCCCCTAAGTTTGGAAATGTTGAAGAAATTGAAAGCACGGCGTAGTTGTCATTTCCCTTTAATTCTCAGGCTGTAATGCTGATGAGTCGTTGTTTGTTACAGCTGTTCTTATTAAATGTAGCTGAATAAGCAAGATAAAAATAAGTCTTTACAAAAAGGCTTCTAGAAAAGAAATAATAATGTGATATAATTATATGCTTCCACATCCTATTATAATTCAGTGGATCCATAGTGAGATTGAGATCAGACATTTTTTTGCCCGTCCTAATGAATGTATTTTTACTAGATGGTATTTTGTTCCTTTTAGCAGTTAATCAGCAAATACTGAACGTTAGGCCTGATTCACGGCTGCGAATTCGCACAACGGCTGATTATCGATGTAATGCACCTGCGTATGCGAGGTGCCCAACTGCAATGAAGTCCTGCAAATTTTTCTGTTTGCTGGACCACGCAAGGTGATGGGCAGGGAGTGGGCGTGTGGAGGTGGTAACCGGCCGTTTCATGGGAGTGACAAGAAAAATAGGTGGGCGTGCCGAAAAAGACACTGGGAGTGTCAGGGAAAACGCAGGCGTACCCTAGCCTGTTAGGGGAGTGAGTGTGATGTCAGTAGCAGGCAAGATGTGCCTGTTTTTATTGCAGCTGCTGAGTAAGTCCTGAACTACAGATGGATGGAGCTCCATCTGACTGGGACGTGCGTGCGTCTCACACACACGCGCGTCCCAGTTTTATGACGGCGCGGGGGGGGGGGGGGGGGCGGCATCCTGCCCATCTCCTCTTCGGGGAGACTGGCAGGGATAGGTGAGATGGCAGGGCAGCTAGTGGCACCGGGAGAGGCGGCGGGTGGCGGAGCCAGCTCCGTAGCCACGGGGAGGACGCGAGTGTCTCATGCGTGCGCGCCCCTGGTGAGATCTGGTCGCTGGCGGGGGCTGGCAATAGAATCGCCAGCCCCTGCAAAAATGGAGCCTGCGATGAATGGGGCCCAGTGTAAAATTAAAAAGTTGGCGCGCAGCTTCCGGCGGGATTTGGACATATTCGCTCGGGTGCGTACAGATGTGCAGCTGTACACACCCATTCGTACAGCAAGCGCCTTAATACGCAAGATGGGATTTCACTGGAGCGGGGCGGAGGCTAAACTTATTGCTGACCATACAATTCTCGACTGCGTGGTCAGGTCTGAATCAGCTGTGTTACCATCTACTAAAGCTTTAATGGTGGGCCTGGAAACATGGAAGGCATTACAGTGCAGAGAGCAACGCATTTCGCCGCTAATTGTGTCATGAGGCATCTGGATTACCTTCTTCTCTGGGAAAATCCATGGGTTTATCCTCTTGAGAGTCCAAGAGAGCTCCATTAGGTTACCCAGACTTTCCTGAATGAGACGCAGGAATGCTGTTGCCGGGGTACTGATGACTAGTTCTTGGAGCTGTTCCCTCTTGCAGCCACAGACCAAAAGAAACGGGGATGTGTGAGCAGGATCTGGTTTAAAAAGTCGCGAGCTACACATTAAAATCACGACAGAACAAAACGTTGATCATGAAAGTGTTTGCGCCAAACCCTATCCACAACCCGAATCATTTTTCAAATGTCTGAGCATCTTGCACGGATAGGAGCTGATTGGCTTGCTGTTTATTACTCTCCATTTTATCCCTTTTGAAGCTTGATACATCAGGCTCTATGACTGGTGACTTTTCGAATGTCGACCTTATGCTCCTTCCTGATTTGAGCAGGAGGACCATCAAGAGATTGTGGCTTTGTATAGTTCTTCCCAAACAAATCCTTCCACAGCTGCCATTTAAAAGCAACTAGTGCAGGGGTCCTCAAACTATTTTGCTCTGGGACCCCATCAAACAATATAAATAATAACAGGACCCCAGCAAGTTACTGCAGAAGGTCATCACATCACATGTGTAGTCAGCAGACAGCACATACATGGCAGCATTGTGTTGGCACAACATGATGGGAGGAGTCTAAAATAACAGACACAAAACAGATCTTTCAGTCTCCTTGAATCTCTGACTGAGGTTAGAAAAGTCATCAGCCTGATGGTCAGCAACATGGAGTCGTGGCCCCATGCTGAGAAGGTCTGGACCCACTTTGGGGTCAGGAGCCAAAGTTTGAGAACCGCTGTGGAAGTGGAATTAATTTGGTGTTTTTTTGATGCCCAGGAAAAAGTTACATTTATTTGCCAGTTCTGTATTCGGTGTTGAAAGCGGACTGTGTTACTACGTGGACTATCTCAAAATGGCTGCTACCATTACTACTGAGCATGTAGGGGTAAATTTACTAAGATGGGAATATTATTGAAGATGGGATGTTGACCATAGCAACCAATTAGATATATTATCATCTAAAATAAAAATTATGTAGAATCTGAGCTGTAGGAAATCCTACACCGTTCCATCACCAGTGTAAATGCAACAGTGAGTACAGCTGTATCTTCTATCTAATAAATAAACCAATAGCATTGGTTAAGTGACTGGACTGTAGTTTGAGTCATCTGCTGGTATATGCCTACAGTATATACCTCTGCAATAACACCTGGACACCCATCATGTCTAACCTTCTGCAGATTGTAGTTGTATAGTATTGCATTGTGCTGTGCTGTAGCTATAGCAGGAAGAAGCTGAATAAGATTTGTCGCGTAGGTGGCGATAATGACCCAGAATAAAATAATAACCGTGTATAATGAGCCGCTGAACCGCGTTGTTTGCGATGATCTTTGACCCTAGAAGTCCTTCTCCTATATTGTTTCATATTATAGATATATTTTGCCTATGTTCATGTTGCATCTGGCCCTACAGTATTAATAATATATAATGACAGAGACTAATTAACACGCTCTCTGCTGTCTCTCGCCTCATGTTTGTGGTATGAAGTAACTAATGGTCTCATTTCAATTCACGGAAACGATGGTGGTAAATGGGGGAGGGGGGTTGTCGGATATGCCATGGCCTGCAGTCTCGCAGGCAAATTGGCCTTTTACTAAATTGCTGCAATAAATACCCTGAAGATTGATCAATGATCTTGGCCGCTTTGTGTACACACCGGCTTAATCTGTCCTGTTGGTTATTGCGCTGGTTATTTATGAAAAGGTCAGACATAGTATGGGAAAGAACAGGAGAGTCTGCCGGAGGTTTCCAAAGCAACGTTGCCTCAACGAGTCTCTCAAACCAATAACGCAGCTTCCTGCTAGCGCCTTATTAAACTGTATCCTGATGTGTCGTTTTAACTTGCTTGTCCTGCAAAATCTGGATTCCCATCATTAAAATAACGGATGAAGGAGACCGTTGTGATTATTGCTTCTGAAATGCAGAACAGAGGCAGCAGAACATTCATACATATGGAGATGTTATAAGTATGTGTGTACGCAGATGTAATCTAGCATAAACCCTTCTGTCAGGAAGAAGATGGGTTTACAGGAGGGTAGTTCTCTTCTCATGAATGTGTGTGTTATTATTTTGGTTGTCAGTAGAACCGTACACAAATACCGTGGTTGCTGTGATCATTCTACATAAATCAAATTGTTATATAGGAGTAACAAAATAGATGTAAAATATATTACATAATAAGACCTCTATGCAAAGCAGCTTTAGGGGTATTCAATGTTTAGGTCACGGCGGTCGAGTTTGCCGTGACCCATGCAGTCTGGATTCAATGTCCCGCCTGCCGGGGAGCGAGAAGGGGGCGTGGCTGCAAGTTGCGGCCGGGAAGAGGCGAGCTGCAGCCGACAGCTAGTGAAGTCGGGCTCGTTCTGCCGAGAAACCCTGCTCAATGCTGTCAGGGACGACAGCATTGAATAGGGCCCGGCGACCATCTCCCCCGTGGGGGGACGTGGATTACACGTGGATTCCGCCCACCTCGCTGCGCTCGCCACACTATATAAAATCAACTCCACGCCGACATGGCGCTCGTCACACTATTTAAAATCAACTCGACGTGGATAGTGGGGGTATGAAAAGGTCGTAAGGACGCGTTCCGCCACCCCGAAGGGTGGTGAGGAAAATGAAGTGTATTTTCCTGGCGTATTTGGCCGGCAATTAGTGGCCGTTTACCGCTAATTAGCGGCCATATTTTCAATATGGCCACTTAGTAAATTAGGAATCACCAGTCTTTTGAATGGTGATTCCTATTCGTATTTCCCGATGGCGTATACATTCGTATTTGGAAATACAAGTACGAATGTGCCATAAATACGTATACGAATTTGTGTATTTGTATAGTAAAATAGTACAAAATTTGTATTTTACTGTACAAATACAATTTTTGGGGGTGTATTTTGCTTAGTAAATTTTCCCCTATGTGTATAAGAGGCAATACTGTGGGCATTATGTGTAGGTACTACTGTGTAGAATAACTTGAATCAGGTGCACTAGTTCATACGGCATAATGTGAATATGATTGTGCTACTGTGTGGAGTTATTTCAAATTGGTTGGTACTGTTGTGGGAGCACACCCCTTCCTAGGGGTGTGCTCTAGCCTGGCACTGGTCTGAGCTTCTTTCCAGGACCACTTCAAGCCCTGCACATCACTAAGTGCGAATCTCAACTTATGTATGCCCCGTAAGTCCTCCACTAGTGCCTAAGGGCCGTATTTATCAAGTAATATTTGTGGCCCCCATAGAAACCTATGGGGGATGCGGCCGGCGGCGCTGCAGGGGGGATCGCAGCAGGGACCGGAGATTCCTGATCCGGTCCCTCTTAAATACATTTGGGGGATACTTAATATTTGCGGTTAACCCCCGAAAACTGGTGTTTTCGGGGGTTAACCGCAAATATTAAGTATCCCCCAAATGTATTAAAGAGGGACCGGATCAGGAATCTCCGGTCCCTGCTGCGATCCCCCCTGCAGCGCCGCCGGCCGCATCCCCCATAGGTTTCTATGGGGGATGCGAAGCTGCCCGATATATCAACATCGGGCAGCCCGGCATCACACCCCTGAGCTATCGCCACTCTGATATGGCGATAGCGCATTGTAGCCTATGGCTACACATTGCACTGCCCGAGCGGTCAGCAGGGTAGCGGGGGGTCACACATGCGCAGACCCCCCCAGCTTCCGGGTCAGGGCTTCGCAGGGACAGGCTCCTTTTGGAGGGACAGGCTCCTTACATTAATAAATCCCGGCGGTATTGCACGATACCGCAATGCGATGTCCGGCGATGTCACCGTGCCGGCATCGCTATGTAATGATAAATGCACCCCTAAACCTTACCCCCCCTCTTCCCCGCCCACATACACTCTACACATACTAACCGTTCAGGTTGCTGGCATCGGCATAGATAAATATATAACAAGTCCCTGCAGCAGTCTTGGCTACATCTGGTTCTCTTTGGCTCTAGCCTGCTGGAGTGTTGCTGAATACTTCTGACTGCTTTGTAAGCATTTGTGCAACTACCACTGTTGTTACGAGTGAGGAGAGATGCTGGTATAGGCGGTCGCTGCGTAGGAGTGAGCTAAAGTGTGAGGGAACAGGAGGGAAGAGGGCCCTGCTCCAAGACGCTTACAATCTAGGAATGAGCCCCACTATGTAAGAATGCCAGCATTTGTGCCAAAACGTAACGTAATTAAGTGAACTGTGTTGGAATGTGGCATCTGAGCTGGGGGACTGTGCTTGAGCCAAAGTGGCTCACCCATATCCTCCTCAAATGTTTATACTGAAAGCGGCGTACCTGGCGGACAGGCGGCTCACTTGGCCACTGACGTGCCGGTGTCTCCAGCTACTAGTGGGTTAAGGCTACACTGAAACCATATTAATGTGTTAGGTAAGAAGCTTTGATTTAGGGGAGGGGCAGCTGTAAATGAATCATGAGGCTCTCATGAATATTTAATTGAAGTGTATTTCTTAATAACATCTTTCAATATTTAATTTATTTTGAGCTGTTTGCATTTGCTCAGCAGTCGTAAAGATTAGCCGTGATGCTGAGTGGGTTTATTTGAAGGTAAATAGCGCTGGTTGTTTGGGTAATACTTGGTGATGTACGCCCGGGGCCACAGACTCACACAGGGGGGAACTTACTTTCTTTCTGCTTCTCCTAGGAAATCATGGAGGAAATTAGTAAGGCCTTTGCTGTCACGTTGATCTATGGTGCTCACCCTGCCTGTGAATGCAGAGGGTTTACTAGTGTGGATCACGGATGGCGGCGATTGCTGCGCCATCCTGCACTGCGCGGAAGCAGGTAACGCCTCTGTAAGCAATAAACCTTTCACAGTTTGTTTTAAGATGGGAACCTAGGGTTGAATTTGGGGGGTGATTCATACCTGATCGCTGTTGTGCAAATTTGTAAGCCGATCGCTTATCGAACGACGATGTATGTATTCACAATCCCCTTGTAGTTTGACTGACAGGAAGCTGGCGTTTGTTCCTGGGAGTGTCAGGGAAAACGCAGGCGTCAGTGCTACCATCAGATATTGTGGGGCCCGGGACTGACAAAATAGGCAGGGCCCCCCTCCCTATTGTGCTCATCGCACAAATGCTTTTGCATGTGTACTATGTGCCGTATACATATGGGGTCCCTTCCCCCCTGTGTGAGCCATGTCCGAACCCCACTTTCCCTGGGTGAATGATATCCCCTACTCCCCCCTTTCTCTGCCTTGTGTTCCCCTGTGTCAGCTATGTTCCCCATGTGTGATACTTGTCCCCTCCCACCTGTAGCCTTGCCCTTTCCCCCTGTATTAGCCTTGCCCCCCCCCCCCTGTATCAGCCCTGTCCCCCTTCCCCTGTGTCAGCCATGTCCTCCTTCCAAGTTCCCCATCTGTGAGCCTTGTCCCCTCCCCCCTGTATTAGCCCTGTCCCCCCCCCCCCTGTATGAGCCCTGTCCCCCTTCCCCTGTGTCATCCATGTCCCCCTTCCAAGTTCCCCATGTGTGAACCTTGTCCCCTCCCCTGTATTAGCCCTGTCCCTCTCTCCTCTGTATCAGCCCTGTCCCCCTTCCCCTGTGTCAGCCATGTGTCAGCCATGTCCCCATGTGTGAGCCCTGAAAACCCCTCCCCTGTAGGGATGGCCATCGGTGCAGCTGCCATTGATGGTTGCCATCGATGGCGATTCTGCATCCAGACATAGATAGTTAAAAACTATGTGATGGGCAACCATCGATGGTTAGTTATTCTCTTTGACTGACTGTCAAGGCCAATCAGAATGTGGGGGCAGGGCTTCTGGGTTGTCATGGGGCGGAGCTATGCTCCGTATCACGGCACCTTGAAGAAAGAAACCCCATCTGATTCTCCCCCATCGATTTCAAAAGTATTCGACATCGGCCATCAACCATCGATGATTTTGAATCATTGATGATCGATGGCCATCCCTACTCCCCTGTGTAAGTGACATCATTGTTGGGTCACATACCGTACTAGTTCCCACTGCTGCTATGCTTGCTGATCTCCATCCTGATTCCCTCCCCCCGTGCAGAGACAGAATACATCACCCTCCTCCCTGCATTCTGCTTATACCCAAGTTCCCAGCCAGCTCCTCGGTCAGCGCAGCCTGCTGAGAGACCCCGAGTCCAGGACACAGAGGAGAGTGCTGAGCTGCTGCTGATCGGCAATCCTCTGCCTCTGCTTGGGAGGCAATGGAGCAGGCAACAGCACCCGGCATAGTTGAGTAGGATAGGGGTCTGCAGCGTGCCTTCTCTCTCCTTCTTGGCTCCCGGAGCTGCCCTCCCTGTGCCCCTGTTCCTGCTGCCCACTGCACTGCCTGTGTGAACGGCAGTGGGCAGCAGGCTCTGAATCACCAATGAAGGTGAGCCGCCATTGTTGAGGGGGGGTGTTCGCGGCCAGAGACCCCCCGCGGCCATGGCTGTGCAGTGAAGGGGGCTGCTGGTGGCCATGCAGGCTATGGGGACAGAGAAGCCTGGGCCCTACCCTCTTGTCAGAGCGGCCGGGCCCATGCCCATAGCACCAACCTGATGGCGGCCCTGGTAGATATGCCCAGTGAGATTGTGTGACGTCAGTTTCGATCAGCCAGTCTCTGTGGCAGAGCTGCGGAAGGGTCAGAGTTTCGCACACTTGCATAGACTGGGAAAATCATTAGATGGTTAGTGAGTTGTGAATACATTTTCAGACTTGTGGCCAGATGCACTAAGCTTCAAAAGTGATAAAATGGAGATTGATAAACAACCAACCAATCAGCTCTTGCCTGACATTTTTCAAACACAGTCTGTGACATGGCAGGTAAGAGCTGATTGGCTGGCTCTTAATATTCTCCATTTAATCACTTTTGAAGCTTAGTGCATCTGGCCCTTGCACATGGCAGGATTTCGCTCTGTCTGGGTGGCGACTACCTGATTGCATCTGGCCCTTGCACATGGCAGGATTTCGCTCTGTCTGGGTGGCGACTACCTGATTGCAGTAATCTGCAAATTCGCATAGCACCGATCAGGTCTGATACAAGACATTAAACCGTTGACAGCTTCCAAGTCCGCTCACAGATTATATATTGAGTACTGTATAGTAGTCTTGTTAGGTCACATTTGAATTCTGTACCAATCGCAGATTTGTTGCAATTAAGTCATTTAGCAAATCTGCGCAACCGACAAAACGTGCGGCCGCAATCTGAGCAATCAGCAGGGGGGGGGGGTGGTGGTCAGTGTTGGATGGGCGTGGTCCAGACAGCATTTTTGAGGTGGTTGGCAGAGGCTGTGTGATGTTACACAGCCACTGCAAAATGGCCGCCCTTCGCAGGTAGGCTGTATGGTGCAGTGAGCATTAGTCTGCAGTTAGGGTAAAATAGTACTTTTGATTAAAAAAAAAACATGAAAAAACCCATGTCAACCTTTTCGCTGTCAACTTAGACATTGTTGATTGAACGACCACATCCCCTGTGAGGAACTATTGTCTGTCACACCAGACGTGGATGAATGTAAAACTCCCTCTGTCAGAATCTGTCCTGATGTGCGGATCCTGGGGTAGTGATTAACTGCTAGACATTTGTCTCTTACTCCATCCACGGAATGCGCTGCGGCTACTCAGCTGTGCAAATGAACAAGTCACAGCAACCGGGGGTACAATTACTAACATCAGCTGCCTGTTGGTAGCCCTGGGGAGGAGAGGGGGCAGAGCTGGTAATGGAGTCCCGGTCCCTAATTCATATCTATGGACCGCATTGGCCTGCACAGACCCATATCCGGATGCACTATTACCAGGGGAATTTCAGTGGTGCCAACCGATAATAAACAAATACATTATTTTATATCACAGAAGCCAATAGATGACAGTGAATTCATTGCCATACAGCAATCGTACATCACATCCCGACTTCTAATTGCATGTTAATTAACATCCAGTTCATATGAACTCATCATTTCTCCAAATTTAGTAACTATTAGAGGAAAACCACTTTAAAGTTCGTTACGAGACAGATAATTATAATGGCATTGTCGTCACAACAATAAACAGCGGCAGCTGAAGTATGAAATTAGAGGGTGTTTTGGTTACCTTTAATTGGCTAATAGCACAAATTAACATCATCATAAACATTTTAGACTATAACTAGGAAGCCTAAGTATAAATAAAAGCCTGCCAAAATAACAGCTAAGTCCCTATCTGCCCCTACCTGCAATCTCTGTCTTCACAGCTCCCTCTCTCCATATACAGTAAATTTGAAACAGATAATTTTGCTTTCACTTTCTATTAAGGAGTAATTTGGTCCATTGAGTGACCTCTAGTGGTCACTGGCGGTACTTCACCTCAATGGTGGTGCCGGCACCGAGTTGGGTGCCGCAGGGGGCTGCAGGAGAGGGATATGAAGACCTCCCTCCTTATGCTACACCTCCATATCCATAAAGCTATTTGCACCATCTGAGGACGGTGTAAATTAACATGGCTACGACTAAAAAGTTTTTCTTTTCAGCTTTTAGAACATAGAGATGAGGGCTTAGCCCACCATTTACAAAGGGCAACTGTGGTCTTTTCTGGAAGATTTATGTGAAATCTCCTACAGCTCCAGGTCCAGTAGGTCCTTAATCCGGCCCTGACTAGGAGGTCTGTGTATAAAGGCCATTTGCCATTAAGGTATAGTTTATGCATACTTTTATGTTGTGTTGCTAACAGCCTAATACAGGGGATTTTCCAGATATCCCCTGCAGAAGGCTAATTAGCGCTGCAGCACTTAGTCCCCATCATTATTAATGGGGACTACAATATGACTGTCAGGAGCCATTTATTATGGCTCAGTTCTGTCATGTCAGTTCTGTGGTTTTTGCCTTGTAATGGACTCTCTGGGGGCTTCCGGTGTTGAGTCTTGCAGCTCAATTTTCTGTGAGCTGATTTATGCACAAGCCTGGAAGGTAATGACCTCCTTATCCCAGCTTGGTAGCTGGCTGGATCTTTCACAGGTGTTTGATCACCTGAGCCCTTCTTAAGGCATTTTCCCCAGCACTGCCCTGCTGGTGATAGTTTCCTGTTCCTTTGGCAGGTAGCTGCAGTCTTCTGTTAGCTGCTGGTAATTGCTCAGTTAGGGGCTCACCAGTCATCTGCTGGTCTCTTGTTTATTGTTCCTGCAGTACGTCCTGGCCTCACTCTTGTCCTGGTCCTGTCCTGGTCAGCGTTCTTGTCTTGTCCCGTCCTGTCTACTGTTCCCAGCCTGCACTTTTCCATCTTGTGCAGCTGAGTGGTGAGGACCTGTCGCTGAGTCCATTGCAGGTCACGCAAGTGCTCCAGTGGAGCTTGGTTCTTTTCCTTTAGTTATTTGCATGTGGGCAAGCTGCCCTGTGACCTTTATAGGAGCCTGGTTCTGTTCTTTCCTTATTTTCCAGTTTGGGCAAGCTGTCATGTTGCCTTGGTTTTCCTATATTTTCCCTTGTCCTGCTCTCCCAGGTGTGGAGAGGCCCATGGTAGTGGATATACACCTGTTTTGGGGTACCATTTATTATTGTGTACTCTCTGTTTATTTTGGTGTGTTTTGGTTGGAGGCACTCCGGTTCATTTGTAACTGGTATCTGCGACTAGGTCGCACTCCGTCCTTGGTCCGGTGCTGTTAGGCAGGGTGTTCCTCCCAGATAGCGCCTGTTAGCTAGATCTTCTCTTGTCACTACCTCTGACGATCGCCGTAGTCTTGTCACCACTTAAAACCTGGTTGCATCGGGGTTGGAGCGGGCCTAACTCGCTCCTTCGAACGTGGCAACTAAAGGAGAAGCCTGTCCGAGGAGGTCAATAGAGTTAGTGTAGGTTTCGCCGTGGCCGTTCTAAACACCCAAAACCGTTACAATGACTCTTATGTTCCAAAGTTTTTGGAGGTTCCGTCCAGCTACCGTACGATTAGTACTATGATAGTCATATATTGGGCCTGATGTATGTTCCAGGTTTATATACCTCACCACGCAGCCTTGAGAAGGAAGGCTACATTACTTATGCTCAATCATTCAAAGCGTGACCCTTGCCCTTTAACATACATCTATAATTAATATTGTATGCTTTATGTATATTTGTACTATTCTGACTTCAAACAAAACTCTCCAGATAATAATGTGTACAATGTACATTTATGAATAAAACGGCTGTAACATTTGTGACTTCTTATTGACAAGTGTTTGTAGATCTTTTTAATTAGTTTCCTAAACATGGTTAACAGCGTCCTGCACCTAATTAAACAGATTTATTTAGTCAATGTTGCCAGCAAAGGAAAAAATGTCTCCAACAGCAATTTCAGGGACTTCTAAACACAGTGATTATTTTCATCATTCTGGCTGTAGTAATTGATGTGTTGTGCAAGTTCCACCCTGTACCCAAGAACCCAAAGAGCTGCAACAACGGAGCACGGCTTTCTTCTGAAATGCAAGTTACAGTGGACCGTATTCATTGCTCCCATTTCGCTGTTTTTTTTCTGTCAAGGTTCGCTTTTATTGGGTGAGAAGGCCAGTCCTCTCTCCAAAAATGTTCACAGCTTTTCATACATCAGCTGCTTCTTTGGAATCCTTTTTTTAGGCTAATTTGCATTTTTGTGCATATATCTGCAATATTTGAACACTGCCTACAAATGGAGCCATTAACTCCTCGTACGCTGGATTGGTCAATGCTTGCCATCAGGGGCGGCGAGCACAAGCACAAGGCTTGTGTTATTCTTGATTCTTAGAAGGCTGTTACTTTTTTGGTCAATATTCATAATGTCAACATAAGAATAGCACCACGGTTATAATGTTGACATTGACCAAATCAGGATTCATTATGATGACACTGATGAAATGTCAACATGATTTAAATGTTAACAAAATGTTCCTGATGGTCTAGCAGTGACATACCTCATAATGAGGTGATATTAACTTCCGACTGTCATCTAGCAGGTCTTCCAGAGGTAAATATCACTAACCCTTGCCCTCTGCCTAACTTACCCTCCTGCAGCCCAACCCTAACCCTAGTTCCTGACCCTCCCCTTGCATAGACTGACCCTAACCTACTGCCTAGTGGCCAACCCCCTGTAACATAGCCTAACCCTATTTGACCTCCTAATGCTGAACCTGACCTTTGCATAACCTAAAACTCCCCCTAGTCCCTATGGCTAACCTTACCCTCCTGCAGCCTATCCCTAACTCTCCCCTCCCACAACCTAACCCTTACCTTCCCAGTAGTTCCTAACCCTAAATTCCTGTAACCGAACATTAACCATGGGAGGCGCCAGAGGGGGAGGAGGGGCTACCGCTCAGTTCAAAATTCAAATCGGGGGCCACACCCACTGCTACCAATTGTCATTCCAAATTGACTTAATAGCAGTTGATGTTGACAGTTGTTGGCAGTGGGTATTTTTCCCATATTTGAATTCTTGACTGCCTTGACTGTTCTGCAGCTCCACCTCTAGAGCCGCCACTGACTATAACAGTCTTGTCCATGCAGATGGCCACATTATGATGGCGTACCACCATTCACAAGGCAGGATCTGGTTCACTTGCAAGGATGTAATTCGTATCCGAGCGAATGAACCAGAATAAACACCCTTTATGCGTCCATAAGCATTTCTTTGGTAAAGCGGTGCTAACATCACAACTGTCTGCACTTTATATTTGTGCTTTAACCGTTTTAAAATAGAACATTTACAAGATACCTGAGCATTATATGTAATATACCACTTAGTGTAACTGACAGCTCAAATCTCCGCACAACTAAATACCTTCATGTTTGGTCTTTTAGCTATCTTCTGTGATGCACCCCCCCCCCCCTTCCCGCCTTTTTTATATAGAACAATAGTTTATGTGAATTCGATGGCCACATTCAACCTAAGCTCATGGTTTGTCGTGCCTGTCTGTCTTTCTTATCCCATACTTTGTTATTAACCTCTGGTCTGTTTTATTGTTAAAAACCTTCAACAAGTCCTCTCTGGAGAGCAGCATCTCAACCTTGAATTTTCACACTTGATAATTATAATTGTTCCGATTAGCTGCTACCTCCTTGCTGCTTGACATTTTTTTTTCTTTTTCCTTTTCTTTTTTCTCTTACTCACCCAGAAATACAGTGTTGCGTTACTCACTTAAGGGGTGTGTACACGGGGAGATTTCGGCTAAAGGACAATTTTGACTAAGCAATTTTAAGAGAGATTTTGACTAGATGCACTGGAGATTTTGACTAAGCAATGATAGTCTATGATTTAGTCAAAATTGCCTGCACAGTCAATCTATGCTAAGCAATCTCTGCTAGACAATATTGACTAAGCAGGAAAAAATAGGGAGATTTTGGCTAACCATCTAGGAGATTTTGACTATCTAGTCAAAATCTCCTGCCAAAATCTCACCATGTGTACACCCCTTTAAAATTTGCAGATTTTACTAGAAGATGGTTATTGCCGGCAGACACAGCACAAATTTGGATGCAGTGATAGGCAATTTCACTGGATGTTAACAGGGGGTTTCTCTAGCTATACATGGGCCTATCCAAAGATGCAGTGCCACTGGCACCGGTGATCATGTTCAGATAGATATCAATAGCAAAACTCCAAAGTAATATTTTTGATGATATAAGTGATGTGCAACTTTTATGCAACGTGGCCAATGACAGCTGAAGCCGGTGGGCATCTCTGTACAAATTCCATTGGCTGCGGCATTAACATAAAGATGCAGCCGTGCTCTGTAAGAACTGATGACTTTATAAGAGTCTACCTCTAATTCTGTCCCGTTGTCACAACTTAAGAAACAGCACCATCTACTGTCCACCCAGGGTATCTGACTGATCAATACTCAGCCTGCTGCTGTTGCTATCTTCCAAAATAAGTACCATTGATACTCAATGAGCATGCTACTATATTATAATACTGTATAAGGTTCTACACTGTGGCTATAGAGACAAATACTTGTGATACATTGTATACTAACATATTTGCCTGCCAGTGATAGGATCTTGGGTCTTCAAGGTACAATGGGTTGGCACTACAAGATTTACATAGAACCAGATGGCCTCTGCTGTTTCCTATGTGATTAAAGCTGCATTTTGTTATTTCCATTCGAGATGAAAAGAAAAACAAAATGTGGGATGTTTCAAAGCGTTTTTTTTTTTTTTATCCCCTGTGTTTTCGTACTCCGTTGGAGGGGCGCCTTCCTCTAATGAGGCAGCCCATCTCTCAGTGCCGATAATTAATTTACTGGCCAGGAAATCTGGCTATGTTTTTGAGCTCATAACAAGTGAGGTTTGGAGTCTCTCTTGTCGTTCAGTGCCACCCGTAGGAAGCATGCCAGGGAACACAATGTGTGTGTGAGGCCTACAGACTCCTCTCCCACTAATTCCTTCACAGCAGGGGGATTATGGACAACAAAACAGCTTTCGGTGCAGCGTTGGCTGGGCAGCTCACTCGGCTGATAAAAGTGTGCTTCATATATTATACATAGCTAGCTGTGAATATGAAGATCCCCAGCATGTTATTTCATGTATTTTTCTTGTCATTAGCTCACAGGGAAGCAGTGTTTGGTAAGATGAGAAATCCATGCAGAGCTTCAGACCTTTGGCAATCATGCTGCAGCAGGAGACGCTTGGATATACAGGGGAAAGGGATGAGTTCATAGATCAGACTGTGTCTTCAGAGAATTCATTGCTCTGGTTCTATAACAAGATGTTTATGTGTTGGCAGCTAGAACGTGTTTTAGACCATTTACTCCTCTGTGCTGATGTAATTCACCTATAGTCTTGATAATGGTACTTTGTTCCATTGTCCTAATCAAAACTGCTTAGTCCTGCAATAGAGAAAATGTAAAAGCAGTGGCGACTCCAGGAGGGGGGATGGGGCGCTCTACCGAGTTTCCAATCCCGGGATTTGGGGATTAAATTTTGCGTGTGCATACCCTCCCGGAATGGCCTGGAGTCTCCCGAAAATCGCGTACCCCTCCCGGCCCCCCGGAAAGGTGGGGAACCCTCCTTGATCAGGGGGACCCCACTGCACCCCCCGATTGCGGCCGTCTTCCCCCGACTTCAGCATTTAAATGTCGCAATCCGCGGGTCTCAGAGGAGGGGGTGGAGCTAAAATGTCTATATTGCGTCATTTTAGCTCCGCCCCCTCCACAGAGATATGTGAATCCGGCTATTTTGCATCATGGGGGCGGGGCTTATTGACACCACGCTCAAGCCCCACCCCCAGAACTGCTGCTGAAAGTCTCCTCTCCGGGCTTCTCCCGGAGAGGAGGTTCTTAAAGTCGGCAACCCTGGTGGGCAATCTAATGCCGGGCAGCGTCTGGGCACTTGCTAAATCACTGCCTGGCTGCTTCCATCCCAGCTGTGTGGCTCTGCGCAGTGTGATGCGGTCAGAGGTCATGCTGCGTAGCCCGCCGGCCATGATCCCGTACCGCCGCACTCTATTCCTGGATGCACCACAAATTCCTGGACCTGCTCTGCTGCTCCTGAACGCTCTGCTGCTCCCTCAATGCTCCCGGCTGCACCTTCCGCGGTTTGGGGAGGGGCAATTTTTTTTAGTAGAGAGGCCAATCCCGGGAATCCCAAGATTGAGCTTTTTTCAATCCCAGGATTGAAATAAAATGTCCCGGGATTTGCAGCCCTAGTAAGAACCTTTAATTTACAATAGAGACATATACCTGTACACCGCTTGTACTAAATAATATAATACTTTCCTCTGCCTGTGGCGGTGATTAGCATTGTTTACCGTTTGCCGAGTTAGAGGAAGATTAAAGCGGCTGTTTTGTTTTCTGCATGCTTTTCTTTGATGGGTGGACGCATTGTGAACACGTAGGTTTAAATTGTTAACCATGACTTTACAAATGTTATCTCTCCAATGTTTCATAAGCCCCAGGTACACATGATTCCTTTCATCTCCTATACAGTGCGTTGCACAGGAGGATTCCTTTCATTCTACTACTTTAACTTGCCTTGCAGTTTTTTTTTTCAATCAAGTAATTCGTTTTCCTATTTCTTTCCTTAACCCCTGATTCCTTCTAAGCTCCCTGAAGTTGAGGGAGATTGAGTGCTCTCATGTTAATGAACCACGAAAAGGAACTTGACGTAAGTCAAATTGGTTTTGCAGTTGATAGGAGTAAGCCGTAAATGTTCTACACACAAATTACTGGGCTGCAAGATCACCAGCTGCCAGAGGAGGCGCTGTTTCTTCATCGTATGCATCTTATTAGCAAATCAGACTTATGGGGCCTACACACGTACAGATTTTGCTGAGCGATGTGTGCTGAGCGATCTCCAGCGAGAACAACGAACCTGGCCGGTGATCCAACTAGATTTATCCAGGTATCGCTATGGCCTCTACACATTGAACGATATATGGGCATTTTCTAAGGGATCTAGTCAAATTAAGTCAGATCTCGCAGAAAATGCCCTGAAATCGCCCCGTGTTTAGGCCTCATTAGGAGACCAGCTAGAACTAGCATAAATACTGATTAAAAGACATATTGTTAATAGATAAGGTGGCCAAGATGATTTCTGTTGGAAGAGGAGCATTTTGCTTTGTCTCCTATGCTACATACACTCTGGGCACTAGGACCCAGAACGTGCAGGGAAGCGTGACCTCCAACCTGATGCGCTCCTGCACATGTGCAGCCATCTTTTCTGTGTAAGAGGGTCACAGTACTGGACACACGTGCAGTAAATAGCTCTTGAGGTTAGACACCTATTAGCTGTAATATCCCATGTTTTATACCACTGAATTTATCCCCTGCATTATCCTGTACCTGCTATATACCAATAAACCTAGTTACCACTGAGCACCAAATAGTGATGGCCATACCAATAGACTACATATACCAATAGTTTATTTTTGGTGGCACCATCATGTTTCCAAAGGAATCCTTGGAAAACGTCTTTGTAGCTAATAGAAAGGTATGTTTTTAGCACGATACCCTTTCATAATCTTGCTTTATTAGTATTGTATGGAATAAGAGAACCATCTGTCCCACTATAATTGCCACAACTGGGCTCCAAAGAGAGGCCAAGGTTAAAGTACTGCCTTGTGACTGTCTTTTGGGTGGAACCTTTCATCAGGCCCTACAGTTGTTCCCACAATGCAGTGCGTGCCAGCAAGGTCTTATATAGGACTCGGCATTGTATAATGTTCGTTCCTTGCTGGCATGAGTACCACCTAGGTATAGTCCCATGAGAGACAATCCACACTTACTCACACTCATAAGCTTGAGTGGACCTGTTTTCTGTGTGGATGGGTTTAGGAATACCGATCCCGGGATTTAGGGCATTTTTGGCCGGGATTTGAATCCTGGGATTGGAGGCTCCATTCCCGGGATTACGGGATCCAAATGCGCATGCACATTTAATCCCCTTCTCATGTGTACCGCTGAGTAGGCCGGGGAGGAGGCGGTTAACTTGAAGTCCTGGCAGACGCGGCGGTGTTTGAACACTGTGCGGTTGTGTACTCACTGATTCCCACGCCACCGCGTCTGCCTGGACACCAAATTACCCGCCTCCTCCCCGGCCCACCGAGTCACCTCGCCTCAAACGCCGAATGCCGCTGGCCCGCCGCACATTTCCATTAGAAGTAATTTATTAATTATTGGGCATATCAGGAGGCCGATCTTGGGAATCCCGGGATTGACAGTTTTTCAATCCCAAATTCCAGGATTGAAAAAAATGGCCCAGGATTGGCCTCCCTAGATGGGATCCTGTATTGCCTCACAGCTCATTGTTGCCACTATTTTATTATAATCTGCTGCTGGTCTGTCACAGGCTGTGCAGTCTTCCCATAATGACATGTTCACTGAACATTATTATAGTGTAATGTGTTGTTCAATGCTCCGCTTCATGAAATATTGTTTTCTAAAGCATAGAGAATAATAAAATGCATTGGCAAACTCAGAATTTCACTCTACAGTTGGTCAGGATAAGAACAGACATATGTGACGGACCACAAAATCCTATAGACAGTCCATTAAAACCTGGAAATAGACACAGAAATGAGTACAGAGGGCAATGGTGGAAAATCAGGGCGGTTCAATGTGAAGGATTACAACTAATGGCCCCTACACACGGGGCGATTTCAGGGTATTTTCTAAGCCAGTGGTTCTCAAACTGTGGTTTCTAACCTTCTTTGCATGGGGTCGCGACTCCATGTTGCTGACCATCAGGCTGATGGCTTTTCTAATCTCAGTCAGTGATTCAAGGAGTATGGAAAGTCTGTCATTTTAAACTCCTCCCATCACTCTGTGCCTCCACAATGCTGCCATGTATGTGCTGTCTGCTGACTACACGTGTGATGTGTTATGGCATATTAGACTCCTCCCATCACTCTGTGCTCCCACAATGCTGCCATGTATGTGCTGACTGCACATGTGATGGGTTATGGTATATTAGACTACTCCCATCACTCTGTGCCTCCACAATGCTGCCATGTATGTGCTGTCTGCTGACTACACATGTCATGTGATGGGTTATGGTATATTAGACTCTTCCCATCATGTTGTGCCTCCACAATGCTGCCATGTATGTGCTGTCTGCTGACTACACATGTGATGTTTGAGGACCCCTGTTCTAAGCAATCTCACTAATACCCCTTTTACGCCAGAGCCTTGACCGGGGTTATTGCCACTCCAGTCCGGGGCAGGGCATAAAAGGGGTAAAAAAAAATTACCTGGGTCCTGTTCCCCGATGTACAAACCAGCAAATGTTAAGGGTCGGACACGAGGCTTCCCCGGAGTCAGGGGCCGTGTAAATGGGTGACCCGGTTATCCGACCCAGGGACCCATTTCCACCAATTAGAGAGCCCCAACCTCCGGACCGCAGCGCCCTGAGGTCAGTCTGGAGGTTGGGCAGGGACTGCGTACAGCCAACGCTGCGGTCTGAGGTACTATGCAGACAGCAGCGGAGGCTGGGCAGAGGTGAATGGATGCCTGTGTGCGGCATTCATTCACCTAATGGACGGAGGCTGGGGGCAGCCCAGCAGCTTACCTGGGTGCTGGGCTTGCCCCCAGCGTGTTGGTCGGCATTGCGGGGGTGTCATCTCCAAGCACCAGCTCAGGGCCCGACTTCACCGGCATCATGCCGGGGGGACGCCGGTGTAAAATGGAACAGGGGTTTTGGACCTGGATGCGACCCGGCAGTTTTGGTGTAAAAGTGTATATGGGGCAGATTTATTGAGCTCGGTGAAGTGATAATGTGGCTGGTACTTTACCACTGGCCAATCAGCTCCTTACTGTGAAGTTAAAGGGTTGGTTTGAAAAATGACAGGTAGGAGCTGAATGGCCGGTGATAAAGACCAGACACTTTATCACTTCACCGAGCTTAATAAATCTACCCCTAAATCACTTAGAAAATGCTCTTACATCACTCAGCTACCACCTGCCAATTAATATCCAGCATATGCTAGGTAATCGCCAGTCAGGGCCAGTGTTCTCAACAGAAAACACTGGCCCTGACAGATCGCTCAGAACACAGCGCTGACACATCACTGTGTATGGATTGGGTGACCTTGAATGGTTAATGGTTTATAACCATTGGCAGAAACCATTGGACATATTGCCAATGTGCAATGCAAAAAATGGATTTAAAACTATCAACCATAGCACAAAATCATGAATGCTTGGGAAACAATGACTTCAGTGGTCATCCATGTGTAATAGTATCACCATGGTGACAGCATGGATAGAGAAACGCTATCCCTGCTCTCCTCGCTCACCTGTGCACTTTTTATACATTGACAAAAAAATAAAACAATTGCTATTGGTCCTTCACTAATAAGCCACTGGCCTTTTCTTCCTATCAGTGGCCCTTATTCTGATCGGTGCGGCCAGATCCGAATATGCGGCCAGGACCGTGCGTGCGAAACCCCGCCTTCCATACGGATCGCCAACTCCGTCCGTACGCGGTAAGAAGCTGGCCGAACGGACCGCACGTGTATTTTTCACGGAATACGCCTCCTCCTTCTCAGGGAACCTCCCCCAACATTCGATGGTCGCAGACCATCGAATGCAGGACCGAGTGCTCCACCAGCTCCCGCAACCTCAGACCACACGGACATTTCTCCGTGCAAAAGCAGGGATCTGGGCGGGCAGCTGACATCCGGCGATGTCATATGTCCGCCCCCTACACGTGCGTCACGGCCGCATTACCATACGTACGCCCAGCGTTTGCATGGGAACGCCCATGAAACGCGGGGCGTATGCATATGGTAGTGAGCCCAAATAGCCCTTCACGCCCCTCTCCACCCCCTGTTCGGAGTGTTCACATTTCATGCAGGATTTGGCCGTACGCCCCGCTCGCACATGCGCAGAGACGCCTCTGCACATGCGCAGACACAAAACATCGGCGGGACGAACGCACGCGGATATTACCGCACCAACCAGAATAAGGGCCAGTGTTTGGTGAATGGTGTCGGCAGGTAATAGCGGTGGCAAGGTGTGCCAGAGGAAAGTTTAAAAGTCCATGAGCCCCATCTTGATACTGCCACAGAGGCTTATTTCAGCAACTTACTTAGGGTCTGATTCAGACCCTGTTATCCAGGCTGCAATGTTTGCAGATGGACAAAACCATGCTGCACTGCAGCTGGGGCAGATGTAACCTGTACAGAGAGTTAGATTTGGAGGAGTTATTTTGTTTCTGTGCAGGGTTGATATTGGCTGCTTTATTCTTACACTGCAATTAAGATTTCAGTTTGAACAAACCCCACCCAAATCTAACTGCGCATGTTACATCTGCCCCACCTGCAGCACAGCATGGTTTTGTCCAATCTGCAAAAAGGTCTGAATTAGGCCCTTAGTAGTGGTATTAATGAGTGACACTGTAATGAATGATTCTAGCATAGGGCCAGATGCACTAAGTTTCAAAAGTGATAAAATGGAGAGCGATAAACAGCCAGCCAAATCAGCTCCTAACTGTCATGTCACAGACTGTTTAAAAAATGTGATGGGTTGCATATGGGCAGCGTCACAGAGGCTCAGTAAGCTGCAAGTTTCGCAGCCAACCAGAATGACCCCCTATGTACGCAGCAGTGGCAAACTAATTCTCCTCTGCGCCCAGTATCAACATTACGTGCATCTCTGCATCAGGAATTATTTCCCTCCTCAAAATCCTCTGTACCCATTTTCTAGTGAGACGGAAAGCTCTGCCAAGTTGAAGTGGTTAATACATGTCTCTCCATATCAAGACGCTCGCTCGCCCCTAAGTAATCCAGTCTCCTCTGTCAGGGAAGGCAGAGGGATCAGAGCAGAATGTGGAGCAACGCACATATGTGAGAGACAATGCTACGGAATTGTCTCTAATCCCTGAACAGTGAAATCCGGGGACCTGACTTCTGGCTCTGGGCTGACGGTAGAACTCAGGATTCCGTGCTAATCGGGCCTTTGCCAATGACATACAATGACCTTAGTGAGATCCCTGTAGAAGAGTTAATAGCAGCAAGTCACCACATTCCGCTCCTGTATAATGAGATATTAGTAATAATGCAGAAGTAACAATGCCAGGACTCATTGAACAAACTGAAATGCGTCATTAGGCGCTTCCTGTGCATATTGCTTTGAGTCCCAGCCTTTGTGCTATATGTGCTTCTGTATTCACTTGTTCTAAAGTGTACAAGAATATACATACAAGACAATTCATCTTGCTGACGGATTCATCTCGCTTATCTGCTGCTGGGTAAAATATGATAAGAAGAACTGTGATTTTCATGCACATTGCTCCAGGGCAATTAGACATATTTAAAGGGACTTATTTACAAAATGACTGAAATATAGATTTCCCGTTGTTTCCTCTACTGATTGAAATAGGGCTTTAACATTGGGGAAAGCGTTATTCCAGCTGAATATTGGAGGCTCAATCGCACATTCTGGCAGATGCTAAATATATATGTATAATAGAATAGGTTTTATTAGCAGGTAACACTCCACCCATAGATTTTTTTTTCCGAAAGCTATATCCTAGATTTGAAATGCATGTTATTTAATGTGAATAAGGAACACTACTGTGTGGCAAAACATGAATAAGGGGAACTGTCATGTGAATAAGGATGTACAGTGTCAAGTAATTTGATTTGGTAATATTGTGTATTAAATATATTGGGGTCTTGCTGGCACAGAGTACTAAGATGTCTAGTTTCAGCTCTATTGGTGAGGGGGGCTGGGTCAGAATGTGTCTGGTGACGGTACTAGGAGGCATCAGCCAAAATCTTGCCTAGGGCATCAAACTGGCTAGGGCTTACTCTGATCTCTGCGACTGCACCTCCCCCACTTTTGCCCCCATAGTGACAAAAACAGGAAGTGGCTCACGATAACGTCAATCACGCTAAGCCAACAAAGATTGTACAGCTTTTGTTTTACACCGCAATTTAGATTATAGTTTGAACACCCCCCCAGCCAAATCTCTCTCTGCACATGTGACATCTGCCCCATCTGCACTGCAGCATGGTTTTGACCAAAGGTATACTGTAGCAACTTGGTGTTTTTTGCTTTACTCCCAAATTAGAATCCAGCCTAAAATTTGTTAAAATCATACTTGCCTAATTTCCCGGAAAGGCAGGAGGCTTCCAAAAATTGTGTAGCGCTCTCAACCCCCCTGGAAAGAAGGCGAGTCTTCCCCGCCACTCCCCCTCCCCACTGCAGTGGTCTGTGAAAGTGGCTGATCCTGAACGTGGCTGATCATGCACCCCACTATCCACTACGCATAGAGTTGATATTATATAGTGTGGCGAGTGCAGCGAGCCACCGAGCCCGAAGCGTGGTGAGCGGACATGGATTACTGTGCTCTCCACACTATATAAAATCAACTCCATGCGTAGTGGATAGTGGGGTTATGAACAGGTAAAAATCGCATCGGATCGCCCGATATCGCATCCGATATATCAGCCGCCGTGAAACTAAACAAGTACCGACTTTCCATTCTAGAACATATTACCCCTTAGCAATCAGAAAGAGAGGGACTGTAGCAAATATCTCACCAATATTCTACCGTCACCCTTTCTTGGGGCTTCTAAAATTTTGCGGGTATCCCCCGAAAATGTGTGAATGCTCAATAGACTTTCTATTGCAGTCCTTTGGACCATCTCCTGGATATTCCAAGCACATCTTCACCTAAGCCCATGAGATGTAATCTAAGAACATAGGCAGTGCCGGAACTTATGAGTGGTTGGCCCAGGTGCAAATCTACATTTTTGGGCCCTCCTCTTGGAGTGGGTGGCAGAAGTGGGCCCCTTAGTCTTCAGGGGCCCCAGTGCAATGCACCTGCTGCACCAATGGTAGTTCCGCCTCTGAACATAGGTTATGATAGAGGTCACTGGCTGCTGTGACAATCCTGTACAAATCGTGCCCAATCTCAATGTTGTGTAGTGGTTGCTATATCATACTGCATTCTCTATGAAGTTATCACTGACTGGGAAACCGTGATGTACACCAGCAAACTGAATACGGTATGAGGTATTTGCAGCAGGAGCTGGTGAAGAATATATATTCTCCCCAGTACCAAATGTCTTTTATTTTCTCAGCAGTTGGACAAAGTTGTAGATATATGATACATTAATAAATGAGAGCGTTAACCCATCCTTGTTATGTCCCTTCTTATCCTCTTCTGGCTTAAGGCAGTCGCTGTCCCTGGGGAGGCTGACAGCAGTAAAAGTCTTTATTTCACTCCTAAGGAAAGCAGCACGCTCCGGCTCAGCGACACTTTTGCCCGACAACGAACGGACAGCTTCCCAATGTACTGGTCAGATGTAGGACACTTTATCCAATGGAAACCGATTTCTTCACGAGTAGGCTGTGAAAATGATTCCCTTTTATATTTTATTTATTTGCATTACCACTATTAGCAAGCTGCGTTTCCACTTGGTAGGACATTAGCTTTCCTTTTCCCACTAGGCAGACCATCGCATTTACACTTTTATATAAGTAGAGCGGATGTAAAACATTGTGATTCAGTAGAACATCTTCGGTGGCAGATTTTGTCACCGTTTGGCTTCCTCCAACATTCTGAAAGTTGAGTTTGCTGCTACACAGACTCCAGTCTTCCTGTCTTTTAGGAAGGCTTCATGTCCTATACCAAGATGTCTGCCGAGATTTCTACGAATGTGCAGGAACCATCTTGTTCTTTCACTGTGTAGTGTGACATGGTGGAAGACTGGGGGGGGGGGGATGTAAGAATGGTTGTTATGGGGATGCTACAGCACTGTCCCTGACTGTGGTGATGGGCAGCTCCTGGATGCATAGTAGATCTTGCATCTGTAGCAAAATCTCACGCATGCCCAGTAAGTCTGATGCGATCGCTGAATGAGGTTTGAGTCATCCGCTGGTTAGGGATGGCTATCGTTGCCTTTGCCATCAATGGCAAAAGTGCAACTGGCCATCGATAGTGCATAACTATGCAATGGATGACCATCAATGTTTTTACGTATCGATGGTCATCCATTTGTCTTTGATGGGGGCGGGGCTTTGTGGGTGTCGGGGGAGGAGCTACGCTCCATGTCCCGGCCTCTTGGGGAAAAAAAAAAAGCAAAACTATTCATTGAAGCTTGACATCAATGGTGGGAAACCATCTGGTTCTCCCCCATTGATGTCAAGACTTTGACATCGGCCATAAATGATACCTACCACTGGTGTATGCCTGTATAGCTGTGCAATATCAACACTTCAACACACATCATTTCCAACACAATCATCTTGTTACCCAGATAGGTGTTTGATTGCCTCTGTCTCTTTAGAGATTCTTTAGCAGCCATGTTTTGCAGTTGTTCTGACAGATAAATGTTTTCCCATGGTGACCTCCATCATTAAAATCAAAGATGACTTGTGAGCATCGACCACCTGCCTTCCACCAGAGGCCACCAACTAGAGATCACCCTTGTGGAATAATATTAAGCATGGCTACATTCTAACAGTAAAGGCCAATTACACACAATACACATTCCGCCATTATATCTCTGTGATGAACTTTAGCTTTCACCGCAAGGACTATTATGCTTACATAACCTTCTGATTTTTGCGAAGACGATGTCCTCAGAAGACATCAGAGGATCCGGCTACTGGGACTTTATAGAGGGCATATGCAAATCTGGTTATAATTGGGAACTGTTCTGAAGAGCTTATTATAGTTATTATCTTATCCAGTTTTTTTCTGTTTGTTTCATATAAGAAAACCTGATTTTTAGCCGCAGGCAATGCCGATGTTCACGTAGCTGAATGATTCTTTACAACTGGGCATATACAGAAGTTTCTGCGCATGCGTTCAATGGAGTGTACACACAAAAGGGTTGTTGTGAATGGTTCAAACGACATCAGAAGTGTGTCGGGAAACGTGTGGGCCATGACTAGGAAAAGGGATGCGCCGCGACTGGGCAATGAGGTGGCTAGTAATGCATGTAAGCTCTTATACAGGACCGATATGGGTGGGTCAGAAGCGTGTCATGGGTGTGTCAATGCAAGCAGGTGTGCGCACAGTTGTACATTTGTAGGCAATGGCGGATGGAGCTGCAGCTCTAGGCCTTGCCATACAATAATGATGATGATCACTAGCTGGCCACATGATTGGCCATAAACCCATAATCTTAAAATTGTCACACAAAATGATGCAATGTGAGTACTTTTATATATTTATGGAGACCTTGGTCCTTATAGTGTATGGGGTCTACATGCCTACATAGCAATCGGCTCATCTCCTTCACTTCGCATAATGGGCAGGATGTACTAAGACGTCGTAAATGCGGTAAAAACTAATCCCCGGCCACTGCAGGGCAGGGTATCGCCACCTTTGGGTGGCGATACCCTAAAGAAGTCTATGGGCTTCTATCGCTGCCCGCCGTCCGCCGCAGTCCCCCCCTCCCCATCCTCCGTGCTGCTCCTCCTCCCCCTGCAGCATGTCACAGCCGGGGGGAGGAGGAGATGCTGGGGACCCCCGCAGAGCCCAGGTGACATCACAGGTATCGCGGGGGGGGGCCTCCGTCACCGCGATGCCAGCCACATTTGTTAGTACATATGAGCTAGCAGCGGGGGCGTGGCGAGGGGCGGCGATGTGTGTGCATCCCACCCAATAAGCCGTTGAACATTTTCAGCTCCAGGCCCATGAGGCCCTTAACCCCTTCAGTGGCGTTTTTTTTTCTCTTAGGGAGAGCCCCCCCCCCCACACTGTGTTTCTCGATGCCTGGCAGCACCGATGAGCTCTCCATCAGCCGCTGCCCGGCCCTGCCCGGTAACCCGGGAGTGTGCGGCGCGACGTTAGCAAGGTCAAGCCGCACACAGCCGGGGAAAGGAGGCAGGGCGGGGCAGCAGAAGCTGGGCAGCGATAGGAGGCCTAGTTTTCAGGAGGCCAAGTTCAGACGGAAGAACTCCTATCACTGGGCTGGAATGTACTAATCCGGTATAACAGAGGACGGGGGCTTTTCTGTACTTGCCATTTGGCTGCATACTGTAGGTTAGACAAACTTGTAGTGACCTTTACATAAACCCGCAGATGGTGTGACTACTAATAAATGCCACTACCCGCATCACAGAACCAGGCCCAGCTCTGGGCATTTTTCTCCAGTGGAAGCAGACAATTGAGGAATGTGGGTGTTGGAAAACTGAGTAAATAAAAACTGTTAATGTGATAAAGGGTCAATAACCTGGTAGCAATTTATTAGCTGGTAATCCTACAGCAGATTGTCTGAATCCTGTTAGCGCTGTCAGGCCTGATGGATTTTCTGTCTTGGTTAAACAGGGCAAGAAGCAAAGCCACTTGACATAGCGTTGTCACACTCCCAGCCTGATAAACTCATTACTAGTTGCTAAGTGAATCTGCTCTGTGTACAGCTGCTGCTGGCAGTGTGGTGCACGAGGGGAGCTGAGCATTCACCATCTTTATCTCTCCTCTCTGATGTTGTCCTCATCATTAATCCTCCCTCCCGGAGCCTTCGCTTGTTTGTGTGTCATCCACGGTGGGCCCAAGTTCATGGAGGCTGTTTTAGGACTGAGCTGACACTGTTTGGGACTGACTTTGTATACAGCACAGAGCAGTGTCTGTCCCATGTGACTTTAGCAGAATAAAGCACAGTGGGACTTCTTTTCTCAGCCGCTTTGTTTGCGGAGTACAAATACCCATTGACTTGGAGAGAGCTATTCTGAGATTAAACGCGCCGCCACAAATGATTTTGTTTATCTATGAAAAAGCCAGTTTACGGTATTCCATAGAGTCACCAGAGGCAACAGAGATCCAGATCTGTTGGAGAAAGTATGAGAGAAAAACATCACGTGTATTCCAATTTAAAGTCATGTACTCTAACCTAGGGCCAGATTTACTAAACTTCACGGTACTTGTTTCCTATCTGGGCGCCCAGGTTTTCTACGTACGGCACCGTAATGAAATCGGATCGCATCGCATCGTACACATACACGATATTGAACGATGCGATGCGATGCAATGCGATCCGATTTCCCATAGGAAACAATGTGAAATGTCTCAATTTAGCCAAATTATAATAGGAACAATAGTAAATGGGCCAAAAACACCCCTGAACATTGAAATGTCCCCCCAAAAGTAGTTGACGCCACCCCGCCATCAACGTGAACCCCAAGCGTGGCGAGCGCAGCGAGCCCGCGAGGGGCGGCGGTACGCGTCCTCCGACCTTTTCATGCCCTACTATCCACTAGGGCGTGGAGTGAGAATAGAATAGTGTGGCGAGCGCAGCGAGCCACCGAGCCCGAAGCGTGGCGAGCGCAGCGAGCCCCGCAAGGGGACGCGGATACCTTCACAGTTATACGCGTCCCCTCACGGGCTTCCCAGGTGTCCATGGCGACGCGGACACCTGGGAAGCCCGCGAAGGGACGCGTTTACCTGTGAAGGTATCCGCGTCCCCTCGCGGGGCTCGCTGCGCTCGCCACGCTTCGGGCTCGGTGGCTCGCTGCGCTCGCCACACTATTCTATTCTCACTCCACGCCCTAGTGGATAGTAGGGCATGAAAAGGTCGGAGGACGCGTACCGCCGCCCCTCGCGGGCTCGCTGCGCTCGCCACGCTTCGGGTTCACGTTGATGGCGGGGTGGCGTCAACTACTTTTGGGGGGACATTCCACTGCTCTGTGGGTTTTTTTGGTGTTTCTGGCCCATTTACCATTCTTCCCTATGCTGATTTGGGTAAACTGATCCATTTAACATTGTTTCCTATGGGAAATCGAATCGGATCGCATCGCATCGCATCGTTCAATATCGTGTATGTGTACGATGCGATGCGATCAGATTTCTCTACGGAGAATAGCATGGTGCGCAATTAACTTAGCGGGCGCCCAGATAGGAAACAAGTACCAACTTCACTTTTACAATGGAGTGATAAACATCCAGCCAATAAGCTCCTATCTGTCATTTTTCAAGCCCAGCCTGTAACATGGCAGGTAGGAGCTGATTGGCTGGCTGTTTATCACTCTCCATTGTATAACTTTTTGAAGCTTGATACACCTAGCCCACAGAGAGAGTGGAGTGAGCCATTTTGTTTGATCATTATTCATAAATTCATTGACTAGGACAGGGGTTCCCAAAGTTTTTGAATCACGACACCCCGAAGCATCAGAAATGTTTTTGCGGCACCCCTAGGCTAAAGGTTTCTTATTGAGAAAGTCAGAAACAAATATTAAGTTAAATAAATTGTGTTTATATCTCATCCTTAGGATCAGTTATGTGGTAATGGACAGTATTAACTTTTCTTTGTCCACAATTTGACTATTATAATGGACATAAAAAACTTGAATTGGTCCTGGACCACCAACCCAGGGCACACCTGGAAGTCCCCCAAGGCACCCAGTTTGGGAACCACTGGACTAGGAACTAGAGGTATCACAACATGCCTCAAAGAGGAAACTAAAGGTGCCCACACACTAGAACGATTTTTGGGCCGATTGGCCGATTTCCGATAAATCGGCCGATATATCGTCCGATGTTTACCGATAATCGGTCGAAAATCGGTCCGATGCGCGCTTCCGTGGATCTTTAGCTGAATCTTCTGATCTTACGTGCTGCACACAAGATCAGAAGATTTAACAAAAGATCCATAGGAACGCACACGGGATCTTAAGAAAAATCTTTGGTAAAGATGTGCGCCTGAAATCTTTTGTCCAGGACGGACAAAAGATTTCAAGGCTAATTTATGCGCACATCTTAGGATCGCAGATCTTTCTAGTGTGTTGGCACCTTAAGGGGCAGATTTATTAAGCTTGGAGAAGTGATAAACTGGAGATAAAGCAGAGAAAAGGTAAAAGGAGATAAAGCACCAGCCAATCAGCTGTGTTTGAAAAAGACAGTTGGGAGTTGATTGGCTGGTGCTTTATCTCCTTTTACCTTTTCTCCGCTTTATCTCCAGTTTATCTCTTCTCCAAGCTTAATAAATCTGCCCCAAATTCTTAGGGGTTTTATTGAATATGTGATGTTGCTATGGTTAACCAATCAGATTATATCTATTATCTTCTAGAACAGGCCTGATCAACCTGTGGCTCTCTAGATGCTTGGATACTACACATCCCACTGCCACAGTTTTAGCAATCCCTAATTGTAAAACTGTGGCAAGGCATGATGGTATTTGTAGTTTCACAACAAGTTTGGCCAGGCCTGTTCTAGAAGCTGCTAAATACTAGTAAGTAGATTCTGATTGGTTGCCCATGGCAACACCCCATCTTCAATAGAACTCTCATTTTCATAAATAAACCCCTTAGTATCTGGAATTCAAAAAGCTATAATGGATCCAATTCTGTCAGTCCGGTTTAGTACTACTCACTAGGGGGACTCCCAAAAGTAGAAAACTTAGGGCGGGATGTATTAACATACATCGCCGCCCTTCGCACTGCAGCCGCATATGTACTAACATATGCGGCCAGCATCGGGTTGCGGTGACGGAGTCCCCCGCGATACCTGTGATGTGGGCTGCGGGGGTCTCCGTCACCTCCCGGCGGCTGGCAGCGCCCCCCTGCGTCTCCTCCTCCCCCCTGAAGCCAGATGTCCTCCCGGCTGTCACACCAGGGGGAGGAGATTTTGAAGGACGGGAGGGGGGGGGGGCGCGCGTACGGCGGGAGGCGAAAGAAACCCATAGGCTTCTATAGGGTATCGCCACCCAGGGGGTGGCGATACCCAGCCTTGCGAAAACGGGGCGGACGGGGATTGATACATAGGAAAATGCCGTAAAACGGGGGTTTTACGGCATTTTCCCTTTAGTAAATCTCGCCCTTAGTCACCAGGGACCCCTGCCAGGTCCCCACTGTGAGCAACAGATATGGCAATCAGGAACAAATATCAGGATATCCCTGACAGGATTGCCACCACTAAGGCCAGTATTCAATGCCTCTGATTCTCCATATTTTCTGGGGAATCAGTTAATTCCCCGGGTTTACAGGGAATTTGCTCACTGGAAAAACAATTCGCCCTATTCAATGGACACAATTCTCTGCAAATGAAGAGCGAATGTCTGGCGATTCTCTGTTTGTGATTCTCCGCGATTCGCCAGTGGTTTTCAATGGGGTTTTTAGTGGAATTCGCCGAGAGTGTATTCAATGCTGAAGTGGAGAACTGCTTTCTCCAGTGATTTTCCCCGGATTCTCCATTTTACATTCGTCATCTTTTTCTGGAGAACTGGAATGTGATCTTTGAAAATAAAGCGTTTTTTATTTTTATTTTGGTGTCAAAAAATCTGATTTTTTTTTTCTGTGAAGGGGCATGCTATTTTTATTCATGTGCTTGCAGCACATGAATATATTTTCATTTTTTTTTTTTTAAACAATATATATATATATTTTTTACACATTCACCAGCAGGGGGCCGAGACGGGGGCCGCTCATTAATATTCATATATTCACTGCACACTCGTCCCGATCATTACACATGCACGATCGGGCTCCCTAGCACAGCCCCCTACCAGCTGTGGGGGGCTCTCCCTCTGTCCCCCACAGCCCACCAACACCCCCACAGTGTCCGGCGCAGGCAGGGAGGCTTCCATCTCCCTGCCTGCATCCGTCCCCCAGCTCCCGGCGGCATTCGCCGGGGGGGTTAAAATTCGCCACCAGGGGCAGAGAGCCCCTGAGGCGTTGAATAGGGAGAACGGGCGGCTGCCCGGCGAATCTCCCTACAGGGAGAATTGGGGAGAAAGCGCAGCGAATCCTACACAGGATTCGCTGCAGCTCCCCATAGAAAGCATTGAATACCTGCCTAAATGTCTCCACAGGGTACATTGGTGCACCTCCCAATTCCACCGCAGGAATCAGGACAAGTGCCTAAAATGTAGGACGGAGAGTCCAAAATCCTAACTGCAAACCTAATGCAAGCGGTAGTAATGCCGCCCATACACGTCCCGATGCTGGCGTGCGTTCTCTGCTTAACTAGCATCCATCACATAGCATTGCATGCGTTGTGCGTGCAATGCGATGCAATGTGATGAAAACTAAGTACAAAAAGTATGTGCAGCACATACTTTTTGTACTGTGCGATGAGGTGCCGCGGGAGCGCGCACCTCAAAGCACGTATCGCACAGCCCGCATCGGGACGAGTATGGCCACCTTAACATTGTTCAGCCTTGTACGAGTCTCACTTTTAAATAAGTAGAAATGTTGGTGACTGAGCAGATTTGCAGACATGTCGTTAGTCGTTGACTTCATCCGAGGGGCAGGGCGGAGCGGCGGCGCATTAGGTGGGGGAGGAGGCAGCACTGAGGTGATGCTGCTTCCTCCTCCATAGAAGGCACTTGGGTTGCTCCACCAGGTTTACCCTTTCACACTGCCTAGCAACGTAGTACCAACCCTGGAATAACACTTCTTTATCCCGGGTCGGATTGCCAGTTAGCTGGACCCGGGATAATCGAAATGGCCCTTTCACACCGTATGCTTACCCGGGTCCACCCAGCAACAACCTGGGATCGACCCAGGTTATTTGTGCTGTGTGAAAAGGGTATATGAGAGCTTACAGAAGGCATATGAGCACATCCCAAGGTACAAAGGTTTGTTCAATGGAAAGCATTGTTATTAAACATGATATAATCTAGTCAGAGCCTGCTTTACCGTCGGGCAGTAGGGAGGCCAATCCGATCCCTGAATTTCAGGCATTTTTAGCTCTCTCAGAAATCTAACTTTGTCTGCACGTGTTACATCTGCAGGTGCAGGGCAGCATGGTTTTGTAAATCTGCGAAAATTGCAGCCTTGCTACCGCGACTGAATTAGGCCCACTGACCCAGATACAACCTGCATGTTCTCAGCCTCGGGCATTTTGTGTCCTACACCTTTGCCAACCTGTGTATAAGCTACAAGTATCGCCATCTGCATAGCTTGTCATGGGGAACAGCGGTCTGTTGCTGTCTAAACGACACAAAACCCATTATCTGTTCCTGTCTCTTTACAGTTATTTATTTCTGTTGCCTTAATCTCTCATTGTTCAGCTGACACTCACAATTCAACCATACAGCCATTCCGCTGCATTCCCCTCGCCCTCCCCCGCTATTCCTGTGCCTTTTATTGTCTCCAATAATGCACATGCTAATTTGTTGCTCCTTATTGGGGACATTTAACAGAACAGAAGAATAAATTGAACATGAATTGTCCTGTAAATCCCTCTCATATCAGACAAATGCAATGTGACTGAGCCACGGAGATTGGAACCAGCATAAATTTATGGGAGAGCTGCAGAAATATGCTGCGGAACTGGCATCGGCTCATTTAAAGTGGACCCGCGCCAGTGGCGATTCTGCCCCGAGGCGGCTTGGCGGAGCAATTCTGCTTCTGTTTCAGGTGACGCCATTTATTGCTTTAATGAAGTGCAAGAAAGCACAAGACTTAATGGCAAGCGATGTCCGCTGCCAGGAGGCATAGTCACTGGTCAATGAATTACCCGCACACTAATAGCGGGAAGTGTGATCGTTAGTCACTGACTAATCACCGAAACTAGCGGGATGCATTGCTAAAGGCGCACAGCGCAGGAGGGGGGCGCTATAGGGTTGGTTATCGGCCATGAAACATACAGCTACTGTGCTTTTATATTTAACCCTTTGAGTGCTAACATGTATGTGAGAGATGTGCAAAACATCCATTACAATTGCCAGCGTCGCTCCCATTTCTTATATAAATTCAAATAAAAAATGTATATATTAAAACAAAATTAGAATTCCTGTATAAGGAAAACATTATAGGTCATTATGATGAATAAAATGCCGCTCATATGGCTCCAAGTGGGCGGGGGGAGGGAAAGCTGCTCCCATGCCGCCCTCCAGTGGTCAGCGCCCTAGGCCAATGCCTTAGGCTGCCTAGTGGTGGCGCCGGCCCTGCATAGAGGTCCTTATAAAATTTTGCTGTGGGGCCTACAAATATCTAATTATGCCACTGCATCAGACCACTCACGTGCAAGCACATTGCTGTGACTGGTATGGAGCTGTGTTTTTGGAGAGGTGTAAATACCTCCATAGGCGCACTGTCACACCCTGCCCCACCCTTCTACATTTATCTTACCATCCCTTTCATTTGTTTTACTCCTGAACCACCGCTTTGTTTCTACCCATTTTTGTTAAGGTTTTACTCAATCAGTAGTAATTGGGGGCGTCACATACTGACTGCTGTGGGTGACACTGATTGAGGGGCACCTAGAAATAAGCTTTTCTGTTGAAGTACAGCAATAATGGCCCCATGTAAATGATATGGACGGAAGACTGTTTATGGGTGTCTCCATAAAACCGCTGCCCATGGGAATGCAGACATGGCGATTCCTGCTTGGGGTGGGTAGCTGACATCACATGGCAATTCCTACCACCCCGACTTCGACCATCTCTAGACTGACTTTTATCTGCGAACGGGGAAAAAAGTAATAAGATTGTGAGGGACCATTGAATGATTTTTCGCCCAGGCGGCCGCGTGCTAGCGAGGGAATTCAGGTGGTGGGGAGGGGGGGCGGGTGTTTGGTGGGGCGGTGCTTACCTGTTCGCTAGGTACAGGGTTTCTTTGAAAGTGAGGGGGTGATCACACCAAGGTTTGCGTCACAAATGCAGTTCCTCCTCCTGGCCTCTAGGTGTCACTCTACCTGAAGTCTGTATAACATGTTCCACCTTTTCTAGTTGGCACGCGGTCACTAGGACTATAAGCATTAGGTCAACCACTATAGGACAACAGTCACTAGGTCGACACATAAAGTAGGCCAACATGCATTAGGTCGACATGGTCATTAGGTCAAAACAAGTATTAGGTCAACATGGAAAAGGTCGACATGAAAAAAAAAGTGTTTTTTTTTTTTTTCATACTTTACTATCCAAGTGGGCATAGAGTAAGAATATAATTGCGAGGCACCGTACCAGAAGCATGGCAAGTGAAGCTGTTCACTTATACGGTGTCCATGTTGACGCAAGTCATCATAGACACCCCAAAAAACATGAAAAACTCATGCCAACATTTTTTAAGTCAACCTTTGTTGACCTAATGCTTGTGTCAACTGAATGACCCACTACCTTCTTACCTTCTAGTCTGTGACCTTCCGGCCTTGTCGGGCAGTTCGAGGCTGCACCTGGGGACTGGCTGGCCCCAGCAATCTGCCTCCTTTGTGCCTTCATATCCTGTAGGTCACCCGGAACATTACTCTGCATCTCCGGTGTCCAGGTCCACAGCCATCTAGGACTTGCTTTATTTTTTATTTCACCAGCTATCCGGGACATGTTCATTTGTTGAAAAACTCATGTTGACCTTGTGTTGACCATTATAAGATCGACCTTCTGATTGTCTCGACATTGTTCGTATCGACCTATTGACTGTCTGTTTTGACACTTTAATCCAGAGCCTGCTGTTGCGAGAGTGCTGAGTGCCCACCCTCTGATCTTCAAGGGTCCGTGCCCACCCCCTGCTGTATCTCTTGGTGTGAACATCATGCGTCTTCTCCTCCAGCTTGGCTTGCATTGGGCAGACAGTAGCCCGCTTATACCATAGATGCGTTGTTGAAAAACAGTCCCTGGTATTGTCCCAGCCAGGACCTTATTTATGATTTCCGGCCATGCTGCACAATACAATTTCCTTCTAAACTTCAGAATGCAATTATTGTTTCCAAACTATAATAATAATAATTTAACATTTATGTAAAAGGAAGTATTACTAAGGGAAGAAAGAAGAACACACTTCTTCATAATCAAATCTCATAAATAAATGATTCGTTTTAAAAAGCCCGGAGAATGTGAGAGGTACGAGAAATGCTTAAAACACAGGAAATAGACCTTTTACATTTGAATATAGGTGGATGAGTGGTCTGCTCGGTGATCTCCATGGTGCGGTCAGTTAGACGCTGGTCTCTAGCTTATCTGCCAGCGCTATCACACATTCGGCTTCTTAGGGAAGGGCAATATGACAGCTTAAGCGTTTCATTTTGTCAATTAGGGGGACTTGTCAGCTTCAATTACTTCTCCATCCTGGAACACACCGGCAGAGAATGAGGCTTTTTTCCCTTAATTACATTTAGTGCAGGACATGAAATAATTAACAACACATCCCATGTAGGAGAATTGGATATTACTGTTCACTTGTTAACCCTTTATTTATTGCTTCAGTCACCCGCGTAATGTGTATAAAAGCAAATACGAACGTTGTTTCATATAAAAGGTGCATTTGACGGCATATTGGGGCCGATTCAGATTTGGTCGTACAGGTCAAGATTTTGGCCCCGTCTCCAAGCATACACAATCACTTGCATAGTAGCGTGGGGAGGGGGGCGTGTGTTTGTTTTCCTGCTTGCTAGGCAATGAATATATGCAGCCTAGCGAGCAGGTCTGAATTACCCCCATTGTTCCTCCATGGATAGAGCATCTCTATCTATCTTAAGGCTCCCATACACTAATCTCAGGTATGGCATGCAGACGCGCATGCGATACCTTGGCCACCAATGTATCATATGCAACGCCTCCAGCGAGTGCTGCCGGATATGAGAATCTTACATGCAGCACTTGCGATCACCAGATCCGATCTGATGCGCACAGTATTGCGTATCAGATCAGAATCAGAGGTTATGCAGATACGATTTGGGCACATTTTACCAGATTTCTCGGCCCGATCTGTCAGAGTTGGGTGAATTGGGCATTAAAACGCATAAGTATATGTCCAGCTTACGGGATGAGTGGTTCAGTTTTGCGGGAAACTGAACACACCTGAACTTTGGGGTACTGAATAGAACTGAGCCCCGCCTTGGTTCACTTTGGGGGTCCTGAATTGAACTGAGCCCCGCCTCGGGTTACTTTGGGGGTCCTGAATTGAACTGAGCCCCGCCTCGGGTCACTTTGGGGTACTGAAGAGAACTGAGCCCCACCTCTGGTCACTTTGGGGGTCCTGAATTGAACTGAGCCCCGCCTCTGGTCACTTTGGGGGTCCTGAATTGAACTGAGCCCCGCCTCCGGTCATTTTGGGGGTCCTGAATTGAACGGAGACCCGCCTCGGGTCACTTTGGGGGTCCTGAATTGAACTGAGCCCCACCTCGGGTCACTTTGGGGGTCCTAAATTGAACTGAGCCCCGCCTTGGTTCACTTTGGGGGTACTGAATAGAACTGAGCTCCGACTCGGGTCACTTTGGGGGTCCTGAATTGAACTGAGCCCCGTCTCGGGTCACTTTGGGGGTCCTGAATTGAACTGAGCCCCGCCTCGGGTCACTTTGGGGTACTGAATAGAACTGAGCCCCGCCTTGGGTCACTTTAGGGGTCCGGAATTGAACCCCACCTCGGGTCACTTTGGGGGTCCTGAATTGAACTGAGCCCCGCCTCGGGTCACTTTGGGGTCCTGAATTGAACTGAGCCCCGCCTTGGGTCACTTTGGGGTCCTGAATTGAACTGAGCCCCGCCTTGGGTCACTTTTGAGTTCTGCATCCAACTGAGTTCTGGCTCTGGTACATGTGGGCATGATACAAGATGCAGCAGTATAGGCTGGCAATTTGGTGAGATCAGAGATGGGAGAAAGTCAAGAGAACAGAAGAGTGTCTCTGTGTGGTGCACCAAAAGAGAGTTGGATATTAAAATGTAACCTTTATTAGTTTAATAGTAAAATGTAGCAAAATAAAAGGCACAAAGACATAAAGACATTGACATATAATAAAAAGGATACCACTACCCTCACAACGTGGACCCCCACACTCCCAATAAATGTATGTATTTCAATTTAATAGTGATTTTTAAGAAATGCTAAAGAGCGGTCTCAATTGATTATGTTCAAAAGAAGTGGCTAATACGTTTAGTAGTCGGTCCGATATTACTTAAGTTACCCTTAAAATTTAAGTTAACCTGCTGTGTTGAGATAATTCCCAACTATAACCCCCACCCGGTGGAGATATGGTACACACAGATAGATTGTGTTACTGGTATTCATTCAGTAAGCACAAGTGTATAATGGCAGATGTAATTACAGAGGTTCCGATACTGCGTCTGATTGTGGTATCAGCGTGTGCCCAGAAACCAGATATATCGCCGAGTATTGCAGCCGCCGGATAGGTGAGGAACCACGGTGCTCTGTATTGAGTTACTGTGTAGTCAGACTGTGTGCCGGAGTACCGAGGTCGCAGTGTGGGACGTTACCCACTGCACAGAGACCGTTCGCACTCGCACTGGTATTTAAGCTAGACAGATCAAAATATACATTTCAGTGGGGAGGGGAGCGGGGGGGTAAACCACAAAGTGTACGGTCCGCGTACGCTTGGCTAATGAGCTTCGTCAGGACCCTGTGGTCAGGGAAGGCGAGGAGGCACTGCCTCACCTCCATTGTTTTGAATATAAAAATGCTTAAAATAATACACAGAAGATATTTACAATATTGTATTTTGGATATAGGTTTTATAGTGAAAACTCTGTGGCATACTGGAGTATGACAGGAGGGGCCCTGCCTCGGTTCTGCAATAGTTAGACATTTTTGGGGTATTTGGCTACTGAATTGGGTGCAAATTTCCAATCATGCCTAACGTGAACTGACGAATGTCACCTTGACTCTTCTAGACTTTAATTGCACAAGATAGTCTATAAAGGTTTACAAGTACACAGTGGGCCTGATTCAGATGCAGTTATCGTCGATGCATGCATAATGGCACATCCAACAAGGTACATTTATGCTCAATGCCATCACTCTCTATTAGAAAGCTAGTGAGTAGCAATCCCGCTGTGCTGCAATTGCCATGCTGCATTGCATATACAAAGCTGCAAATCTGTAGATGGGAATCGGTCGCAGAATGAATGACAGGAAGAGGCCGTATAGGAGAGGTAACGGGCAGTGTATGCAAAAGCACAGGCAACTATCAGGGGACAGTGCTGCAAAACGCAATTGCAGAATAAACATGCCCTGCACAGTGGTGCCCAGAGCGGGGGTACTAATTACCTGGGACCTGATGATGGGTTCCATTGGAGCCCCAGTACCTGGCAGCAGCAGCTCTTGTTGTCAACCAGTACATGCTGCTGCTGTGTCCTGGCTGCAGTGTGGACAGGGAGGTGCTTAAAGTGCCCCCCCCCCCCCCCCCCCTGTATTTTACTATAAGGGTACATGACCACGCCTCCCATGATTAGACCAAGCCCCCTGAAAAGTACCGGGGCCTGACCAGGCTCTCTACTGCATACTTACCTACCCTACCAGAATCACTGTAAGGGTCCAGAAAATCGGGAAGCGTTCCCAGCCTCCCCAGAAGGGTTGCCAAGCCACCAAATTTTAGAGGGGCCCCCACATCAGCCCCCTCTCTCTGCCGGTCAAATATCGACATTCACAGCTCTTAGGGGAGTGGGCGGGGCTAAAATTAAGCAAATTGTGTCATTTAGTACCACCCCCTCCCTGAAGAGCCTCGAATCATGACAATTACAGGAAAGGGGTGGGGCTTAATGATGATAACCCCGTCTCCTGGGAAAGCTGCAGAGAGCCACCTCTTTGGGCTTCTCCCAAAGAGGAGACACTTGAGGTAGGCAATTATGCTGTACTGCCCTGGCCCTACACCATGCATACATACATGTCGGTGGCAGCTGTGGTAGGAAGAACACAGTGTGGGCCGACCACAATCATGCTTGCATTAGCCGCAGCCATTGCACTTGCGCATGCTCAGCATCAAGGCTCTGTGGTGTGTATGTCTGTGATATGGAACACTTGCCCTCATATGTAGCTTTCATCCCTCATTACTGTCTTGTTTTATTTTTATTTTTTTTATTTTTTTAGGAAAGTCATCAAGAGAATTCCCTGTGACAATGTGAAGGCAGATGCCACGCTTCCCTCAGCGAGAGAGGCCAAGCTCCTGGGCAGCCTCCGCCATACATTAATTGTCCAGTTTCTTGGGAGCTTCCTGGAGAATAGCGACTTCTGCATTGTTACAGAATACTGCGAGGTACAACGCGACCGCGTGGGCGGATGGGGGGGTGGGGTGTCATCCTGCCGCAGATACATGTGTTCACTAGCCCGCCAACAGGGGGGATCTGTGGGGTCTGGAGTCCCGGGCCCTGAGAGAGAAGGGGGCCCTGACCTGGTCCTACAACTATTAACATTGAATATCTCCTTACCAGCTATCCATCGGTGATGTCCCTGCTTTCTGTACCTGCTTTCTGTCCCCCTGGTGTGCGTATCGGCTCAACTGCAGGCAGACTCTGGGTCTGGTCCCGGACAGCAGGGGCTGCTGGGACATGTAGTTTTTTTTTATAAGTATCTGGCAGCCAGACACTTTAAAAAACTACATGTCCCAGCAGCCCCAGCTGTCCGGGCCAGAGCAGCCAAGACTAATTGATGCCTGAAGCAGTTCTCACTAGTGAGAGCTGCTGCTCAGGAGTCAGGAGGCGTCACTGTGGTGCATGGAGATGGTGCACAGCACACTGCACACTGCACTCACTGCCTGTGCGGATGAGGGGAGGAGGAGGACCCAGCAAGCAACATTGCAGCAAGGATTTCCCTGTCAGCCCCCACCACAGTGAGTACTTTTCTTGTATTAAGTATTTTTGTTCAAGCTGATCCCTATGTTGCTCCCCCCTCTCTCTCTCCCAATTTCTCCTTTCCCTCTCTTTCTTCGGTACTTGTGAGTTATCTGGGCGTCCGATTTTTTGATTGTATGCCTTAAGTTAAGGCATACAATCAGATGCGATGCGATGCGATATCGCATCGCATCGCATCGCATCGCATGCGACCATCGGATGCGATGACCCGATTTTTCCATAGGAATCAATGTTAAAATGGACTGAGTCCATTTTAACATGGAATTCAATGGGAAAAAGGGGTCCTTTTCATACCCCTACTATCCAAGTGGGCATGGAGTTGGATATAAACCTGTGGCGAGCGTAGCGAGCCACCGAGCCCGAAGCGTGGCGAGCGAACGGTATTCCGTGTCCCCTCGCGGGGCTCGCTACGCTCGCCACGCTTCGGGCTCGGTGGCTCGCTACGCTCGCCACAGGTTTATATCCAACTCCATGCCCACTTGGATAGTAGGGGTATGAAAAGGACCCCTTTTTCCCATTGAATTCCATGTTAAAATGGACTCAGTCCATTTTAACATTGATTCCTATGGAAAAATCGGGTCATCGCATCGCATCGCATCCGATGGTCGCATGCGATGCGATGCGATGTCCCGATCCGACCCGATTTAAAAATAGGACGCCCGGATAACTCACAAGTACCCTTTCTTCTGTTTCTCACTCTTTGTCACACACTCTCCAATTTCCCCTATTCATTCTCTCTCACCCTGCCTCTTCCATTTCCTCCTATACCCTTCACTCTCTCTCTCTCTCTCTCTCTCTCTCTCTCTCTCTCTCTCTCTTTCTTTCTTTCTTTCTTTCTCTCTCTCTCTCCACACACACACGGGGGCCCTGCCTTTTTAGACAGTCCAGGGCCCCATCATTTCTGATGGCAGTGATGGTGAGTGTTCATCACTCGCTAACTGCATTATGGTGTCCTGCAGGGTACACACAGGAACGGGAGGTGTGAGAATGTGAGGGGCTGGTGAGGACATACAGGGGTGGGGTAACTCGCAGTGAGAAAAGGTGGGAACAAACATGGAGGCGTGGACATAGATTTTTTGTAAGAACAGGAGCTGCATCATTTAGTGTTTACATTGGGAGACAACGGGGAAAATGAACTAAGATGGGAGTTCTATTTCACATGTTGCTATGGGCAACCAATCAGAATCTACTTATTTATTTAGCACCTCCTAAAAGATAATAGATTGTATCTGATTGGTTGCTTATAGCAACATCCCATCTAAAATAGAAAAGCTCTCTCCTCCCGTGCATCTTCTCTCTCCTCCTGTGGCTCCTCCCATGCATCTTCTCTCCCCTCATGCGGCTCCCATGCATCTTCTCTCCCCTCATGTGGCTCCTATGCATCTTCTCTCCCCTCATGTGGCTCCCATGCATCTTCTCTCCCCTCATGTGGCTCCCATGCATCTTCTCTCCCCTCATGTGGCTCCCATGCATCTTCTCTCCCCTCATGTGGCTCCTATGCATCTTCTCTCCCCTCATGTGGCTCCCATGCATCTTCTCTCTCCTCCTGTGGCTCCTCCCATGCATCTTCTCTCCCCTCCTGTGGCTCCTCCCATGCATCTTCTCTCCCCTCATGTGGCTCCTCCCATGCATCTTCTCTCCCCTCATGTGGATCCTCCCATGCATCTTCTGTCCCCTCCTGTGGATCCTCCCATGCAGATTCTCTCCCCTCATGTGGCTCCCCTATCATAGGTGAATCTAGGGGGTGGTCCGGGGGTGCACCGGACCACCCATTAGACTGCCTGGCGTCTTTTCCTTTAATTATTTATTAAGTGCCGCTGCACTGCTGCCTACATGTTTTTAAACAGTAATCAAACATGGCCACAGGACGGGAGGGCTGCGCGCATGCCCGATTGCACGCAGGTCCTCCCATGATCCTTTGTGGAGCGTGAGCAGTGCACCCTACGCGGTGCTCTGTCCTCCTGCGCCACAGCAGCAGCCGGTTGCAGCCAACAGCACGCCCTCTTCCACATGGACTGCGGCTAGAGCGTGTGACATTGCAGCGCAGCCAGCAGGGATCACGCAGCGGCGGCGGTCCCGTCTCCTGACTCCGACTGAGGGAGGTTTGCATAAACACAAGGCTATCCAATTACCAGCAAAGCTGTCTGTGGGAATTGCCATTTTTTTTTAAAAGTGGCCATATTTACTTTTATTGCTATTATAACTAGGATTATAATGGCTGCTGCAGAAACTCTAGAAAAGCAGGACACTGCAACAGTATACCTCCTCAAGGGGTTCTGCAGCAAAAATCGGGGAGTGACTTGCCCTATTAAGCCACACCCCCTGAAATTAGGCCACACCCCTTTTTCGCGCGCAGCAAAGCCGCGCGAAAAGACATGGTGTGTGTTCTGGGACCACCCATTACCATATTTCTAGATTCGCCTATGTCCCCTATGCAGCTTATCTCCACTAATGTGGCTCGTCCCATCCAGCTTATCTTTCCTCATGTGGCCCCTCCCATCTAGCTTATCTTTCCTCATGTGGCCCCTCCCATGCACCATATCTATCCTCATGTGGCTCCTCCCATGCAGCTATTTCCCCTTTGTGGCTCCTCCCATGCTGCTTATCTCCCCTCATGTGACTCCTCCCATGCAGCTTATCTACCCTCATATGGCTCCTCCACGCATCTTATCTTTCCTTTTGTGGCTCCCCCATGCATTTAATCTCCCCATATGTGGCTCCTCCATGCATCTAATCTCCCCACATGTGGCTCCCCCATGCATCTAATCTCATCCCATGTGGCTCCTCCCATGCATCTTATCTCCCCTCATGTGGCTCCTCCCATGCAGCTCTTCTCCCCTCATGTGGCTCCTCCCATGCAGCTCTTCTCCCCTCATGTGGCTCCTTCCATCCATCTTATCTCCCCTCATGTGGCTCCCCCATGCATCTAATCTCATCCCATGTGGCTCCTCCCATGCATCTTATCTCCCCTCATGTGGCTCCTCCCATGCAGCTCTTCTCCCCTCATGTGGCTCCTCCCATGCAGCTATTCTCCCCTCATGTGGCTCCCCATTGCATCTTATCTCCCCTCATGTAGCTCCTCCCATACAGCTCATTCTCACTGTCCTATTCAATCTCCTCTTGCTAGCAGCCACAGATATTCCATCGGTGTCCACATGTGCATGGTTTCCATACAGTGGCGGCTCCAGAGGGGGGAGGCTGCAGCACATTTCAAAATTCAAATAAGGGTGCCCCACCCACTGCCACCAACTGTCATTCAAAATGGACTACCTGGCAGGTGGTGTTTCTCCCCTATTTGAATTTTGACCTATGCAGCTGCAGCCCCTCCTCTGGAGCCTCCACTGGTCCTTTCACCCTCCTCTCATCATGCTGGTGGCTCCTCTTCCCACAGCAGCACAGATGTGCAACCATCATCATGTAGACAGTGCTGCGGGCCTGGTAACGAGGGCTGGCAAAGGCTAGAAAATACAAGACAACTTCTCCGATACTTCTCTCTCCAGGCTTGATACATCGCCCGTACAATGTTTATGTATAATATGCTTGCTTCTAATTTTCCCTTTGTAATTGTAAAATACAGTAGGAAGATGGGTTTTTACCAACATCTGGGACTGTAGTTTTATTTTTAGGTCTTTTATTGGACATTTAAAACTAAAACTCAAAGTAGCACAATCCCATTCACAGGGGTCTTTAGGGATTGATTCCTCACCTTAGGGCACAATGTACTCTCAACCAGCCTTGGATAATGCTCAGACCTGTGGGTTCTGCACAATTCCCCTCCTGATTCTACATAAAGTTCCTCTCGCTTGCAGCTTGTTATTGATTTCTTTGAAAATGTTTTCCAGACAGAATCCTTCCAAGCGAAATGAGTGTTTGACAAAACATACGTATATTCACACCTCGCTCGGTGCTACAGCAACTTCGAGCAGACTAGGAGCACATTTACAATGGAAACATAAAATAATATTATAGTCATACTTGTATCTTTTTGCTATCACATATTTGAATGCGTTTTGAAATGTCTGAATGGACTACAGGGGATAAATAAGTAGAACCTGATTGGTTGCTATGGGAAACATTCAATAGAACTCCCATCTTAGTAAATTTACCCCCAAGCCTCCTGCACAGTATGACGTGTGTTACGTCCCAAATCCATAGTTGCCTACCCTCATTCTGCAGGAGACTCCCTGAAATAGCAGAAATCTCCCTCTCTCCCTCATTAGTCTAGCAATCTCCCTCATGTCACCTAGCCCACATTACACTGTTACATCATAGTAGCCTACCCTCCTGCAGTGGCGTAGCTACATTTAGCGCCGTTAGGGGGGGGGGCGCTGCCGCCGCCCCGCCAAGCACCCCTACCCCTCCGCCCCGCCGCCCATGCAAACCCCCCCCCCCAATCCCCTACAGCCTTACCTACCGTACTGGTCCCGGCGGCTCCGTTCTTCTGCTGAGGACCACCACAAAATGGCCGCCCCCATACAGCAGTCAGTTTCAGAGAACTGTGTGCTATATGGGGGCAGCCATTTTGTGGTGGTCCTCAGCAAAAGAACGGAGCCGTCGGGACCAGCAAGATAGGTAAGTCTGCGGGGGATTGGGGGGGGTTTGTAACTATAGCGCCGCTGCCCTCCTGCATTCTGCAGGAGTCTCCCTGAAATAGCAGCAATCTCCCTCTCTCCCTCATTAGTCTAGCAATCTCCCTCATGTCACCTAGCCCACATTACACTGTTACATTTTTGGGGAAAAAGGAATGAGAGATAGATACATTTACATTGAATCATCAGCGCCATTTCCCAGCACTTTGCCAAGTATAGTAGATCTTACTAACTGCTTTGCGGCTCATCTACATTTGTATATAATCCATATTAAAAGATCCCTCTCAGATGTAGCAGTACACACCCATGCTTCTAGGTGCCACTTTCACAATCTCTTTTCACAATCTCTCCATATATTGAACCAGACACGCCCTTTGGGTGGAGCATGACACGCCCCCTCAATGCAGCATTTTGCAAAATTATACTACCAACTATAGTCTCCCTGAAACTAGTTTTCAAAAGTAGGTAAGTATGCCCAAATCTATGCTTAAAAATGTGGTTCCTAAAATTGAGGTGTTCTGAGTATATTTGAACATCCATGACAACTTTACCTTATTTAGAGGAGCTCTCCCAGCATCTGGACAGGGTTGGCCAGTCCCCAAATTGGACCATCCAATGTCCAAGCAACCCCCTTTAGTTGGGAAGTGGACAGTCCCAAAGGACCAGAAATTGGCCCTGGCATTTTGACCCGGAGTAGGCGGGACCCTTGCGCAGCGATGCCGCGCAGAAAAAAGGGGGTGTGGTCTCATGGGAAGGAGGCAAAGAAAAAAGGAGGCATTACACATTATTGGACACACCGTAATGCCCATTACACATAATGCCCACAGCTCTGCCCTCTGTACTATCAGTAGCGGCCTCCTGCACTGTTTAGACAGGTCCTCAATGCAGGAGGCCGGCGGCCATATACTTAAAGCCGCGTTGAGCGCCGCTCAAGGGAGGAGATGGCTAATCGGCCCACCTGGCCATCGGCCCTTCTGGCATTTACCAGAAGTGCCAGATGGCCAGCCCAGTCCTGGGCTGGGTGATATGATTAGCATTGATTTGCATCATCCTAGTCCCCCCTTGCCCTAAATCAGGCCCTGAGTTCCATTCTCGGCCTTGTCCGACTGCAAACATTTTAGTCAGAGGTTGTACTAAAAAATAGTGATAGCAAACTTCTTGTTGTATTTCTCAGGGTGGAGACCTGCACTGCCGTATCCAGCAGCAGAGAGACCGGGGTCTGGCATTCACCGAAGGACATATCATGGAATGGTTCATCCAACTACTTCTCGGGGTCAACTATCTTCATGAGAGGTGTGAAATATAAACAGTATTCCTAATTTCCCTCTTAGAGGTTTTGAAACCCATTCCAAGCATCACCAACACTGCATGTTTTCTGAATCTCCCCCAAGGAGATTGACAGATTAAAGGTGCGTACACACATACAGATTTTCTGTCTGATCTATCTGGTGGGAACAAAAACCTGGAAATGTATGGGAGCATATGACAATCAAAAAAATCCTCCCAAATGCAGGAAAACAGAAAAAAAAAATGCTTTGATCAATTTGTTATATCAGAATTATTTAAACAATTTGTCTGACCGATCACTTCCTGTTTTCAAGCATACCCCGAATGGCCGGGAGGGTCCCGCAAATCGTGTCCCCCCTCCCGGCCCCCCGGGAAGGTGGGCAAGTTTTCCGCATTGTGGCCACAGCCCCTGCTTCCCCCCTTCCCCGCGGTATAAATTTCCGAATTTCGCGGGTCCGCCTGGAGGGGGTGGGGCTAAATGACACGAATCGCGTCATTTAGCCCCTCCCCATCCACGGACCCACAAATTAATGTGGCTGCCGGTCGTGGGGCGGGCCTCAGATGTAACTGAAGTTTTGTGTTTCTTTTCTTTCAGATTCGTTATGCATCGAGATCTGAAGACAAAAAACATTTTCCTCAAGAATGGGACACTTAAAATCGGTAATATATTTTTTCTTTCCTTTATATCAAGGATGGGGAAACTTCGGCCATCCAGCTGTTGTTGAACTACACATCCCAGCATGCCCTGCAACAGTTCTAGCATGGCCACATAGCAAATTTGTAGCAGGGAATGCTGGGATGTGTAGTTTGACCACAGCTGGAGGGCTGAAGGATCCCTATCCCTGCTTTACATCTACGTCCTAACAATATGCCATTTTCCTCATAGATATTTTCTTATTTAGTTACTTTTCAAGATGGTGCAAAAAAAAAATTCAAATTTTATAAACTTTATCTCACATGTGGAGGCAACATGTAAACTTCAGCCACAAATAGGGATCTATTTCCTGAGAAGCGGTAACAAGGACAGTTTGCTATAGAAAATCTCTTATTACCACTATTTTTGTTAAAAAATGGTAAGAGTACTCTTACGGCTTTTCCCGCCAGTCCCAGAGAGGTCTCCCTAGACATGGGCTTTCAGTTCCACTCCCATACAATGAAATGAAAAAATCCGAAACCCTTTTCCAGCACTAATTACCCGGGCTCGGGTCTGACAAAACCCCCTCCCCCTCCCCCCCCCCGTCCTTCCCGGGCAGCAGCAGCACACACCTCTACATAACGACTTTAGAGTGTTTATCACCCCTAAACATTTGGGGGCGTGGCCTAGTCGAGGATGGTGACCACGCCTCCCGCGATTAGACCACACCCCCAAAATATTACCGGGTCCCTGCATACTTCTCGGCTGCCCTGTTTGCAGGACCACATCATGTCTGCTTTACTTGTGTGTAGCTGAACCATATACCGTAATGTTACCTGTAGCCTAAATACAAGTTACAAGGAAATCTCAACAGGTAAAAAAAATCTAAATTTCCCAGTATTAAATTTGACACCAGTTCCAACAAAAAAAATGGTAGGATTTTTACCATGAAGAATTTTCCCGGGTCATCAATGGCGGTTGATCGGTGGTTACAGTTAGGTCGGGAATCGGAGAAACAGCAGCTAGATATATGTAGGCCTTTAGACTTTTGATGGATGTGGCTGTTGGTGAATGTAGACAGCAAATGACTGCTATTGGCCTATGCAAGCAATCATCTTCCAACCAGAGCCAGGGTGAGCCATGTGCTCAGCCCCTGTAGTCAATACCTGGAACACACCCAGTTTTGCTGCTCACATGTACCCAAATCAGACACCTCAGCACTGCGTGTACATCCCTAAGATACACTTTGAAAGTTTTTGAGAACTTTTTTTATTTTCAGGATACAGATATCAAATCCTCATTTAAATGCAATCACTGGATTAAGGTGACCTCATCTAAGACATAACACATCCCTCTTTGTAATCATTAACTCAACAGAAATCAGCAGAAATATGGTTTCCTGCGGTGGAGAATTGAGGAACCCCATGGTTTTAATTACAGTTTTTAGCAGGTGCAACAATGCATGTGGAATGTTTAGCAAATTAATGGAGGGGCCCAACTAAACACTAAAATATGGTCTAGATTAGGTTTTTCCCATATAGGTCAGTGGAAACAAAGGTCATTGGAGATGCATCAAAATCTTTCAGAAACTCTCACAAGAAGTATTACTGATGTGGATGTGTCTGGGTGGATTTCTAGGCAATGTAAAAAGAATTCCACGTCAGTCATTTCACAGGACAACAGTTTATATACATATGGAGAAAAGTCCAGTTCATCTGCAATTAAGTGTGATTCTGGTTCAATAAATTATCTGTAGACCACAATTTAGATCCACTTACCCAAGTCAAATATTGGAAAGAGATTTAACAAATGTGGTCTACATGGGAGATAAGGAATGAAGGTGTCATTAACAAAAGTTTGGTGTAAGGTACTGGTGTCACCCCACCTCACCCAACCCGCCCCCAAAGGCCGTGATTGGTTCGCAGGACCGACGGACCAATCACAGCCATGGAGGGTGATTTAAACTAACGGTGACTGCACTGCAGACGCCATTCCGGTCTGGAATTGCGTGCAGTGCGGTCACCGTACCTATCTGCCGTGATATACTGACCTGATCCTTGCAAAATACTTACCTGATCACCTGATCACTGCTTGTAGCGTGCTGGATGCTTCCTGGATCTGACTTCTTGTGACTTCCTGCTGCTGCTGCAGTGTGATAGAGTTATAGATAGATAGATAGATAGATAGATAGAGAGAGATAGAGAGAGATAGTGACAGAGTGTGCTATATTTTGTGTCTGCTACCCCCCCTTTTTGGGGGTGCAGGTTTTTTTTTTATATATATAACTGTCAGTGCTGCTGCTGCAGTGTCATAGAGTGATAGATAGTGATAGATAGTGATAGATAGTGAGAGATAGAGAGAGATAGTGATAGAGAGTGCTATATTTTGTGTCTGCTACCCCCCCTTTTTGGGGGTGCAGGTTTTTTTTTATATATATAACTGTCAGTGCTGCTGCTGCAGTGTCATAGAGTGATAGATAGTGAGAGATAGAGAGATAGAGAGAGATAGTGACAGAGAGTGATAGAGAGTGCTATATTTTGTGTCTGCTACCCCCCCTTTTGTGCTGATCAGTATATCTGTGCTGATCAGCAACTTTTTGGGGGTGCAGGGTTTTTTTTTTTTATATATATATATACCTGTCAGTTGCTGCCAGTTGCACTGTCAGTTGCACCAAAGGTTGTGCACCTGCTGCCCCTCACTGGTAATCAGTGTCGCATCACTGATCACCTTTTTTTTTTTTTTGAGGGTGCTGTGGGGTCTTTTTTTAATTTTTTTTTTTACACACACTGTGATTTTGTGGGTGTCCTGTGGCCACTGTGCGCTGATCAGTGACGTACATCACTGATCAGCTTTTTCGGCACAGGGTTGATCTATTTTTTTTTTTTTTTGATCAAATTCCTGTTGCCTTTGAGCGCTGTTCAGTGACGGACGTTACTGACTAACATCTGTGCTCAATTTTTGGCGCAGGACCTTTTTTTTTTTTTTTTAACCCCTTCAATTTTTTTTTTTTTTTATTGGGATCAAATTCCTGTATAAAGTATTTTTTTTTCCTGCACTACATACACACTACACACTACATACCCCCCGTGTTGAAATAAAGTTTGTACCCCCCCTACACTATACACGTGTTGAAACATTTCACTACCAGAAACACAAAAATAAAAATGGCATCCCAAATGTCATCCCAGTCATCCAGAAGAATGTATTCAGCGGAGGAGGCATATGCCATGCTTGCCTCTGACTCTGACACAGCCAGTGAGGCAAGCGGGGAATTTGAAGGATTCATCTTAAGCTCCTCTTCCTCCTCTAGTGATGAGGGACCCCCTCAAAGACGCCCCCGTAGAGTAGCTGAGACCCCCCCCCCAATAATTGATCTCGTATGGACCCCACCACCAGACAATTTTGAGCCCCAGGTTCCTGAGTTTTTGGCCATCCCAGGAATCCAATTTGATTCCACAGGTCTCAGAGAAATTGACTTTTTCAAATTATTTTTCTCTGATGATTTTATAAATTTAATGGTGGACCAAACTAATTTATATGCCCAGCAGTTTATTGCTCAAAACCCCACGTCATCATTTGCTAGGTGGACCCCTGTAGATGCAGTAGAGATGATGACGTTTTGGGGTCTGGTGTTTCATATGGGCATAGTAAAAAAGCCAGAAATTAGGCAATATTGGAGTACAGATGTTCTGTACAGCACCCCACTTTACCGTATGGCCATGACCCGGACTCGTTTTGAGTTAATCCTTAAATTTTTGCATTACAACGATAATGCACAGTGCCCACCCAGAGATGATCCCACCTTTGACCGGCTATTCAAAGTCAGGCCGGTCATTGATCATTTCAGTGCCAAATTTCCAGAGATGTACATCCCAGATAAATTCATTTGCATAGACGAGTCCCTTATACATTTTAAAGGAAGGGTTAAATTCCGCCAGTACCTTCCCAGTAAGAGGGCAAGGTATGGCATAAAAATGTATAAGCTGTGTGAAAGCACCTCAGGGTACACTCACAGGTTTAGGGTATATGAAGGGAAGGATTCAAGAATTGAACCGCCAGAATGCCCCCCCTCCCTCGTAGGTGTTAGTGGAAAAATTGTCTGGGATTTAGTGCACCCCTTCCTGGATAAAGGTTATCACCTCTATGTGGATAACTTTTACACCAGCATCCCCCTGTTTAAGGCCCTTGGTTCAAGAGGTACAGCAGCTTGCGGTACTGTGCGCAAGAACCAAAGAGGCCTCCCAAAAACGCACATTGCCCAAGTAATGAGAAGGGGTGAAAGCAGGGCACAATCCACCGAAAATATGTTGTTGGTCAAATATAAGGACAAGAGGGATGTCCTTATACTGACAACAATTCACGGAGACAGTACCACCTCCGTCCCTGTACGAGGTACCAGTACCCACACCTCAAAACCTAATTGTATCCTGGATTACAATAAGTACATGGGCGGAGTGGATCTTTCAGATCAGGTACTGAAGCCGTACAGTGCCCTGCGGAAAACAAAAATCTGGTACAAGAAGCTGGCCGTGTATATCATCCAGATGGCACTGTATAACGCTTACGTGCTATTCCGTTCTACAAGCCAGAGGGGGACATTTATGCACTTTCAAGAGGAAGTCATAAAGAGCCTAATATTTGGGAACCAGCAGGCAGAGGGCCCCAGTACTTCTAGTACTGGCCCCGTATTGTACCAGGGCAGCATTTTTCTGATGAAATCCCCTCCACTGGAAAAAAGGGCAGGACACAAAAAAGGTGCAAAGTTTGTTATAAAAAGGGAATAAGAAAGCAAACTATTTTCCAGTGTGACACTTGCCCCGACAAACCCGGCCTATGTATAAAGGAGTGTTTTAAAATATACCACACATCTATGGATTATTAGGTTCATCATTTCACCGTGCTTCGGGGGTCTTGCTAATGCCACATAGCACCCACCATTCATTCCACAAGAATCTGAGCCGCAAAATCCAAAAATCACTCCTTCCCTTCTGAGTCCTGCCATGCACCCAACTGGTATTTTTTGGTCACATGTGAGGCATTGCCGTACTCGGAAGAAATTGGGGCACAGATTTTGGGGTGCTTTTTCTCCTTCATACCTTATGAAAATGAAAAATTTTGAGCCAGAACTGCATTTTTGTGTAAAAAAATGTAATTTTTCATTTGCACAGCCCAGTTGTATCAAAATTGGTGAAACCCCTGGGGGTTTGAAATGTACACTATACCCCTAGATGAATTCCCTAAGGGGTGTAGTTTGCAAAATGGGGTCACTTGTGGGGGGGTTCCGCTGTATTGGTGCTTTGGGGGTCTTGCTAATGCGACATAGCACCCACCAAAATTCCACCAGAATCTGTGCTGCAAAATCCAAATATCACTTCTTCCCTTCTGAGTCCTGCCATTTTTTGGTCACACATGAAGCATTGCCGTACTCGGAAGAAATTGGGGCACAGATTTTGGGGTGCTTTTTCTCCTTCATACCTTATGAAAATGAAAAATTTTGAGCCAGAACTGCATTTTTGTGTAAAAAAATGTAATTTTTCATTTGCACAGCCCAGTTGTATCAAAATTGGTGAAACCCCTGGGGGTTTGAAATGTACACTATACCCCTAGATGAATTCCCTGAGGGGTGTAGTTTGCAAAATGGGGTCACTTGTGGGGGGGTTCCACTGTATTGGTGCTTTGGGGGTCTTGCTAATGCGACATAGCACCCACCAACATTCCACCAGAATCTGTGCTGCAAAATCCAAATATCACTCCTTCCCTTCTGAGTCCTGCCATTTTTTGGTCACACATGAAGCATTGCCGTACTCGGGAGAAATTGGGGCACAGATTTTGGGGTGCTTTGTCTCCTTCATTCCTTGTGAAAATGAAAAATTTTGAGCCAGAACTGCATTTTTGTGTAAAAAATTTAATTTTTCATTTTCACTGCCCAGTTGTACCACAATTGGTGAAACCCCTGGGGGTTTGAAATGTACATTATACCCCTAGATGAATTCCCAGAGGGGTGTAGTTTGCAAAATGGGGTCACTTGTGGGGGGCTTCCACTGTATTGGTGCTTTGGGGGTCTTGCTAATGCGACATAGCACCCACCAAAATTCCACCAGAATCTGAGCTGCAAAATACAAAAATCACTCCTTCCCTTCTGAGTCCTGCCATGCACCCAAATGGTATTTTTTGGTCACATGTGAGGCATTGCCGTACTCGGGAGAAATTGGGGCACAGATTTTGGGGTGCTTTGTCTCCTTCATTCCTTGTGAAAATGAAAAATTTTGAGCCAGAACTGCATTTTTGTGTAAAAAAATGTAATTTTTCATTTGCACAGCCCAGTTGTATCAAAATTGGTGAAACCCCTGGGGGTTTGAAATGTACACTATACCCCTAGATGAATTCCCTGAGGGGTGTAGTTTGCAAAATGGGGTCACTTGTGGGGGGCTTCCACTGTATTGGTGCTTTGGGGGTCTTGCTAATGCGACATAGCACCCACCAAAATTCCACCAGAATCTGAGCTGCAAAATACAAAAATCACTCCTTCCCTTCTGAGTCCTGCCATGCACCCAAATGGTATTTTTTGGTCACATGTGAGGCATTGCCGTACTCGGGAGAAATTGGGGCACAGATTTTGGGGTGCTTTGTCTCCTTCATTCCTTGTGAAAATGAAAAATTTTAAGCCAGAACTGCATTTTTGTGTAAAAAATGTAATTTTTCATTTTCACTGCCCAGTTGTACCACAATTGGTGAAACCCCTGGGGGTTTGAAATGTACATTATACCCCTAGATGAATTCCCAGAGGGGTGTAGTTTGCAAAATGGGGTCACTTGTGGGGGGCTTTCACTGTATTGGTGCTTTGGGGGTCTTGCTAATGCGACATAGCACCCACCAAAATTCCACCAGAATCTGAGCTGCAAAATCCAAAAATCACTCCTTCCCTTCTGAGTCCTGCCATGCACCCAAATGGTATTTTTTGGTCACATGTGAGGCATTGCCGTACTCGGGAGAAATTGGGGCACAGATTTTGGGGTGCTTTGTCTCCTTCATTCCTTGTGAAAATGAAAAATTTTGAGCCAGAACTGCATTTTTGTGTAAAAAATGTAATTTTTCATTTTCACTGCCCAGTTGTACCACAATTGGTGAAACCCCTGGGGGTTTGAAATGTACATTATACCCCTAGATGAATTCCCAGAGGGGTGTAGTTTGCAAAATGGGGTCACTTGTGGGGGGCTTTCACTGTATTGGTGCTTTGGGGGTCTTGCTAATGCGACATAGCACCCACCAAAATTCCACCAGAATCTGAGCTGCAAAATCCAAAAATCACTCCTTCCCTTCTGAGTCCTGCCATGCACCCAAATGGTATTTTTTGGTCACATGTGAGGCATTGCCGTACTCGGGAGAAATTGGGGCACAGATTTTGGGGTGCTTTGTCTCCTTCATTCCTTGTGAAAATGAAAAATTTTGAGCCAGAACTGCATTTTTGTGTAAAAAAATGTAATTTTTCATTTGCACAGCCCAGTTGTATCAAAATTGGTGAAACCCCTGGGGGTTTGAAATGTACACTATACCCCTAGATGAATTCCCTGAGGGGTGTAGTTTGCAAAATGGGGTCACTTGTGGGGGGCTTCCACTGTATTGGTGCTTTGGGGGTCTTGCTAATGCGACATAGCACCCACCAAAATTCCACCAGAATCTGAGCTGCAAAATACAAAAATCACTCCTTCCCTTCTGAGTCCTGCCATGCACCCAAATGGTATTTTTTGGTCACATGTGAGGCATTGCCGTACTCGGGAGAAATTGGGGCACAGATTTTGGGGTGCTTTGTCTCCTTCATTCCTTGTGAAAATGAAAAATTTTGAGCCAGAACTGCATTTTTGTGTAAAAAATGTAATTTTTCATTTTCACTGCCCAGTTGTACCACAATTGGTGAAACCCCTGGGGGTTTGAAATGTACATTATACCCCTAGATGAATTCCCAGAGGGGTGTAGTTTGCAAAATGGGGTCACTTGTGGGGGGCTTTCACTGTATTGGTGCTTTGGGGGTCTTGCTAATGCGACATAGCACCCACCAAAATTCCACCAGAATCTGAGCTGCAAAATCCAAAAATCACTCCTTCCCTTCTGAGTCCTGCCATGCACCCAAATGGTATTTTTTGGTCACATGTGAGGCATTGCCGTACTCGGGAGAAATTGGGGCACAGATTTTGGGGTGCTTTGTCTCCTTCATTCCTTGTGAAAATGAAAAATTTTGAGCCAGAACTGCATTTTTGTGTAAAAAATGTAATTTTTCATTTTCACTGCCCAGTTGTACCACAATTGGTGAAACCCCTGGGGGTTTGAAATGTACATTATACCCCTAGATGAATTCCCAGAGGGGTGTAGTTTGCAAAATGGGGTCACTTGTGGGGGGCTTTCACTGTATTGGTGCTTTGGGGGTCTTGCTAATGCGACATAGCACCCACCAAAATTCCACCAGAATCTGAGCTGCAAAATCCAAAAATCACTCCTTCCCTTCTGAGTCCTGCCATGCACCCAAATGGTATTTTTTGGTCACATGTGAGGCATTGCCGTACTCGGGAGAAATTGGGGCACAGATTTTGGGGTGCTTTGTCTCCTTCATTCCTTGTGAAAATGAAAAATTTTGAGCCAGAACTGCATTTTTGTGTAAAAAATTAAATTTTTCATTTTCACTGCCCAGTTGTACCACAATTGGTGAAACCCCGGGGGGTTTGAAATGTACATTATACCCCTAGATGAATTCCCTGAGGGGTGTAGTTTGCAAAATGGGGTCACTTGTGGGGGGCTTCCACTGTATTGGTGCTTCGGGGGTCTTGCTAATGCGACATAGCACCCACCAAAATTCCACCAGAATCTGAGCTGCAAAATACAAAAATCACTCCTTCCCTTCTGAGTCCTGCCATGCACCCAAATGGTATTTTTTGGTCACATGTGAGGCATTACCATACTCGGGAGAAATTGGGGCACAGATTTTGGGGTGCTTTGTCTCCTTCATTCCTTGTGAAAATGAAAAATTTTGAGCCAGAACTGCATTTTTGTGTACAAAAATGTAATTTTTCATTTGCACAGCCCAGTTGTATCAAAATTGGTGAAACCCCTGGGGGTTTGAAATGTACACTATACCCCTAGATGAATTCCCTGAGGGGTGTAGTTTGCAAATTGGGGTCACTTGTGGGGGGCTTCCACTGTATTGGTGCTTTGGGGGTCTTGCTAATGCGACATAGCACCCACCAAAATTCCACCAGAATCTGAGCTGCAAAATACAAAAATCACTCCTTCCCTTCTGAGTCCTGCCATGCACCCAAATGGTATTTTTTGGTCACATGTGAGGCATTGTTGTACTCGGGAGAAATTGGGGCACAGATTTTGGGGTGCTTTGTCTCCTTCATTCCTTGTGAAAATGAAAAATTTTGAGCCAGAACTGCATTTTTGTGTAAAAAATGTAATTTTTCATTTTCACTGCCCAGTTGTACCACAATTGGTGAAACCCCTGGGGGTTTGAAATGTACATTATACCCCTAGGTGAATTCCCTGAGGGGTGTAGTTTGCAAAATGGGGTCACTTGTGGGGGGGTTCCTAACTTTTAGCATCTTATGGTGCCTAGAAACCTACATGGTGCCTAAAAAATAATCTCATAAAAAGGAGGCTCCAAAATCAAGTAGGTGCTCCTTCTATTATGAAGCCTGTGGTTTGGTCAACGTGCACACTAGGGCCACATATAGGATATTTATGAAAACAAAAGAATTGGGGGAATCAATTTTTAGTCACATTTCTCTAGTAAAATCTACTGTGTTCCTTAGAAAAATGTATTAAAATTGCAAATCTGCAAAAAAAATGAAATTTTGAAATTTCACCTACACTTTGTTTTAATTCCTGTGAAACACCTAAAGGGTTAACAAACTTCCAAAATGCTTTTTTGAATACTGTGAGGGGTGCAGTTTTTGAAATGGCATCATTTATGGGGGTGTCTCACATACAAGTCCCTCAAAGTCACATCAGAACTGAACTGGTCCCTAAAAAAATCAGTGTTTGAAATTTTCTTGAAAATTTGCTATTCATATTTTAAGCCTCCTAGTGTCCAAAAAAATTAAAAGGAGGTTGAAATAATGATGGCAACATAAAGTAAACATATGGTCTATGTTAGTTATTAACTATTTTGAGTGGTATGATTATTTGTCTCACAAGCAGAAAATTTAACATTTTGAAAATTGCAAAATTTTCCATTTTTTTACGACATTTTGGTATTTTTCACAAAAAAACACAGACTGTATCGACGAAAATTTACCACTAACTTGAAGTACAATGTGTCACGAGAAAACAATCTCAAAATCACTGGGATAAGTAAAAGCAAAAAAAAGTTATCCCCACTTAAGTGATACCTGTCAGATTTGAAAAAAAGGGCTCTGTCAGGAAGGCAAAAACTGGCTGCGGCGGGAAGGGGTTAAAAAGATAAGAGAGGTCTGTAATTTCCATCTTACAGTAGGTACACTTCAACTGTGAGACAGAATGTGGGGAAAAAACAGGAAATCCCATTGTATGATTTTTAAACAATTTATTTGTATATTCTTGCGGAAAATAAATATTTGGACACCTACCAACCAGCAAGATTTCTGGCTCTCCATAGACCTGTTACTACTTATTTAAGAAGCTCTTCTATCATCCACTTGTTACTTGTATTAATGGTACCTGTTTGAACTGGTTATCTGTATAAAAGACACCTGTCCACACCCTCAAACAGTCACACTGCAACCTCTTCACCATGGCCAAGACCAGAGAACTGTCTAAGGACACCAGGAACAGAATAGTAGAGCTGCACAAGGCTGGGATGAGCTACTCAATATGCAAGCAGCTTGGTGTGAAGAGATCAACTGTTGGCTCAATTGTTAAAAAATGGAAGAAATACAAGATCACTGCCAATCTCCCACGACCTGGTGCTCCGTGCAAGATCTCACCTCGTGGGGTTTCAATGATCTTGAGAATGGTGAGGAATCAGCCCAGAACTACACGGGGTGGGACCTGGTCAATGACCTTAAGAGAGCTGGGACCACAGTCACAAAGGTTACCATTAGTAACATACTACGTCGTCATGGATTCAAATCCTTCAGTGACCGGAACATGTCCAGGCCTGTCTAAAGTTTGCCAGTGACCATCTGGGTGATCCAGAGGAGGATTGGGAGAATATCATGTGGTCAGTTGAGAGTAAAATAGAACTTTTTGGTATAAACTCCACTTGCCATGTTTGGAGGGAGAAGAATGATGAGTGGCATCCCAAAAACACCATACCCCCTGTGAAACATGGCGGTGGAAACATCATGCTTTGGGGCTGCTTTTCTGCAAAGGGGACAGGACAACTGATCCATATTAAGGAGAGGATGAATGGGGCCATGTATCATGAGATTTTTGCCAAAAAACCTCCCTCCCTCAGTAAGAGCATTGAAGATGGAACGTGGCTGGGTCTTCCAGCATGACAATGACCCCAAACACACCGCCAGGGCAACTAAGGAGTGTCTCCGTAGGAAGCATTTCAAGGTCCTGGAGTGGCCTAGCCAGTCACCAGACCTCAACCCAATCGAAAATCTGTGGAGGGAGTTTAAAGTCCGTGTTGCCCGGCGACAGCCCCAAAACATGACAGATCTTGAGAAGATCTGCAGATCTAGAGAAGGTCCAAAATACCTGCTACAGTCTGTGGAAACCTGGTCAAGAACTATAGGACACCTTTAACCTCTGTAATTGCCAACCGAGGTTATATTATAAAGTATGGAGTTTAACTTTTTGATTGTCCAAATACAGTATTTATTTTCTGCAAGAATATACAAATAAATTGTTTTAAAATCATACAATGTCATTTCCTGTTTTTTTTCTCCCACATTCTGTCTCTCACAGTTGAAGTGTACCTATGATGGAAATTAGAGACCTCTCTCGTCTTTTTAAGTGGGTCAACTTGCTCAATCGGTGGCTGCCCAAATACTTTTTTGCCCCACTGTACTTAAACTTTTGAAAGTTTCTTTCATGAAATAATTACAAACTATATTTAACCGGTACTTGTGTACTAGCACGGCGCCCCGATTATTAGTCGACCGATTTTTTAATCAAATCCCATCGCATGCCATACACCCGATGGCATGCGATGCGATGCGATTTTAACTCACATTTGATATTAAATTGTATAAGCACCCTAATGGGTGCTTTTAAGCACACTAATGGGTGCTTACAATGGTTTAATGCACCACCCCCCAAGCATAAACGTGAACCCAAAGTGTGGCGAGCGCAGCGAGCCCGCGAGGGGCGGCGGTACGCGTCCTATGACCTTTTCATACCCCCACTATCCACGTCGGCGTGGAGTTGAGAATAGAAAGTGTGGCGAGCCACCGAGCCTAAAGCGCGGCGAGCGCAGCGGATACCTGTGAAGCCCGCGAGGGGACGCATATAGCTGTAAAGCGCTCGCCACGCTTCGGGCTCGGTGGCTTGCTGCGCTCGCCACACTTTCTATTCTAAACTGCACGCCGACGTGGATAGTGGGGATATGAAAAGGTAGTAGGACGCGTACCAACGTTTATACTTGGGGGGTGGCGTGGGGGTGCATTTAACCATTGTAAGCACCCATTAGGGTGCTTATACAATTTATAATCGCATCGTATTGTATGGCATTGTATGCCATATACAATGGCATACAATTTTAAAATTGTATGCCATTGTACAACATCGGCCGATATCGCGTCGCATCGCATACCATCGCATGCCTTATGGTCTGCGATCTAGTTAGTACACAAGTACCATTTAACCTTATGCGCTGCTCTTCCTGTTATTACTGTACACTCTCAGGTCAGTGTACCAAGCAGGAAAATCACCAAAAGGGTGACACAAGCAAAAGTTCGACATGAGTTGTTCATGGTTTTTTGTGTGTGTCATTGTCGACACCTGAGTGTGTGAGCACCCAATTAGGGGCCTCGCTGTGTTTGGAGGCCAAGTGCATCATAAAGCCTAAAAAAAAGAAAATAAAACAGGAAAAACTCGGTTCGATCGGTTCAGGAGTTGACCATTGCCATGCCGATTTTTGAGTGTTGACCTGTTGACTGTGTGCTATCATCCGAAAACTGATTGGTTGCTATGGGCAACTTCTCCGCTGTTTTCACTAATTGTACATCTGTCTGAGAGGCAAACCTCCATACACTACGTTTTCTGATGAAACTGCCTTGATTTGTGCCTTAGGAGACTTTGGTGTTTCTCGTGTCCTTGTATCATCCGATATGGCAACTACTCTAACCGGAACTGCTTCCTACATGAGTCCGGAGGTGTTCAGCAACGAGGGGTACAACACAAAGTCTGATATCTGGTGAGTAATAGCAGCCACTTACTCACTGAGCCACTTACTTACTCCCACTTAAGTGGGATATCAAACTAACTAAAGCCAATGTATGTATTGATTTTGTAGTTTTAATTTGCTAAAAGCACCAAGACCATTTTAATACATAACATACGCTGAGACCATGGCAGCTATGGAACTCACTCACATCGCTGTATATGTAAACTGGGGCTTTTGTGTGGCATAATGTGAACTGGGGGCACTGCAGTGCATTTAATACAATGGGAGTCTTTACACATTCTACTCTTATTAACACCACCAGCATATATTATTGGCCATTTTACTGGAAGGAGTTCCCACAAGTAAGTTGCCCTGGGGCCCCCACAAAACTTTAACTGGACCACAACAGGGGTGGGAAATGTGTTGCCCCATGGGGTATTGATCTGGCTCTGATCAAGTAATTTCATCATTTATGCAAAGTTGATGTGTGAATTTATGTACCATATATATTTAAATGAACATAAGGAAACAATTGCAGCAATGAGATCAAAGGAACATAGAACCCCAACAGTAGTTGTTACCACTTCCTAAATCATGTATAGTCATTGGTTGAAAGTAAACAAAACACACTCTTGCAATTATACATTTGGTGAAGGATGATGCTTGCAGTACGCACAGTCCTCTGTTCTTAAGATTGTCACACTTCCTATATAATATAAGACCAACACTGCTCCTCACCTCTATTGGGTGAGGAGCAGTGTAAGTGTTGTGCATGCTGGCAGCCACTAGATGGCGCCTGACAGAACAATTCAAATGTGCCTCTGTTCAGACGCGTACAGCGCACTAACATTATTGTTATATTGTTCCGTCATTTTGACAGGCTGGTAACTAGTTGGTAATAAATACTTTGATTCCTTATGTTTGGGTGGCTGAACAACATCCATTTTATAGCAGTGCAAATGATGTACCCACTCCTTCCAATATGGAAATGGTTCAGCCTTACATTTAGCACATTATTGCAGTGACGCGTTTCGCTGTGCATGGCTGTTTTTTTATCACATGTAACTAAAACCTTTCTGTTCTTCCTTTTATTCTCCTGATTACATTGAGCCATAAATATGTATTTACCAAGCATATGTTGGTGACAATAGACTGAACTGTAAGGTGCTTTTATTCTTTCTATCACACGCATTTCACCTGCGCCAACAATCATATAAAAGAATGTGTGGACTAATTTCACCAGAATGTGTACTTGACCTTATGTACAGGATTCTCAAGGAGTAATCTATTGCAACCAATAAGCAATCAAGTTACAATGTGTCCATGCTATGGGTTACAATGTGTCCATGCTATGGGTTACAATGTGTCCATGCTATGGGTCACAATGTGTCCATGCTATGGGTCACAATGTGTCCATGCTATGGGTCACGGGCACATTGTGTCCATGCTATGGGTCACGGGCACAATGTGTCCATGCTATGGTCACGGCACAATGTGTCCATGCTATGGTCACGGGCACAATGTGTCCATGCTATGGTCACAGCCACAATGTGTCCATGCTATGGGTCACGGGCACAATGTGTCCATGCTATGGGTCACGGGCACAATGTGTCCATGCTATGGGTCACGGGCACAATGTGTCCATGCTATGAGTCACGGGCACAATGTGTCCATGCTAGGGTCACGGGCACAATGTGTCCCTGCTATGGGTTACAATGTGTCCATGCTATGGGTTACAATGTGTCCATGCTATGGGTTACAATGTGTCCCTGCTATGGGTTACAATGTGTCCCTGCTATGGGTTACAATGTGTCCCTGCTATGGGTTACAATGTGTCCCTGCTATGGGTTACAATGTGTCCCTGCTATGGGTTACAATGTGTCCATGCTATGGGTTACAATGTGTCCATGCTATGGGTTACAATGTGTCCATGCTATGGGTTACAATGTGTCCATGCTATGGGTTACAATGTGTCCATGCTATGGGTTACAATGTGTCCATGCTATGGGTTACAATGTGTCCCTGCTATGGGTTACAATGTGTCCATGCTATGGGTTACAATGTGTCCATGCTATGGGTTACAATGTGTCCCTGCTATGGGTTACAATGTGTCCATGCTATGGGTTACAATGTGTCCCTGCTATGGGTTACAATGTGTCCATGCTATGGGTTACAATGTGTCCATGCTATGGGTTACAATGTGTCCATGCTATGGGTTACAATGTGTCCATGCTATGGGTTACAATGTGTCCATGCTATGGGTTACAATGTGTCCATGCTATGGGTTACAATGTGTCCCTGCTATGGGTTACAATGTGTCCATGCTATGGGTTACAATGTGTCCATGCTATGGGTTACAATGTGTCCCTGCTATGGGTTACAATGTGTCCATGCTATGGGTTACAATGTGTCCCTGCTATGGGTTACAATATGTCCATGCTATGGGTTACAATATGTCCCTGCTATGGGTTACAATGTGTCCATGCTATGGGTTACAATGTGTCCATGCTATGGGTTACAATGTGTCCATGCTATGGGTTACAATGTGTCCCTGCTATGGGTTACAATGTGTCCCTGCTATGGGTTACAATGTGTCCCTGCTATGGGTTACAATGTGTCCCTGCTATGGGTTACAATGTGTCCCTGCTATGGGTTACAATGTGTCAATGCTATGGGTTACAATGTGTCCATGCTATGGGTTACAATGTGTCCCTGCTATGGGTTACAATGTGTCCCTGCTATGGGTTACAATGTGTCCATGCTATGGGTTACAATGTGTCCATGCTATGGGTTACAATGTGTCCATGCTATGGGTTACAATGTGTCCCTGCTATGGGTTACAATGTGTCCATGCTATGGGTTACAATGTGTCCATGCTATGGGTTACAATGTGTCCATGCTATGGGTTACAATGTGTCCCTGCTATGGGTTACAATGTGTCCATGCTATGGGTTACAATGTGTCCCTGCTATGGGTTACAATGTGTCCATGCTATGGGTTACAATGTGTCCATGCTATGGGTTACAATGTGTCCCTGCTATGCCATTGTATATCTTTTCAAGCTTAGTACATCTGACCCAGGGAATGTAAATAGAATTACTATCCCCCGTCTTCTCTTCCCATAATACAGTGCCCCCTGTTTATGACTTACCCCATTAAAATGTTAAGCTTGGATAACACCAAATATAATCTAACACAGAAGGCTGTACATGTTATTTCTTCTGCATCACAATAGTTATTCACCCCCTTTGTGTGAAGTCCCTGCACCATGCATTTCACTATGGAAGTGGGCGAGATGCAAGAACATGACTTGCCCTTCCGTATGAGTCCCGGAATTCTCCAATCTCCTGGACTTCTGGAGGAGCACTTTTTTTTTTTCCTAAATACAACCCATACTATATTGCCAGTAGAAGGGGCGGAGGGTGCACCATGGCTGACCAGCCATCTACCCCTAACTGTATTATATTCAATATTGAAGACTAAACAATACTCCATAGAGGGTATATATTTCCTTAAATAATAAAACTTTGCATCTAACTAAATATATCTGCTCCAAGAGTGATGGCACCTGCCTGGCTGTGAGCGGCATCCTCATGAATATACAAATGAAGCACCTGGCTCTTGTGTAATTGAAGAATCATTGATGTCACTGTTACTAATAACAGTGATCAGCACAAGTCCTGTTCTGAGATACCTGAGATCTCAAGTCATCATGGGAGAGCTGTCACAGACCCCTCGAGTTTCTCCTGCTCCGAGAGCAGGTTGCTTGGCGGCAATTGTGCATATAGCACAGGCAGGGCTGTAGGCGGCTGAGTGCAGCAGAGGGACACAGGCAGATGGCTGCAGTGGGGAACAGGCAGATGGCTGCAGCAGGGCACAGATGGCTACATCACTGCTGCCACAGTCCGCAGCCAAGCTCTGCTTCTGGTGACCCTCAGAATTGTCAGGGCCCGTCACGGTTGTCCCCCTAGTCACCTGTCGCCAGCCTGAGCACAGGGAAGGCTCAGGGGCGAGAAGACTAAAATTGCTCTGTGGAACTGCATTGTTGTATAAATGTAAACATTTTTAAATACTTATTGGGCGGTATTCAATGAGCCTGATTCGCCATGTTTTTATGGCGAATTTGTGCTGTTTGGCGAATTTTTGACTAAAACGGTGAATCACCCTATTCAATGACCAGATGGCGAATACATTTGAAGGTTTTTTTCGCCATGATTCACCGAGTAGCAATCGCTATCTTTTTATGGTGAAGTGTAATGTGAACTTTTAAAATAAAGTGTTTTGTTTTTTACATTTGGTGTCAAAAAATCAGGAATTTTATTCTGAGGAGGGGCATGCTATTTTTATTCATGTGCTGTAAGCACATGAATATATATTTAATTTTTAAAAAATTATTATTATTATTTTTTTTTTTACACAGCAGCCAGCAGGGGGCGCCGGAGCCCAGCCGCTCATTAGATATTCATATATTCACTACACCCGATCGTTACATATGCACGATCGGGTGTAGTGAATATACCCGGTCCCCTGCTGGCACCCCCGGGGGGCAGCCTGTGCTGCCTGGCACCCGGGGAGCCCACCTCCTAAACAGGATTCGCTGCACCTCGCCGGTATTCACATTGAATACCGCCCATTGTGTACCAGGGGAAAGCCGGAGGTATTGGAGATAGTGGGGTAAATGTATTAGCCGTGTTTTGTTTTTTACATTTGGTGTCAAAAAATCAGGAATTTTATTCTGAGGAGGGGCATGCTATTTTTATTCATGTGCTGTAAGCACATGAATATATATTTAAAAAAAAAAAAAAAAAAATTTTTTTTTTTTTTTTACACAGCAGCCAGCAGGGGGCGCCGGAGCCCAGCCGCTCATTAGATATTCATATATTCACTACACCCGATCGTTACATATGCACGATCGGGTGTAGTGAATATACCCGGTTCCCTGCTGGCACCCCCGGGGGGCAGCCTGTGCTGCCTGGCACCCGGGGAGCCCACCTCCTAAACAGGATTCGCTGCACCTCGCCGGTATTCACATTGAATACCGCCCATTGTGTACCAGGGGAAAGCCGGAGGTATTGGAGATAGTGGGGTAAATGTATTAAGCCTGGTTAAGAGATAAAGTAGGAGGTGATAATGCGCCAGCCAATCAGCTATGTTTGAAAATGACAGCTAGAAGTTGATTGGCTGATACGATATCACCTTCCACTTTATCTCTTCATCAGGCCTAATACATCTGCCCCAATGCAGCTCCCGCTCCGGTCTGTCAGCCCCTGCAGCAGCTGTCAACATAGTTTTCAATGCCGTATTTAACAAACGGCCATCAGCTCATTGACTGCAATGTGGGCAGTGCTGTCAGGAAAGGTCTGCAGGTGGTCACGCATAGGTCAGCACCGTTTTCGCACTGGGCATGTGCCGCTTGGATGCTGGGCATGTGCAGTAGCCACAAAGGAGGCTGCCAGTATAAATAATGTGAAGGTGGATACGTTCCCTTGGGATACGGTCATTAGGTCGGTCCTATTTAGGTTGACATGCATTGGGTTGACCGTTGAAGGTCAACAGTGCTTAGGTCGACATGTGAAATAGGGCGACATGGCTAAATTTGACAGGGTTGGAAGGTCGACACAAGCATTAGGTCAACAATGGGATGGTCAACAGTCAAAAGGTCGTCATTAGTTTTTCATGTTATTTTGAGCCGACAGTATTTCATGCCCCACCATCCACTACGGCACGGTCGGAGAATAAAGTAATGTGCTGAGCGCAGGATGGCGAGTGCAGCGAGACATGCAAGGGGACGCAGCACACTGATGGTAACTATGTTGACATTCAGAACAAATAAACTGACAATTTTATGTCGACCTTTTAACTGTCGACCTTCCCATTGTCAACGTAATGCTTGTGTCTACCTCCCAATCCTGTCGACATTGGTCATGTTGACCTATTTCATGTGTCAGCACAAGCCCTGATCACCTTCAATGGTCGACTCAATGACCCAAACCCGTTCATTACTTCTACGTGGGGTTGGCTTTCACAGTCCAGGTGACATATATCAAGATAAGTATCAGTAATATTTTGGGGACACTGCAATTTGTAATCATTATGCCCCTAAGAGAGGGGACATATGAAACATCTCCATTATCTGCTGCGGTGCCCCATTATTAAATAGCCCCGATTCCCTAAATTGAAAACAGCCCTTTCGGGAGGATTGGATACTATGGGTGAAATGTAATAGGATGAGAGATTCATAAAGTGACAGATTTGGTAAGAAATCTCCAGGTTTTTTAAAGCGGCAATCATTTACACGGCAAAATCACACTGGTTTTGCAGTGTAAATGATTGCCGCTTTAAATAACCTGGAGATTTCTTACCAAATCTCTCATCCTATTACATTTCACCCAATATTTCAATTAATAAATACACTCATAATCTGCTACTTTGAAATTGTGGAATGAACGTACAGATTTCATAGTTTACGTACTGTAAGGTGTTTTGGAAAACATACGACTCCTAAGTGGTACATAATCTACAGTACATGGAAGTATCATATTCACTAACCACAGCATTATGGGCCTTATTCTGGTTGGTGCGGTCAGATGCGTATTTTCAGACAGAAACAGAGTGTTCTTAGCCCCGCCTTTCGTACGGATCGTTCACACCGTCTGAATGCGGTAATACGCCGACCGAACGGACCGCGAGTGGATGTTTCATGTGAACGCCTCCTCCATCTGTGGGAACCTCCCCCATCATTTGATGGTTGCCGACCATCGAATGCTGGACCGAGTGGTCAGGCAGCACCGAGTGCTCCAGACCACTCGGACATTTCTCAGTGCAAACGCAGGGATATGGGCGGCCAGCTGACATCCGGCTATGTCATATGTCCGCCCCCACACGTGCGTCACGGCCGGATTACCATACGTACACCCAGCATTTTTATGGGGACCCCCATGAAACACAGAGCGTACGCATATGGTAATGAGCCCAAACAGCCCTCCACGCCCCTCTCCACCCCCTGTTCGGATTGGAAAGAATTCACGCCGTATTCGGACATGTGCGGCGTTCGCACATGCGCAGATAAGCCTCTGCACATGCGCAAACACCAACCATCGGCTATCCACATTCGGAGCCATCCGAGTCAATCAGAATAATGCCCTATGCTCTCTGTTTGTTCCTAATTATCATACAGCTATTGTGTGATTGTCCGCTCATTATATGTCCAGTTTGGTGATATATACATTAAATACCTGTCTGTGGCTCTTTGTTCCTCAATTCCATATATAAATGATATTCCTGATCTATCAGACAGCAGGACACATAGCGTTGTGATGTTCAATCAAGAGCAAATCTCTTTGACACAACCTGGCCTGGCTTGATTGCCCATTATGCCTGTTTTATTGTGTGTCATGAGCGACATGGCCTTAATGTACTGTAGATGAAAGCCATCAGCCCAATGACTACAAAGTGTTACTGAACCTTACCCCAACAATTGCTTGGCCTGATTAGTGATATGCTGGAGGCTGGTGGCAGTGACTGTACTCAGCATGGGCTCATGCTAGCATATCATGTATTACTTCTAACGTTTCCACAATTGATCTGGGAATATAGAAATAGGAATTACACCGTGCACAGGATGGAATATAAAGGCTGCATCACACTTTAATACATGCAGCTCACATAGGATCTAAAAAAAGGGTTTTAGATTGTAAATTTCATTGGGCCAGGTACTGTACTGATTATTCACTTGTCACATGCCCAAGTAGTGATGCCATAGAGGCATGAAGTGGAGGCACTAATCTGGGTTCCAGTAAGGTTTCTCATCTGACGGACCCTATAACCAATTACCTGCGTCACCAAGACCTATAGAAATAATTCTAGTATAATTACAGAACAATGTACATTATTGTAAAGGTGTGTACACACGGCAGGATATGCCGTGAGGTGCGAGTCCCGACGCGATCAGATCGCATCGGGACTCGTATGTCGCGGCATGCCAGAGGGGCACAATTTACACTATATAGTGCAGATCTGCACTATATAGTGTTGCCTTAAGTCAACCTCACAATGCTGGTGCTAGGGATCACTACATGGGTAGAATGCTACTTAGAGCATTTTACCCATACAGGTATTATAACTCTAAACATGCCTATAAATGAGGGCTGGCCAAACTGGTCCTAGAGATCTACTAACGGTCCACTTTTCCAAATTACCTAGCTGGTGCACAGCTGTAGTCATTACTAACTCACATTCCCCAGGTCACCTAGCTGGTGCACAGCTGTAGTCATTACTAACTGTCACATTCCCCAGGTCACCTAGCTGGTGCACAGCTGTAGTCATTACTAACTGTCACATTCCCCAGGTCACCTAGCTGGTGCACAGCTGTAGTCATTACTAACTGTCACATTCCCCAGATCACCTAGCTGGTGCACAGCTGTAGTCATTACTAACTCACATTCCCCAGGTCACCTAGCTGGTGCACAGCTGTAGTCATTACTAACTGTCACATTCCCCAGGTCACCTAGCTGGTGCACAGGTGTAGTCATTACTAACTGTCACATTCCCCAGGTCACCTAGCTGGTGCACAGCTGTAGTCATTACTGTCACATTCCCCAGGTCACCTAGCTGGTGCACAGCTGTAATCATTACTAACTGTCACATTCCCCAGACCACCTAGCTGGTGCACAACTGTAGTCATTACTAACTGTCACATTTCCCAGGTCACCTAGCTGGTGCACAGCTGTAGTCATTACTAACTGTCACATTCCCCAGACCACCTAGCTGGTGCACAGCTGTAGTCATTACTAAATGTCACATTCCCCAGACCACCTAGCTGGTGCACAGCTGTAGTCATTACTAACTGTCACATTCCCCAGACCACCTAGCTGCTGCACAGCTGTAGTCATTACTAACTGTCACATTCCCCAGACCACCTAGCTGCTGCACAGCTGTAGTCATTACTAACTGTCACATTCCCCAGACCACCTAGCTGGTGCACTGCAGTAGTCATTACTAACTGTCACATTCCCCAGACCACCTAGCTGGTGCACAGCTGTAGTCATTACTAACTGTCACATTCCCCAGACCACCTAGCTGGAGCACAGCTGTAGTCATTACTAAATGTCACATTTTGAAACCTGCTGCATTCATTCCTACTATAGATCCACAGGTGGCCTGAGACACATGAGCTGTTGATAGATCTTGGGGACAGGTGCTAGTCATTGGTTTGGTGTGGATCCAATGATGTGTACTAGCCACTGTACTAGCCACGTCAACAAGGGGAGAGAACCAACTTGTGTAGTGTCGGCATTGGGTAGGGTAATTGGGGACCAGAGTCTTTCATTGTTTGAAACCACTGATGGGCATACCTGCTGTCAGTCACACAGAGGAGGCAATCATGAAAGGGATTAGTGACTAAGTTGCACAATGGGGGGGGTGTGTGCTATATACTGGGTCTTGTGCCATCAATGGCACTTGGACTTCAGCCATTAATGAGAAAAATGAAAAAAATGGCAAAGGACTTCAGCCATTAATGAAAAAAACATCATCAATTGATTGCAAACCTACAATGGCTGTTGTTAACCATTATTGGTTGATGGCCATTCCTAGAATAGGAAAAAATAGGTTTCCATAATAGGGTTGTCCACTGTGGCACCCGCGATCAGTGGGTAATGGTTCAATCCTGTAATTTAACCTTAATCCCCCCCCTCCATATGACTAGGCTGCAGCAAACCTACCATCTCCGAAACATTGACCAGAAAATGTTCTCTTCTCAAAGTAATGCAACCGAAGCATTCCAAATATGCAGGTCCTCACTACTGCTGGGAGACTACTAGGGGAGACTCCAGATCCCCACTGCTAGCGCTAACATCACCCAAGTGTGGATATTTCTTTACAGCTTCACAATGTGTTCATTCCAAGGCTCCATTGTCAGGAGAGCTGAGGGGATATGGTCACTAGGCTGACCCTAGGAAGGTCAATGTGCACTGGGCCCTAATAATATACAACAGAAGAGATGGGCGAAGAGACACATAAATAATATAAACGCACCAGATAGACATCTTCCTGGTTCAGATCCGATATCAGGGATTCTGCCTAAGGGTCATGTTTATTAAGGTATATGTAACACAGAGGAGAAGAAAGTCAGTGGAAAACCAATGAGGGATACAGAAAATTATATAACAAGCCTTTAAAAAGTACAAGATAATGCGGGACCCAGAGGAGGCGTTGGAGCTGAGAGGTGCGCGCGATACACAACAAGCAAAGCCAGTGCTTAGTGCTAAATATTCAAACAACCTCTAGAACAGGGGAGGAACAGTGTTTTAGCACTCAAGCCAGAGATGTCTGACCGCAACAACCAACATGGAAATTAGCCATTCAGAATTTTTTGTTAACCATGATGCAATTCAGTGGGACTCAAGGTTACTAAATATATAACACGTATTATTGAAACTATGGCTTTATCATATGAGATTTAAAAACCCGCTTTATAATTTCTGGGAATTATATGCATGGGTTTGTAAATGTCTTCAAGCCATTTTTACGTATATCTGTTACTTTCTGGCGTTTGTCTCTGCAATTTCAGTCATGTCTTTACGTTATCAGGTAGTGTCTAATTCATAACCTGAATGTGACGGGACAACCAAAACTGCTGTCTGGATTCAACTGCAACCAATGCAGAGAGCCGGAAACAGTTTGATTGCATCCAAGGTTAAACCCTGTTTTTCTATCTGGTGATACAACGTCCAGGCTGTAAAGCACAGGATGAATCCCCAAATATAAAGTAATGCTTTAGAAAGAGTGATAGGAGGTAATATACATCTCTGGAGGCGGACAGCTGCTCTAATGCAGTTTGCAAAGTTACTAATCCTTATTTTACATTTTATGATAACTTTTACTCTCTAGTGCCCATTGGGCCTAATTCAAAGTGCATCGCTATTCAGAGAATTTGCAAATCAAGGGATTGTCGAACGACCGTTTGTTGCAAATGGTCGTTCGACAATCCCTTGATTTGCGAATGCGCGGGGGAAAATGTGCATGGAATGTAAACGCAATGTGGCCGGAGCTTGACTGACAGGAAGCCAGCGTTTGGGAAGCCAGTTCGGCAGTGTGGCGGGTGGAGTTTACGCAGCCTAGCGAGCTGGTCTGAATCGGGCCCTGAATTAGGCCCATTCTCCTAGTTGCTGTGATGCAAATGAAGGTTCTGTTGCAGTTTGGAAATTGTTCTCATTGGATTGCAATTTAAATCGCTTGTTTGTGTGATTTAAAGGCTAAGACATAAAACATTGCCACTTAGTCAAATCTACTAGACAGTGAGCGTCATCCAATCACAGCTCGGCTCTCATCCTGTGTTTTCTTTCACCTCATCGTATTAGCTCCAGCTGAAGTGTTTTACTGTACATCCACTTTAGGGAATGTAATGAGCGTCTTTTAGGATATGCGCTAATGAAACTCCTGATCTGGAAGAATAACGTTGTGGGTTAGCGGGCTGAACATTGTGCATTGTTGGCTTTAATGAGAGGATATTCTGTGAGGACCAGTGACAGAATTGGCACAATTAGGCCAGAGGCTCACTACATCTGTGTGCAGAGAGCGGCTGATATGTTCCCATACGATGGCGTTCCGTGCTAAGGGAGCTCAGGTCTCTCAGGATGTTTTATGCTTCAGTTAAACCATCTGTAAATTTCCAGGAATTTAAATATGGAGTCTGTGACATCCGTCCGCAGCTGGGCGCAAGGCGGTGCCCCTCCGACAGCACACACTTTCATTCGTTATCTCTGAACACATCAGATTGTTGAGGCTCTCCTGGGGATTCAGTGATGCAGTGCACCTAGAGAAAGACTACAAGACCTACTGGATTAGTGTATACCAGAGTTTGTTATTGGGACAGGATGCCCACTATGAGACTGCTACAGGCTGCTCCTGATCATTGCAATAACACAAGAGCTGGCGGTAATGAGTACTGAGGTCACAGAGCCATTATTACCTCCTATACAGCAGTACTGTATATGATCTGTGTCCAGGCCCGCCGCTAGAAATGTTGGGGCCCGGGACTGACCTTCAATCGGCACAGCGCCCCCGACCGTATGCATGCCTGCCCCCCACCCCCATTACTTACCAGCGGCGGCGGCATCGGCATCAAGCCCCTCTGTGTCCTAGGCTCGGCGCTCTGCAGGCTGCACTGTGCATTGTGCATACCTGGATGGGGTCTGCCGGGTTGGGGAGGCCCGGTGGCGGGTTGCGGATGCGGGGGGAGGGTGATCCGTGCCACTGGGGGCAGCTGCCCTGGCCCCTGTAGAGGCCGGGGTCCGGGACAGCTGTAACCACAGCACACCCCTGTCGGCGGCCCTGTCTGTGTCCGGAGCCCTCTAGGCATCTGGGCCCCATATAAATGACACCCACTGTACCCTCTATGGCCACAGTATACTGAAGCAGTACACTGAAAAAAAATTTAATGACAGAAAATAGGAATATATATACACATATATGCATACAGTAATGTGCAGTACACTAGATGCAGTACACAATGCATACATACCTGCTTGCCATATGAGGTTGCTTCACCTGCAAAGGCTAATGTCCCTATCAAATGACCTCCAAATCTCATCCTGGGCACTCAGAAATTGTCGCACTGTGTCTGCCTTAACTTGGAAATTGTTGCTACCCAATGGTCACAGCAGTCCATCTCGTCACAAACAGAAGCAGTTTATTTAAAAGTTCAGACAGGGTTGTCATGGCAATCACATATCAATCCTTATTCTCCTCTCTCCAGCACAATATTCATATAGGTTACATCAGATTACAGCAGTTCAGCTTTGCCTTTCATTCACTTCAATGGCAACAGCAGAATAAACAATGATGGGACAGGAATACATTAGATTCAGGGAATCAGTAGTGTGGCAGTTGCACACTGAGATTTTTTTCTGTGCGTTCTCCCCCTATTTACTGGGGGGATCTCTGCAGTCTATCTACTGGGATCTCTCCTGGACACATCGATGGGGACCATTCACGCCTCACGTGGTTTCCTACCACTCACCCAGACCCTCCTCTCCCAAGACTCACACCTTCCTTCCTGCAGCTAGGGTACCTCTGAAGGTGGGGATCCCCCTTGTTTCTTCCACTGCTGCCTCATGCTGTTGCCCTCTCATACTGCGAATCAGGATATCTCTTACTCTTCCTAGCAGTACCCACATGCTGATGCATAATGCCATGAACCGCAGAGGCTGTCCACGTTCCCAGGCCTGTCTCTCATCCTCGCCTCAGCTCACACTGAACTACAGCCTGTCCTGTGTGTCCTTTGTTCTCAAACATCCTGTCCATTCCCCTTAATGTCCAAGAAGCTGGACCCCTTACTTTCTGTCCTAACCCCTACATGTGACACGGTCTGCAAGAACTGATTTAACTGGTCATGAACTGCCCCACTCACTGAGAAGGCTGCATAGCTATTTTACAACTTTTCACTAAATTAACCCCGCAATTAACATTTACAATATACAAGCACTGTGTAGAATTAGGGTCCCTTTACTGCTGAAATGTTTTGATTCAAATATTGTATATTGTAATATTGTAAGAATAAAAGCCCCAAACTTTTACTGCATTTGCTAAATACTGTACATATATACACACAGATGTGAAGTACTGTCCTGTATATAATCATTTCTGCGTGTACTGCATATCTCAAAAGGGTTAAAAAATTAATAATATGCATACTAAGCCCAAACAACCTTATTTATAAGTATATCTATAGAGTATACAGTAAAGTGGCGCAAAACTTTGTAGAAGGAACAGAAAAGTGGGGATACAGTAGTATTACACTCTGCATTACTCTGCAACTATGCCAGGCATGCTACATGGTGTATGGGTTCTAGCTGTATGAGGCCACCTCTGTATATTCCCCACGCAAGAGATGATTTTTATGTCAGATGCCAGTTAACCTACCTGTATGTTTTTGGATCATGCAGGAAACCGCAGCAACCGTAGGAAGCTCACACACGCATGGGGAGAATATACAAGGGTCACACGGATAGTACCTTGCTGGAAATGTAACCCAGGAGCTCAGTGCTATGAGACAGCAAGCGAATCATTGCACCACCACATTCAGGCTGCCAGGGCGAGGTTTGCAGAACGCTGACGCAGAGCACCTAAAACAGGCATGTCCAATCTGTGGGCCTCCAGCTGGTGTGAAACTACACATCCCAGCATGCCTTGCCATAGTTTTAGCATTCCCTAATAGCAAAACTGTGGCAAGGCAAGATATGATTTATAGTTTCACAACAGCTGGATGGCCATCGTTTGGACATGCCTGACCTAAACCCACAGCAGGCAAAGACGTCTCAATGATACCACTAGTAGGCGTTGTGTAACCTAAGAAAAGATTAGCATCTATCAATTAATGCCATGTATCAGCGCCCACTTAAGAAGACTTTTACTCTATCGTGGTGTGATTAACAAAACACAACTGGCATCAACATCTACTTTCCTCATCGTTCATGATCTCTCTCACCCACACTCTTTCTCTCACTCTCTCTCTCTCTCAAGTGAAAATGAATGGAAGAGAAAATACATTATCAGAGGATCTTGGAACAGAACCAAGCGAGGATTCTGGCAGATTTTTACAACCAATGCCCCAGATGAGTTCTCGTCTTTTCTGCCTTATTTCCTCTTTACTGGATGGTGCTCACAGCACATGAGAAGTTGAATCTATGCTGTGTCTTCTCCAGCCAGGAAATACGGCTTCACGTCTACAAATAATCCTCCTTCTTCTCTATACACGTTTCCACCTCTTGTTACCTGTCACATTTCAGTAAAGTGTAGCAGTTCTTGTTGTAGAACTTTAGCGATAGAAGCGGCATCTTCCAGCTGTGTGTGATCGCCAATTCCCCAGCTGCTAGTTCCGCTGTGATCACTGGAAAACACGATGTGTGGTCTGGCGCCAATAACAGCTAAAAATAGCTTTAGTTTGTTGCAAAAATTTAATTACATCAATTTCTCTACCTCTGTCAGTTAAAGCACCACTGAGCATTGAAAAGTTACAAAGTGGAGAGTGATAAAGTACCAGTCAATTAGCCCCCAACTGTCATATGACAGACTGGCTTTGAAAAATGACAGTTAGGAGGTGTTTGGTTGGTTGTGTATCACTCTTCATTTTATCACTTATAAAAGCTTAGTACATCTGGCTCTCAGGGTGGGATGTATTAAAATACATCGCCACCCTTCGCCGCCCGCCGCGATGCCAGTGCATATGTACTAACATATGCGGCTGACATCGCGGTACGGTGACGGAGACCCCCCGCGATACCTGTACCATGGAGTGCGGGGGGTATCCGTCATCTCCCTGCCGCCTGCTTCCCCCCTTACGCCGGGGACAGCTAAGCAGGCTGTCCCCGGGGCCTCCTCCTCCCCCCTGCAGCCGGGAGGACGTCCGGCTGCGTTACTAGAGAGAGGAAGGGCTTACCTTCCTGGTCCAGGAGAACCTGGACCAGGTAAGCCTGAGGGAGGGGGAGAGGGGGGTCGGCGGGTTTGCGGCGGAGGTGTCAGGTGGCGAAAAGAAGCCCATATACCTACAATGCGGTATTGTGGCGGCGGCGTTTTAATACATAGGAAAATGCGAAAAACCGAGGGTTTTACCGCATTTTCCCCTTAGTACATCCCGCCCTCAGTCTTATGAGGCCTACACATGGGGCAATTTCAGGGCATTTTTCATTGCCCCTACATCGCTCCTTGTGTAGGGTCCATCGCGATAGCGTTGAGCGGCCCCGTGCATCACTATCGCCCGGTGATTAATATTCAGCATGCTGGATAAATCTAGTTAATCGCCGTTCAGGGCCAGTGATCCCACCGGAGAACACTGGCCCTGACAGATCGCTCAGCACACAGCGCTGACGCATTGCTTTGTAGCGTTGCATGCTGAGCGATCTGCATTGCTCAGATCGCTCAGCATTGTCGCACCGTGTGTGTCGTCCCTTTATAACCTCTGCTTTTCTTAATCTATGCCACATCTCTTGGCATAATCAGCTTTTTTGTATTTCGGTATCATCTGTACGCAGATGATAGTCCAAACTACCTATCCTCCCAGACTTGTCACCATCTGTATTGGTCCGTGTCACAGAATGACTTTCTGCCAATTCATCCTGGATGTCATCTTGCCACCTCAAACTGAATATAATAGTGTAATCCAAGCTCTCATTATCTCGCACATTGTTATTGTAATAGTCTTCTTACTGCACTTACCAAAAGACTCTTATCTCTACAATCCATCCTGAATGCAGCTGAGCTTCCTCCATAGACAGAGATTACGTGTTGTCTTCGGTCAACTGACCCACAAAGTTTTTCAAAGTACATAAAAAGAAAGAAAGGCAAACCTAATTCACCATGGACTGCTGAAAATTCCAAAATCAAGTAATTATCCAACGACTGCACGGGAACCAAATAGCAAAATAATATCCGTACACATAGATATCGCAGAGTAGTCAGAATGACAGGAAGACAGTGTTTAGGGGCATTTTCTAGGTGTATTTGTGAATACGCAGGTGTGCCCGGATGTTTTTCTGGTGGGTCTCTGACCACTTCCAGCCTGGTTCTTGTTCTTGAGCAGATTAGTAGAAGCTCTAGGGTTGTGGCCGGTGAACAGGGGTAAATTACCCCAAACAACTTCTACACTTCTACACATGCCTCTGGCGGAAATAGTGGCCGTCTCCTATTCAATGCTGCCATTTCCGACAGCATTGAAGGCATTTTCCAACAAAACAGATCCGATCGGATCTGTTTTGTCGGAAACGGCTGCGGATTGTTGAATTAACGTCTGTTTTTTTGCCAATCCACGGCTGTTTTCACCAATCCTTGGACTTTTCGACACTCGACTGTCGAGTTGCAGTTCAGAGAAGCAAAAACGGCCTGGGATTCCGACTCAGAATCCCTGACTGAATACCCCAAGTATGTAAGCTTCTACACGAGTATGACCTTGATGACTAGGGTCATGCCTAAAAGAAGGTCCACTGGCCATCACAGTAGTATCATCTCCAAGCGTCCACTGCTAGATGGAAGACCAGGGTTGCTGGAAGACCCGGGTCAAGTGTGGAAGGTGACGATCAGGTAATAACCCGTGTTCATCACCCACGGAGGAAAATATTGAAACCCGAGCTTCAGCGGGTTAAAGCCAATATTTATATCTGCAAGGGGTATTAGGTAGGGTTCCCGAAGTTGAGGCAAGCTATTATTGGAGTACGCCGACAAAGGCTACCATTATTGACACACAATATCTGCCCCAGACCAGAGGGCTTGTTGAGTAGGAAGATGCCATATTTTTAGCCCTATTTTAACAGATTTCTGGCAAATATTAGTTTAACAAAGATGCCCTTATATGTTATGAATTATATATTGATCATTGACCACACTGATCAATCTGCTGCTTTTTCCTTTAAAGCCGCAGATATATTTTTACATACTGTAGGTGGAAATAGGTTACAGTAGGATTGAGCAGGCAGAAACTATCCCAATAACCTAATGACTCTTCTCGCACATAAGACTTGTCGTCTTGTTTCTGATGATGATGACATCTGTGAGATGTGGGACAGAATTTCTCAGGTCCTGCTGCATCAAAGAATCTTTGATTCCTAACCCGCGACCCCCACTCTCACCATGAAGTACCTTCAAACACTTATTGGGCCGCTTCTGTTCTTTGTGTAACCCCTCGCTTGCCGGAGAAAGAAGCGACAGAGTAGGATTTGGAGGACTGAGGCTGTGAATCTCTGTAGGAACAGTGCTAGCGGTCTGACGTACAGATTCCTACCCTCTCCCCAGCTGTCCTCTGTTTGATGTGTGAATTCCGCATACAAAGCCATTGAGTCTATCCGCAGCACAAATATTCCCAATGACACACAGCTTGGAGATCTGTAACCATCATCTCCGACTCGCTGGTCTCAGTAACTGAGTCTCAATAATAAGACTTTGGGGATTAATCAGGGACCAGTTTTTGTGTTATAGTACCGTCACATAAATCAATATGACAGAATCATACTTACTCTTTGTATACTGTTGTCATTTATGACTGTTCCATAATAGGACTTATTGTTCCATAAACACTGGCTTCAGAGAGAACTATTTCTAAGTGACAGTACAGAGTGTATATGTGTGCGCTTGGGGGAAGGGGGGGTCTGGCGGGTGACACATTTATGGGATACAAAGGATTCCAGATTTAACACTGCATTTATCATACAAGTATAAATGTAGGTCACCTGTTCCTTGGGCTAAAATAGACATAGAGTACGTATCCGGCAAAAGGGTCAAGGTTAGTACCGGTGTGACATGTTGCTGCATTGCTGGGGTCAGACCTTGCACTACAGGGGGGCTGAAAATAAATGGATCAGGAGAAGAGCTTTCATGGAGGCCTATAAATCCGATTATCGGATCATCTTTTGTCCCTGTATGTGTCTCCCTGTCACTCTCCTGTCCCTGTGTGTGTCTCCCTGTCACTCTCCTGTCCCTGTGTGTGTCTCTCTGTCACTCTCCTGTCCCTGTGTGTGTCTCCCTGTCACTCTTCTGTCCCGGTATGTGTCTCCCTGTCACTCTCCTGTCCCTGTATGTGTCTCCCTGTCACTCTCCTGTCCCTGTGTGTGTCTCCCTGTCACTCTCCTGTCCCTGTGTGTGTCTCTCTGTCACTCTCCTGTCCCTGTGTGTGTCTCCCTGTCACTCTTCTGTCCTGGTATGTGTCTCCCTGTCACTCTCCTGTCCCTGTACGTGTCTCCCTGTCACTCTCCTGTCCCTGTGTGTGTCTCCCTGTCACTCTCCTGTCCCTGTGTGTGTCTCTCTGTCACTCTCCTGTCCCTGTGTGTGTCTCCCTGTCACTCTCCTCTCCCTGTATGTGTCTCGCTGTCACTCTCCAGTCCCTGTATGTGTCTCCCTGTCACTCTCCTGTCCCTGTGTGTGTGTGTCTCTCTGTCACTCTCCTGTCACTGTATGTGTCTCTCTGCCTCTCCCCTGTCCCTGAATGTCTCTCTGTCATTCTTCTGTCCCTGTATCTGTCTCCCGGTCACTCTTCTGTCCCGGTATGTGTCTCCCTGTCACTCTCCTGTCCCTGTGTGTGTCTCCCTGTCACGCTCCTGTCCCTGTGTGTGTCTCCCTGTCACACTCCTGTCCCTGTATGTGTCTCCCTGTCACTCTCCTGTCCCTGTATGTGTCTCCCTGTCACTCTCCTGTCCCTGTGTGTCTCTCTGTCACTCTCCTGGGCCTGTATGTGTCTCTCTGTCACTCTCCTGTCCCTGTATGTGTCTCTCTGTCACTCTCCTGTCCCTGTATGTGTCTCTCTGTCACTCTCCTGTCCCTGTGACTCTCTGTCACTCTCCTGTCCCTGTATGTGTCTCCCTGTCACTCTCCTGTCCCTGTATGTGTCTCCCTGTCACTCTCCTGTCCCTGTATGTGTCTCCGTCACTCTCCTGTCCCTGTATGTGTCTCCGTCACTCTCCTGTCCCTGTATGTGTCTCCGTCACTCTCCTGTCCCTGTATGTGTCTCCGTCACTCTCCTGTCTCTGTATGTGTCTCCCTGTCACTCTCCTGTCCCTGTATGTGTCTCTCTGTCACACTCCTGTACCTGTGTGTGTCTCCTTCACTCTCCTTTCCCTGTATGTGTCTCCCTGTCACTCTCCTGTCCCTGTATGTGTCTCGCTGTCACTCTCCTGTCCCTGTATGTGTCTCCATGTCACTCTCCTGTCCCTGTGTGTCTCTCTGTCACTCTCCTGTCCCTGTGTGTGTCTCTCTGTCACTCTCCTGTCCCTGTATGTGTCTCCCTGTCACTCTCCTGTCCCTGTATGTGTCTCTCTGTCACTCTCCTGAGCCTGTATGTGTCTTTCTGTCTGTCACTCTCCTTCCCCTGTATGTGTCTCCGTCACTCTCTTGTCCCTGTATGTGTCTCCCTGTCACTCTCCTGTCCCTGTGTGTGTCTCCCTGTCACACTCCTGTCCCTGTGTGTGTCTCCCTGTCACTCTCCTGTCCCTGTATGTGTCTCCCTGTCACTCTCCTGTCCCTGTATGTGTCTCCGTCACTCTCCTGTCCCTGTGTGTCTCTCTGTCACTGTCCTGTCCCTGTGTGTCCCTCTGTCACTCTCCTGTCCCTGTGTGTCCCTGTTCCTCTCCTGCCCCTGTGTGTGTCTCCCTGTCACTCTCCTTTCCCTGTGTGTGTGTGTGTGTCTCTCTCTGTCACTCTCCTGTCCCTGTGTGTGTCTCCCTGTCACACTCCTGTCCCTGTGTGTGTCTCCCTGTCACTCTCCTGTCCCTGTATGTGTCTCCCTGTCACTCTCCTGTCCCTGTATGTGTCTCCGTCACTCTCCTGTCCCTGTGTGTCTCTCTGTCACTGTCCTGTCCCTGTGTGTCCCTCTGTCACTCTCCTGTCCCTGTGTGTCCCTGTTCCTCTCCTGCCCCTGTGTGTGTCTCTCTGTCACTATCCTGTCCCTGTGTGTGTGTGTGTGTCTCTCTCTGTCACTCTCCTGTCCCTGTATGTGTCTCTCTGTCACTATCCTGTCCCTGTGTGTGTCTCTCTGTCACTCTCCTGTCCCTGTATGTGTCTCTCTGTCACTCTTCTGCCCCTGTGTGTGTCTCCCTGTCACTCTCCTTTCCCTGTGTGTGTGTGTCTCTCTGTCACTATCCTGTCCCTGTGTGTGTCTCTCTCTGTCACTCTCCTGTCCCTGTATGTGTCTCTCTGTCACTATCCTGTCCCTGTGTGTGTCCCTCTGTCACTCTCCTGTCCGTGTGTGTGTCTCCCTGTCACTCTCCTGTCCCTGTGTGTGTCTCCCTGTCACTCTCCTGTCCCTGTGTGTGTGTCTCTGTCACTGTCCTGTCCCTGTTTGTGTCGCTCTGTCACTCTCCTGTCCGTGTGTGTGTCTCCCTGTCACTCTCCTGTCCCTGTATGTGTCTCTCTGTCACTGTCCTGTCCCTGTGTGTGTCCCTCTGTCACTCTCCTGTCCGTGTGTGTGTCTCCCTGTCACTCTCCTGTCCCTGTATGTGTCTCTCTGTCACTCTCCTGTCCCTGTATGTGTCTCTCTGTCACTCTCCTGTCCCTGTATGTGTCTCTGTCACTCTCCTGTCCCTGTATGTGCCTCCCTGTCACTCTCCTGTCCCTGTGTGTGTCTCCCTGTCACTCTCCTGTCCCTGTGTGTGTCTCCCTGTCACTCTCCTGTCCCTGTGTGTGTCTCCCTGTCACTGTCCTGTCCCTTTGTGTGTCCCTCTGTCACTCTCCTGTCCCTGTGTGTGTCTCCCTGTCACTCTCCTGTCCCTGTGTGTGTCTCCCTGTCACTGTCCTGTCCCTGTGTGTGTCCCTCTGTCACTCTCCTGTCCGTGTGTGTGTCTCTCTGCCTCTCCCCGGTCCCTGTATGTGTCCCTGACTATTATCTGTCGTACTCTGCAGTTCTGTGTCTGTGTCCCTGCTGCTGTACTGTGTGTGAGTCGGGTGCTGGCTGCGCACAGTCAGATCCATTAGGAAGGGGTCATTAGAGGAGGCCTGGAAATATTTTTAGAAGGAGAGTGGCACAGTATGATATGCGAGAGGATGCGGCTGAGAGATCAGGAAAATGAGGCTGTCACTCTGTTACCAGCAGGAGGATAATTGGGGGAGCACAGGTCTCGGGTGGTGGTTTGAGCACCTGTTCCAATAAAAACAAGTAAACTTTGGCTCAGGCACATTAAGGAGGTAGATTGGGGATGTACCAATGTCAATATATTGGGGAGCTGAAATGAAACGCATCCTTTGGCTACCTGTGGGGCGTATACGGCATCTTTAGTCTGTGTGAAGGAGAATGATACTTATGGTGGTAAAAGTACACAGAAAGTAATAATCTGCTGAATGTCACCGTAGTCAGCTGTGACATATGCTGTACTTATTGCTGGTCCACCTGCAGCTCCAGGAGTCACCATAATTAGATCACCAGCTTCTTGTAGATCTCCAGAGGTGTGTGCCATGCAAGAGGACCGGAGTTGGCTACCCCTGGACTACTGTGTGGTGTCCCTGGGAGGGCTGGGCCTGGTCTCATGTGGATGGGGTATGGCCTATCACAGCAACCCCTGTTTTGTCATTTTGGGAGCGTGCCCAGCGCTCCTCGAGCAACTGGGCAACCTCCCTGCACTGATAGATGCCATCTATTCAGTGATTACCGGGCGGGTGCTACAGCGAGACAGTGTCCAATTAGCGGGAATGTCCCACTGTAATTGGGACAATTGTAAAGTATGCAGTGTTAATAAAGAGCAATGTAATGTGTATAAGGAGCAATAAGATGTGGTGTAACATGAATAAGGAGCAATGGGTCAAAGGCGCAACTAGCCGAGTGGGGACCAACCAAAATGCCTAGGATATCAAATTATTCAGGGCCAGCTCTGGATCTACCTGCAGCAGCAGTACATAGTCTGTCGCCTTACAAACGCAATAGAGAAACTGCCTGGGGTTTAGTGGGTAATTATTAGGGATGTGCACCGGCCACTTTTCGTGTTTTGGGTTCTGATTACCTTGAGGTTTTGGGTTCTAATGGGTTTTGCCAAAACACCCCCTAAACATTTTGTGTTTGGATTTTTTTGGTTTTTGGGTTCTGTTTTTTTTTTTTTTTTAAAGCATAAAAACTGCTCACATCGCAGAATTAGTTTTTTTTTTTTTTTTTTGCTCCTACGCTATATTAACCTCAATTTCCACTCATTTCCAGTATATTCTAAACACCTCACACCTCACAATATTGTTTTTAGGGCAAAAGGTTGCACCGAGGTAGCTGGATAACTATGTTAATATATAATTAAATTAATTAAATATTAATAATATAGCAGCCGCTATTTAAAACCTCGCAAAATCCGGCGCCGGGTGATGACGTTGCAGACGGACCCGAGTTAGGCGGGAATCTCAGAGCGCTGCTCGGAACCAGGCTCGGAATGATGACGTCCGTGGGGGCTCGGATCTCTGGAATCCGAGTCTGCACATCTCTAGTAATTATTATGGAGAGCGGTGATTTCTCACAGACTGAGCTATACTAATGAAGCAGTCAGGAACTTGAGGCAGTGTCACCAAACTGTCAGCTCCGTATACACACAAAGAACGTACAGGCTACAGCGTTTCACTGTTTGATGCCTTCTCCCAATCCCAGGTCATTAGAAAAAAACATTCTTGGTGGAAGAAAAGACCATTTACACAATGTACAGTAGGAAATAACACTCAAAGTGAACGTTATTGGGCATTGTATTAAGTTATCAATACCTCTCCCTTTAATTCCCTAATCATGTGGAAGTTGATAATCTTTACATTTCCCCTGTGATTTGTCACCTATGCACAGTATGCTTTAATTCGGGAACACAAACGGTCTCTTCAGCTCTTGTATGTAGAAGACAGATGTCACCATTGTCTAGTCATTGTCTGTTCCTGTAATGCCTGTGACAGTTCCCTCGCTGCCTTTTTTTTGGCAAACAGCAGCGTTGTTGACCTGACTTCATTTAATAATTACATTGCAATGTGTCAGGACAGTATGACAAAAGCTCAAACTCATTATACTCTGCCTTTGGAGTGAAATGTCACATGTTGCTCTTGCTATATTTTGCATTACGTGTTCTAGATCGCATCAGCGAACAGGCAATATTGCAGGTTTGCTGACATCATGAGTGTCATCGGGGGAGAAGGCAGCACTTAGAGCTGGTGCTGCCTCCTCCATAGTGGGAATTGGAAAACGGGTAGCTTGACACGATTAACCCGTTCACACTGCACAGTAACACGGCAACGAACCGGTAAGAGCCATTCGCTTTACCCGGTTTGTATTGCTGTGTTACCAGTTAGCTGTCTGGTTCGCCGGCCCCAGGGGGGGGGGCTGCTGTCGGGTTTGCCGGGGGGGGGGGGGGGGGGGGGTGGTGGAAGTGTGCTGTCAGGTTCGCTGGGGGGGGGCCTGCTGTCGGGTTTGCCTCACCGGGCTAGGCTGCTTTGATCCACTTGAGTGACAGTGGCAGGGAGGAAAGCACGGCCCAGCTGTAGGGGGGCAGGTTGCGGGGGAGGGGGGCTTCACTCACCGGGCTCCAGCCCATGGCCGCCATCTTTATGCCCGGCAGCTGACCAGGGGAGAGGCAGCGGTCAGCGGGAAAAGCAGCCAAATCCAGGCCGGCCCACCGGGAAATGGCCCGGTTTCCCGGTGGCCCAATCCGCCCCTGAGCACCGTTAACACTGCTGCAGCAGCAGCTGGGTCATGTGCGCACTCACTGCAGGCATGAAACTGAAAGTAAACTACAGTTTCCTCAAAGCTTTAATTTACTCTTAGTTTCTTCCCTGTAGTGCTGTTAGTGCACCCGGCAGCCAGATGAAGATGGGGCTAGTATTCTCAGCTCCTGACACCCCCTCACCAGCCTTTCAAAAGATTTTATTAACCAGTCAGCAGGCTCTGGAGGAGCTGGAGCAGTCTGAAAAGGGGGCGGGGCTAAACGCAGGACCTCAGGATGAATGGTGAGTGTGTGACAAGGTGCACTCTATATTTATCTGTGTAAATAGGTACTTATGTATTATCTGGGCTCCCATGTTAAATGCACCCCTTTTTTTCATACCCCTACTATCCAACTACGCATGGAGTTGATTTAATATCTCATAAGAAAAACGGGATGCCAGATATTACATAAGTACCTGTAAATATTATACTGTATACGTGCATGGGTGTGACTGTCTGTGAATAGATGTGTGACTATATGTATGCATACAGGTGTTTGACTATGTATATATGAGTGAATGTATGCATGTGTGTGACTATGGCCCTTATTCTGATCGGTGCGGCCGGATCCGAATATGCGGCCAGGACCGTGCGTGCGAAACCCCGCCTTCCATACGGATCGCCAACTCCGTCCGTATGCGGTAAGAAGCTGGCCGAACGGACCGCACGTATATTTTTCATGGAATACACCTCCTCCATCTCAGGGAACCTCCCCCATCATTCGATGGTCGCAGACCATCGAATGAAGGACCGAGTGGTCCACCAGCTCCCGCAACCTCAGACCACACGGGCATTTCTCCGTGCAAAAGCAGAGATCTGGGCGGGCAGCTGACATCCGGCGATGTCATATGTCCGCCCCCTACACGTGCGTCACGGCCGCATTACCATACGTACGCCCAGCGTTTGCATGGGAACGCCCATGAAACGCGGGGCGTATGCATATGGTAATGAGCCCAAATAGCCCTTCACGCCCCTCTCCACCCCCTGTTCGGAGTGTTCACATTTCATGCGGGATTTGGCCGTACGCCCCGCTCGCACATGCGCAGAGACGCCTCTGCACATGCGCAGACACAAAACATCGGCGGTACGAACGCACGCGGATATTACCGCACCAACCAGAATAAGGGCCTATATGTGTGATTTTATGTATAGTGTGTACACATTTGCACACATGCAGACAGGCTGACGGGACTGGGGGACGATGTGTAGTGGTGGGTGACAGAGATCCCAGTTTCAGCTACTGCCTAGTGCATACCTCCCAACAGTCGCAATGTTAGCGGTTAATAGATGCTGTGGGCATGCGCACAGCATCTATTTCTGGAGACAGAGGAAATTTGTAGGTCACACCTCCTGGTTGCTAGACCAAGCCCCCAAAATCCAGGTGCTGGCCATCAGTGCGTGCATGGGTCCCACGTGCATGCTAATAATGTTGGGAGGTACAGTATGGTAGTGTATGGGGGGTAACTGATTTTATCTGTGGTATTTGGGGGTGGCAGGTGCTGTCTGTTGGTCTGAGGATCACTTGCCATGTATGTATAGTTGGGGGTGGGGGCGCACTACCATCTTTGTCACCTCCGGGCACCTGGTATGAACTTGCGCCACTGAACCCAGTAATTAGGTGTGATCTGAAAGGGGTATGGATAACTAGAGTTCTCTCTGACAGCCATGCACAGCTAATGGTGACAGATGGGTGGACACACTGCTACATTGGGATTGGAGGAAAGGCTTACCAGAAAGGTTACTTTACACAAAGTAGGTGATGCCTTTACCTACAAATTCTGCACAAAGGAACTCTCTAGATCCCGGCATAATCCCACCTAACTCTTCTCATTCTTTGTGTGTATTGCAGGTCCCTGGGCTGTATTCTGTATGAAATGTGTGCTCTCAAACGTGCCTATGACTGTCCCGGATGGATTAAACTGATATCAATGATAGTGAATGGTCCCTGTCCCTCCCTTCCGTCTATGTATTCTGCAGAGCTCAATGGTATCCTGCAAAGGTGAGTGTATAACCCAGTACCACAGAGCTGGAGGTTCCGATCTACGGGAGCCTCAGGGCTACTGTGCCGTTATCCAGCACAACATACATGTTGAATAGTAGTGACTAGTGTTTATAGATGAGTACAAATCATGAACAATCAATGTTAATACTTTTTTTATAACTACAGTAAATGCAGCGGGCGCATTAATCGGGGTGATGCGACACGTAACCTGACAATTTAATAGGAAGAGGTGACATGACTTAGGCACTGCTGACGCACACTTCTCTACTCGCAGGGGGTGGGATGTATTAAAATACACCGCCGCCCATCGCACCAATGTTGATCACATATGTACTAACATATGCGATCAACATCGCATTGTGGTGACGCAGGCCCCAGCGATAACTGAAGTGGTGTGCGGGGGTCTCCGTCACATCCTCAGGCTCTCTCTGGCCGGGAAGTATAAGCCCTTTGCCCTTCCTCCTCCCACGTGAAGCCTGAAGGACCACAGGCTGTGTTTTCTAGGGGAAGGAGGAGGTTTGGCCGGGAGTGCGGTCAGGGTTGGAGGCGGGCGGCGTTAAGAAGCCCATAGGCTTCTATCGCATTTTTCCTTTAGTACATCCCGCCCAGGATGTCTGCGAGAGTCCGAAATGCCCGGAAGTCCTATCAGTCTCCTGGAAGAGAAGCCCACCCTCCAAAAAAAATGGGTTCACGTTGTTATTCTATGAGAAATGTTCATCTCCCCCACCCCTCCCCCCACACACACACACAATCACACACTCCACAACGACGGAATAGTGTCACTTCTCCCCAGTGGTGGAACTTGTGAGTTGTTGGCTCAGGTGGAAATATATAATTTGGGCCCCCCCTCCTCCACTCCAAACCAAGTTCACAATATGCCACACAGCGGGCTGCAGCAGTGGGTCCCTTGATCTACAGGGGCCCGGGGCAATGCACCTGTTGCACCAATGGTGGTTCCTCCTCTGCATCGCCCATACTCGTCACTTGGACCTCTTGTCCGACCTATAAAGTACTGTTTCCTAGTGTTACAAAGGTTATTTAATATGGAAAGCCATTTCAACCCTCACTAAAAGGGAGGTGCACAAAATCTACTATTGCAGCTGGAAACAGAGGTGATGCCGCCCATAGGCACACGTTTATTGGGCCCCCTCCCCCCAGCACACTCACACCTATTATAGGTATAAAAGTCACTGATGCAGGATACCGTCCTGATCCTGTGCAGCAGCTGTTAGTTTGAGAGAAGCTATTATTTTATTTCCCCATCAATTCAGCTGTACATACGAGTAGCCATGCAGATGCACCCAGGCCCCTGACCTACAAAAACTTCTCGTATAGAAGAGGCAGCTACAGGGCCTGATTAAAGGTACCAGGTGCCCTAGGCTAAAACACATGTAGCCCCCTGTGTAATGCTGCTAAACACACGTGCATGGGTGCACAGGGACTCGCCAGTTATACTGCCCATGTGCATGTAACCAAGGTTACACAACTGGCATGTAGGATCTAATGCTTGTGGCGTGGGAAGGAGACTTTGGCTTTAGGCTGCCCAGCTGGTGCTGTAGCACAATGTACATATAGCTCCATCAGTACATTGGCACAGCCATCTGGCAGTCACCATAAGAACTTATACTGAACCCAGGTGGCACAATAGTGTTGTTCTGCTCTTGCCATCTATGCTTTTATGACGATGATTTTAAGCCATCAACCATTGATAGTCATCGATAGTCATTGCCCACAGCAACCAATTTGGAAAATTCTAGACAGAATCTGGTTGACATGGGCAACACCACCACCTGTCTCTTTAGAAGCTGTAGTAAATCCCTTCAGTGTGCCGCTTAATGTCTGTGTAGGCGATCATTGATGTCTGACTGACACCTCCCAGCGGACACCAGGCAGCCCTGCAGGCAGATCACATTCTCCTCATCATTGCATTTTTGTATGACACTGCAAATCTTCTGGAAATGGAGTGTGCAATCACTGGGTAAGAAGCTGCTGTCCCACAGGGAGGAATCTGTGAACATCCAGAGAAACATATGACAAATCCCCACACTTTCCGGATGCGGTTACTGGGCCAGAGTCTGCAGATCTGCCTCTGGGAATATGGTATCGACAAGTTCCTGGTTTGTCGCCAGGAGATCACATGTCCGTTAAACCCTACAGTTCTACAGCTTCTTGCAGAACTGACAGCCAGTTACAGCGTTCATCTCTTCCCTACATTAAGATGGCCAACAAAAAACAAAAACCTATTTATTTAGCACAGACTAGCTGTGTACGACATTGCCGCAACGAAACCGAGCAAGAAAATCAGAAAACACGTCCGGTTCACAACCTATACTACATTAGGCCCTCTGGTACCTTTTCTAAATCAATACAACACAAATGATGAGACAATATTGCACAAAAAAAAAAAAGACATGATAAAAACTTTTGCAAATATGGGGCGTACAGTGGGTGTATTATGGGAGTGTCTGAGCGAGTCAATGCAAGCGGCTACATTCCCAGATGCAAAGCCACAGGGATAGGAGGCCATGGTCAGGCAGAGAAACTGCACATTGTTACGTACCGCCTAGAGCGGATCGGTGTAAATCTGCTGTATGTATTCTGTTGAAGTTTGTATGTTTTCCCTGGATCTGTACTCCGGGTTTTGCGGATCCACCTTGCCTGGGTTTTGTGCACACCTTGGTCTTGGGTGTGGCTGCCTGCTAGGCCTCTGGGTAATTAGGATTAGCATTCAGACAGTAGAGACTAGATCCCCTTCAGTTTTACAGCATGTGATGTTCGGTGGGGGCGGAAGTTGTTAGATGCCCTCACAACGTTTTTTATTTTATCTGTAATTCACGTAGGTGTTGGTTATTTTGTTTTATTTTAGCTGCATTGTACCCTCGCGGGCTCGCTACGCTCGCATGCTTCGGGCACGGTGGCTCGCTTGGCTCGCCACATATTTATATTTCCCCTCCAGGTATATGTGGACCCAGGGCATGATGGGAAAATTGTCAAAACTGAAGTGGATCTAGACACTACGGCATTCAGACCCTGCCGGTTATAGTTCTGCTTTAGTCTTGTCAGAGTTTTGTTTAAGCCTTGTTTTATTATGGTTAAAGTCTTGTCAGAATCCTGTCATAGTCCTGAGTATTCCAGCTAGCACTTCTGCCGTATGTCCTGCAAAGTCCTGCCGGTGCCAGTGTACCTTTGTTGTAGTCTGAGAGATCCTGCCGGGTGTCCAGTGAAGTCCTGCCTGTGATCCATTGCTGCAGTCTGAGAAACCCTGTATGAACACAGACCCTGTCTGACAGAGATAAGTGCTGGTTTTTCCACCTTCAGTATTTCAGCTTATCCCTGTTAGAGTTTAGCTGTGTGGAGTATATGTCCTCTCTTATTAGGGGGTTCTGCTATCCAGCTCATGCTTGCCTACCTGACCCTCTCCTTCAGGGAGAAAATGCTCTGTTCCTGGACTTCCCTGGTAATGGAGGATTGCCATCACCTGTGGTGAAACACGTGCGCGTTTGCATATGAGTCAAGCCCATGGCGCCAGTCTACATTGCCTTACCTTTTTACTTTGCAGCCCACAGAAGCGAACAGCGTGACCAGCAAAGCAGTCGTCAGATATGTGGACGGCCTTACTGAACATCACCCCTAATCAACTGAACCCAGTTTGTGCTCTTATACAGCCAATCAGAATACATGATTTCCTTTGTGGTTCGGTTGTGTCTCCAGCTAACCTCCCTATGGTTTAATATTCTTCTTGTGTTCCATAAACAGCCAGCGATCCATCTGTTTGGTGACTGGGCCAAAACAAGAGCATTGTCATCCAGGTGGCTGGAAAATCAGAACAAATTACCCCCAATTAACCCAAATGAAGGTCTTCTACTGTTGTCACCCTTTACTTTTTACAGTGTATTTTGAAAGGCAGGACTCAGGGCTCTCTACAGTAGGCCCTTGTCTCTGGGTTTCTATGGTTACACAGTACATGTATTCCTGTGCAATGACGTCTCCTTATGCTGTATCATTCAAAAGCTCAGATAACTCTGACAGGTAAACCCCAAATCCTATATAATAAAAGGCTAATGCTCCTCGTCACCTCTATGGGGTGAGTTCAAATGTTTTGCACGTTGGGGCAACTAGATGGCGCATGACTGAGCAATACAAGTGTTTTCCCGTGTGTGTTCGGGAACAGCTGCTGGCACTGACATTGTTATGTTGTTCTGTAATTTTGGGCTGGTTACTAGTTACATATCTTGATCCTTTTGGGAAATCATGAGAGAGCCAATCAATCAGCTTCTTTCAGTTTACAGTCTGTAATACAGTTAGAATCTGATTTTTTTTTATAGTTTATCTCCTAAATATGATAACTCTCCCCCACAGAGACAAGTTAACATGCTCACGATAAACCCTTTGGCGGTTCAGAAAAGGGGGTTAATCCTATTTTTTACGCCATGAACTTGCAGGTGCGAGTCATCATTTACGACGGCTGAGATTCGCACAAATGCCCCATTGGGCTCCAAACACTTTTGTGCAGTGGGGCTGCCCCCCCCCCCCCCTTCTCATCTCATTGGATTAACCCCAAGGTATCCCTACATAAATGGCTTATCTGACAGCCAATCAGAATGCCCCCCAGAGTTTTATAGGGAGTGATTTACCCTGCTAGGGGATTTGTTTTAAGCCTAAGGTATTTACTTACCAATGAATAATGGTAGTCACTGCAGAATAGGATGCTGGGGATTCTCTTATAATTATCCCGCTCAGACATTGGGCCTAATTCAGACTTGATCGCACAACTGCGAATTAGCAGGCAAGGTGATTATCGATAGCTTGTGCATGCTATGGCCTGTGGTACACATGCGCGAGGCCATCCTGCGATAAAAAATAATTTCAATCGCTGAACGTATGCAGGGTGATTGACAGGAGGCCGGCGTTTCGGTGTGGTAACGGGCCATTGTCTGGGAAAACGCAGGTGCGCCCTGTCATGTGACATCAACTCCGGCCCCTGTTTGTTTGAATCGTAGCATGGCCATCGCTCTCCCCGCCGCCCCCCCCCCCCCTCCTCGCAGCCGGTATCGGCAAGGGTGTACACCCCCCCCCCCCCCCATCTAGGCCCTAAATTGGCATAAAATAATATTAGTAATTATTTTTTTACCCCCAGTACATAAATCTAATGCCCCTCTTAGTGATAGGCTACGGTCGCTAGGTCGACACTTTGAAGATCAACATTACATTAAGTCAACCACTAAAGGTCAACTGGGTCAGAAGGTCAACACAAGAATTAATTCGACAATGGGAAGGTCGACAGTCAAAGGGTCGACATAAATTTTCCAAGTCGTTTTGAGCCGACGCGTGCTGACAGGGGATATTTCATACCCTACCATCCTCTAGGGGCGCAGAGGGAGAATACAATAGTGTGCCGGAGCATGGTGAATGCATCGAGCCGTGCAAGAGGACGCAGTACACTGATATGGTATCTATGTCGACTTACGTCGAAATTCGGACCAAAAACATAACAAAATTTATGTCGACCTTCACATTGTTGACCTAATGATTTTGTCGTCCTTCCGTGTTGACCTCGACCTTTAGTGGTCGACCTAATGTATATCGGCCGTCATACAGTTGACCCTTTGTCCCGTACCCCCTGTGATCATGCACCAAGAGCACAGTTCCCTGGCCCTAGTCTTGCCACGTAGGCTGGCTCTATGTTCTTGAGGCTGACAGAGACATTGAGTGCAGAGAAAGATCGCTCACAGCTCTGCCTCAGAGACCCTATTGCAGCTAGCTGGCACCGTATGTCTGCACTGCTTCTGACAAGTTCCCCAGAGCCCAGCAACTCGCTCAGAACATCCCACGATCAAACCAGCAGGCATTACCACTCATGAAAGGCGAAGAGAATGGACAGTGCCAGCCTCCTCATTACCGCCCCCAAAGCACTGAGTGCATGCAGAAGAGTCATCCTTAGAACATCCAGACAGAGAGAGCGAAAACTGAGGGGGAGGGTCAATGTATCACTTATTTCAGTAACAGGCAAAAGGGACACAATTTTCACTCTGGGAGAGTGTGAAACTAGGTCGGAGCGAGTGCTTCTGAGGTCTAGGGAACCGCCTGGAAAATAAGAGGCTTATGGGCCAGATTCTCTAAGCTTCAAAAGTGATAAAAGGAAGAGTGATAAACAGCCAGCCAATCAGCACCTGTCTGACATTTTTCAAACACAGTCTGTGACATGGCAGATAGCTGATTGGCTGGCTGTTTATCACTCTCCATTTTATCACTTTTTAAGCTTAGAGAATCTGGCGCTATAGGTGATGTGCGGAGGGGGAGTGGCGGAGAAGCTGGGTGAGAAGAACCCTTTAATTACCAAAGAAGCTTGCTAAGTTTCAGCTTTCCACCGGCTGGTAGGGATTTAAAGGTCTAGGCCTCAACTGGTGGAGTGCTTATATAGAATAATAGTAGTGATGTTAGGGTAGCACAGATCGTGTAGTGGCTAGCATTGCTACCGCACAGCACTGAGGTCATGGATTCAATCCACACCCTGGCCCTAACTATGTAGAGTTTGTATGTTCTCCCTGTTATAGAGTGGGTTTACTCTGAGTACTCTGGGTTCCTCCCACAATCAGTGGCGTAATTACTGTAAGGCAGCCCCAGCAGCTGCATGGGGGAGCAAGCAGCAGCAGGCTCTGTGTGGGCACTGGCACCCGCTCGACGCACTGACATGCTGCTGCCTACCACTGCTCACTGACTGAGCACTGGAGGGAGTCAGCCGCAGCGCGGGTGGGGCCATGGCAGAGATGTCAAATTCCCCCACTGATTCAATTGACTATACACAGAACCAGTTAATTGGCTACTGTGTATGCTGGTCTCTCTTCCTCTCTCCTGCTTCAACTCCTCCGTTATGCGTGTGACATCATCACGTCACAAGCTGGGAAATGCTGGAGAGGGGGAAGGGGGAGGCGCCACAAACTTTTTGGCAGGGGGGAGCAAAATGTATAGTTACGCCACTGCCCACAATCCAAAAACATACTGGTCATTTCATTGGCTCCTACAAATAAAAAAATATATATATTAACCCTAGTGTTTGTGTGTACATGTGTTTAGGACAACTTCTATGTTTCCAAAAATCAAATTGGCCCACACTGGCGCCTACCCTCCCCATAGACTTCCCTGTCTGACAGCTGGTGCGGCAGAGGAGGGTCCATGTACATGTTCTACAAAAGGGGGTGTGGCTTAGCATCCTGACCGGCGGGTATCCAGGAGTGTAGGCTGCCCCCAGAGGCTGCAGTACACATTGCAGGCGCTGGCATTTTGGCGAGTGACTCCGGGGTGCAGCCAGCACCCCCCCGTACTGACACCACTGCCCTGATTACATATGCCCTTACAGCAAATGATCATATGAAACTGGCTTTTCTCTCAGTTAAAAATTGCAGAGACTGGTATGTCACATGTGCACGTCCATTTTGTTTAATAGCAGTAAAGATTTTATGGAATCATCTAATATAGAGTTTCCCAAACGCCACCATTACAGTGCAGGTTTTAAGGCTATCCAGATGGTTAAATTAAGTTTACTGAGGTACAAATGAAGTCACCTGTGCTCAATCATGGATATCCTTAAAACTTTGACTGTAATGGCATTTGGGAAACTCTGCCATAACAGGTCTACCTTTAAAGCTGTACAAACACGAGCACGAAAATCTGGTAATGTATGGGAGCAAATAACGGTACTTGTGTATTATCACGGCGCCCACGATTTCCAACATAGGGCATTGTATCAGTCGTATCGCATGCGATCCGATCGCATGTGATGCGATACCACCCAATTTTTTATTGTACAGGCACCCTGATGGGTGATCACTATGTTAAATGCACCCCCAGACCCGATTTTTAATTGTACAGCCACCCTGATGGGTGATTACTATGTTAAATGCACCCCCATTGTTAACGCCACCCCCACTATCAACGCCAACCCGAAGCGTGGCACAGCAGTACGCATCCTCCGACCTTTTCATACCCCCACTATCCACGTCAGCGTGGAGTTAATTTTAGATAGTGTGACGAGCCCGAAGCGTGGCGAGGGGATGCGGAATACATGTGAAGTAATGTATTATGTATGAGATGCTCTGTCAAGCTCTCCATAGCCCTTAAATGGCCATTTTTATTGACATACACAAGGAAAGGCAGTGCTGACCCAGGTCCAGTGTAAACGATGCAGACCCAGTCGAAGTGCTGTATTAAACCCCTTTTACACCAAAAACCCTGGTCAGATCCTGGTCTTTGAACACTGGAGTTTCCAGGATCTGACCCTGCTTTATACCACAGCACTTTGACCAGGGTTGGACCTGGGTCTGCACCATTTACACTGAACCTGGGTCAGCCCTGTGTTTTCTTGTGGATGCATTAAAAATGCTTGCTCGTTGCCAAGGGGGGTGAAATTGCTCATTGCCAGGGGGATTTCTCGCTGCCAAAAGGGGTGAAATTGCTCGTTGCCAAGGGGCAGGGCCATGCTAGAGCATTAGGGGCCCAAGGACATATATATCCCCCTCAGCAGCCTGACAGCTTCTCCACCCCCCCCCCCCCTCAGCAGCAGTAGACACCCCCCCTCCTCCTGCAGCAGAGGGGACAGCTCTGCACGCCGTGCAAGGACCCGCTGTGGGTGCCTCAACCCACAGCGGGACCATTTACACCGGTCTCTACACGGGTCCTGACAGTGTTCTACCAAGGTCAGGACCTGGGTAGAGGACCCATGTAAATGGACACGGCTTCACCCCATTTACACCGCGGATCCGGGTCTGACCCGCCGCTAACCCGGATTTTTCGGCGATGTGAAAGGGATATAATATAAAACTAGTTAAAAGCCCATCAGAATGACCGCTTAGTCCCTCCTACCTCCAATCTCTGTCTTCACAGCCCCCTCTCGCCATATCCAGCAAATTTGAAACAAATCATTTTACTTTAATTTTTTATTAAACAGTAATTTGATCTGTCAAGTGATCTCTAGTGGTCACTGTGGGGTACTTCACCTCAAAAAGTTGAGGAGTAGTTAGGCTTTTATATAGAGATTTAGTGTTGATTCACATAGCGGACTTCTTGGGCCATTAGCACACATTATTAGCATACTTTTTAATTTATGTAAAAAGTGATAGATTTTAAAGGGGGAGAACTTGGGGCTAGGCTGTGGGGGGCAGGGAGGGCGAGTTAGGGTTAGGAATTAACAAGGGAGGGTTGTGCACTAAGTGGGCGTGGTCGGGGTTAGCAGCTCTTCCAACACACCTATGAGGTGGCTGCCCAATGTCGTTTTTGTTTTTGGGGTGTCGCCAGTAGCCCTAATCCCCAGTTTTGTTGTATGTTCAGATTATGATGAAATGGGACCAGTGGGTATGGGAGCTCCAATGGTAATGGTCCATCAGGAACAGTTGGAATATTTTGGAGCTTCCCCTCAACCCTTCATTCAATGGGCAATGACTCTGTTGAGCCTGTGGAATACATTCTGCGCTGATGTTCTGCAGAAATACATTTTAGCCCAAATCGCTGCCAGCTTCTAGATCAGCATCTTGCCTGGAACTATTATTTGTCCATCTAGCCAATCTTCTGGTTTGCCGGAAATGATGGTAATAGATAATGGCTATGGCAACTGCTGTAAGTAGGATTGTGATGACAAAGGCAGCAAAGCAGATGATGGCGATGCTTTGTGTTTGTTGATCTTTCATGTCATCTTTCAGATCCTCAAAATATCCTTTAATGTCACCTACTGGCATTAGCTGTCTCTCCTGGGTGTCCCAATCAGATGGAGCTGACTCCTCCTCCTCCATGTCTGTGTCGGGCTCCGCGGTAATAGCAGCCCTTGGACTATCCGACATTCGCTCTTTATCCTCAGTGTCCCAATCCGATGATGCTGGATTTGACTCCATGTCGGGCTCCGCGGTATCCGCTTCCATTGGACTTTCCGGTAGGAATTCGTCCTCCTCATTGTCCCAATATATTGGAGCTGGTTCTAGATCTTTCTTGTATGTGACGGGCTCCTCGGTACCAGCCATGCGACTTTCCGGCATTAGCTCCTTATTCTGAGATTCCCAGCCTGATGGAGTTGGCTGTAATTCTCTCATGTTTGTGTCGGGCTCCTCGGTACCAGCCATGCGACTTAGAGCCGTCTTCAGAGTTTGAGCTGGGACTAACAGTGCTCCCTCTGTGACAATCACTTTGGGAACGGCCATGGCAAGTCTTTCCTTCAAAAGTTGATTTGTCCTCTCCAATATCATCTTTTCATCTTCGTCGCTCAGTGGACTAAGTGATGTTTCCTGTCCATCGGAGACTTTAATAAGCATTCCTGCCAATAATAGCAGGAGGCAAATAAAACAATCCATCATGTTCGCTCTCTATGCAGAGAAATGAAAATGATCTGTGCTGTTGAGCCTATTGTGCCTGTTGGGCACATTGTGACATCACTGTGATGTCACATGCTCCTGGGCCCATTGTGACATCACTATGATAAGGTCACATGTTGTAGGGAGGAGACTGTTGTGGTTTTTTTTTTTTTCCCATAGCTGTCTCCTCAGGGAAAATGTGGGTTACTTAATGATATTTATATGCAATATACAACCAGTAGAGTTTCTGCACCTTATGGTTCTATATGTCACTTATTTTTAAATAATTTTGTATCCCTTTTTATGTTCCTATTTTTTTGGGGGTTCCGGGCTCTGCAGCGTAAAATAGTCCCCTGCTAATCAGAGGTCTTGTGGCCCAGTTTTGTATAATGCTGCTATGATGCAATTAAGCTATTAAATACGGACACAACATCGGTTCTATTGTAATGTGACAAAGTGTGAGGTTTAGATAATTACTAGCCTATTATATCAGCCTGATTCCGCACATATGCCTAAATACATAGAGATAAAAAGACAGGATGTGGGGATAGAATACAGGCAACACTCAAGCTTTTTAAGAAGCCTTTATGATCAAGAGCATCTTATTATTCTGAGATGTGTGAAAAAATAAGTCATTATTCTTAAATTGAAGAGAAAGACATTAATCATACCTCCCAACGTTGAGGCGGTTAGGAGGGTACAAAAAAGGGGACAGGGCCTTGTGTTCTAGGACGGTTTTAAGGCATACTTGCCTACTTTTGAAAACTAGTTTCAGGGAGATTATAGTTGGTAGTAGAATTTTGCACAGTGCCCCATTGAGGGGGCGTGTCATGCTTCTCCCAAAGGGAATGTCTAGTTCCATATATGGGGAGATTGTGAAAAGAGATTGTAAACGTGGCACCTAGAAGCGTGGGTGTGTACTGCTACATCTGCGAGGAATCTTGTAAAATGACTTATATCCAAATGTAGATGAGCCCAAAGCAGTAAGTAAGAGATACTATACTTGGTAATGTGCTGGGAAATGGCGCTAATGATTCAATGTAAATGTACCTGTCTCTCATTCCTTTTTTTCACAAAAAAGTAACCGTGTAATGTGAGCTAGGGGACATGAGGGAGATTTCTAGACTAATGAGGGAGAGAGGGAGATTGCTGCTATTTCAGGGAGTCTCCTGCAGAATGCAGGAGGGGAGGTAACTATGATGTAACAGTGTAATGTGGGATAGGTGACATGAGGGAGATTGCTAGACTAACAAGGGAGAGAGGGTGATTGCTCCTATTCCAGGGTGTCTCCTGCGGAATGCAGCAGGGTAGGCAGCTATGGTTTAAGAGAGCATGGTTTGTGCAAAGTAGCAGGTGAAAGGAAGATTTCCCAAACTCCCATCCAGGTGTTGGGACAGCAGGACAGCTCTTCTCTGCGATGGGTTCCTATCAGACCCTGGGCCCAAGCAGCAATTTTTGTGGGCTCTATCAATAAAAATCACGGGAAAGTAACAGGTCAGAATTTTGACATTCAGAATGTTGACACCAGAATATTTGCAGTTTGAATGTTGACTTGAATGTCAGGTCTATATGTAAAATGTTGACATGGTAAAAATGTTGATGCATTTGGTGCTATTCAATTACTCGTAGATTTCTGCTCCCACATCCTGAGGGGTGAGCAGAAATCCAACAAAATTAGTACCTGCCAATTAAGACTCCCAATTGCAGTTGACAGCTAAGGAATAAAATGAAGGCCTAATTTATTCCATACTTGTTAGCTATCACCCATCCCGATGTTCCGTGGGGGAAAAGTTGTTAAGGTGACTGCCAGGTGGCTGTGCCAATGTAACTTACTGATGGAACCATTACTTTATGTACATTGTGCTACAGCACCAGCCGGGCAGCCTACAGCCAAAGTCTACATCACACACCACAAGCATTAGATCCTACATGCCAGTTGTGTAACCTTGGTTACATGCACATGGGCAGTATGACTGGCGAGTCCCTGATCACCCATACATGTGTGTTTAGCAGCATTGCACAGGGAGCTACATGTGTATTAGCCTATGGCAGTGGTTCCCAACCCTGGTCCTCAAGTACCCCCAACAGTGCACGTTTTCCAGGCCCCCCTGCAGGTGCACAGATTATTCAGGCAAATTTCAACAGATCACAGGTGGATCACGTGGATCATTAGTTAGTTCACGTGTGATTCTGTGTGGAGACCTGGAAAACATGCACTGTTGGGGGTCCTTGAGGACCAGGGTTGGGAACCACTGGCCTAGGGCACCTGGGACCTTTAATCAGGCCCTGATGGACAGGCTGTATTTTCAGTGATGTCACTGGTTCAAAGAGAAAATATATGCCCCAATTTCAGTGAGGTGACTCCTTTCTTGGGAATGTATAGAGCTGGTTTGAAGCTGCTGGGTCTTTTCATTTGCACCCAAAAATCTAAACAAGAGTCATGTTCTTGCTCTCTGAACAGGACTGGTAATGTGGTAGTTGCCCAACTACAGTAAACCTAATGTACCATCGTGTGCAGCTGACACAATAAACTCTGGGGTTATTCAGTATGACTCGCAAGGAGATGAATATGGTCCCGTTCCGAATGTGGGGGGTCTGCATATGTGCTTATTTGCGCATGTGCAGACTCTCCGTACGAATGCCTTCAGCGAGTATCGCTCTTGCCGAGGCGTTCGCACGAATAGGGGAGGGAGGGGTGCGGAGGGGAATGGCGTTCCCTGCTCGGGCAGGCGGCTGACGTCACATGACGAACTGAAATAAAAGTCCGTTTAGGCTGACTTTTATTTCCGAAGGGGAGAGAAAACATTTGAGGGTCGGCGACCATGAAATTATTTCTCTCTCCTTCGGCCGCATGCCGGGGGTGCAGGTACCCGGATGGGCGGCGAACAGCGTTAAGCTAAGCAGCGAATGACCATACTGAATCAGGCCCTCTGCCTGACCCTTTGGTAAATAAAAGTTCATCAATATTAACTTATGCAGAGACATACATGTAAGACCAGACAGAGGAGAGTATCCGATACACAATCAGAGTCTGCTTGGCTGCCACCTCCAAAACTTTTCTGCCGTAGGCGGCTGATGACTTTATCTAACGTTCCAGACAGCCCTGCCCCTACCTATAACTCTAAGTTTGACAACTATGAATTTCTGGGTCACTAAAAATAATTTACCCCCTGGTCAAAAAAGTGCCAGGCAGACTCCGGTAATGAGGCCTCAGATTTGTGCCACTGACTGTGTATAATTGTTACATCGCTCACAATCACTCTGCTGAGCAGAACAATTATGTTTGCATCTAATTGCATTACCAGATGCACTGGAAAACACATCTTGGAGGGCAGACTGCTTGTTTGCTACAACTGAGCAGGAACACAGCAAGCTCTACTGCACAATGAGCGGGGGGGCAGACAGCACAGGGGCCGCAGAGAACCGGGCTCTATACTGGAGATGTGCTGTCCTTGGACGTTTCATTGGTAATCTAACACATTAACCGAATGGCTGTGCTCTGCTTCTTTCTGCTGCAGAATACCGTATTCAGTCAGTGATCAGAATATACCTATTCAACATAGATTCACTAGTAATAATCTTAGCAAAAAGGAACAGAACCATGGTCTCCGGAACTATTTGACATGTAGGGACTCATGGAATAAGTATGGGGAGATGTATCAAACATTCTAGAGCAGTGGTGTCAAACTCATGTCCCTCCAGCTGTTGTGTAACTACAAATCCCAGCATGCCCTGCCACAGTTTTAGCAATCCATTTTATAAAATCCGAGGCAGGACATTCTGGGACGTGTAGTTCCACAACAGCTGGAGGGCCATGAGTTTGACATCACTGTTCTAGAGGATTAAGTGGTAAAGTTGCCCGTAGCAACCAATCAGCTACAGAAGTACATTCTACAATAGGATAACTAGAAGATGATTTTTTGCTATGGGCAATTTCTTCACCTATAGATTTTAGGTGGTTTGTTATATAGATCTCCCCTAAGCCCCATACACACTATAGTAAAAGATATCGCTGAGAAGGGCCCTTCTGTGTATATGTGTGTGTGTATGTATATATATATATATGTATGTATATATATATATATATATATATATATATATATATATATATATAGATATAGATAGAGAGGGGGGTCCGGCAGCTCCACTTAAATAATTCCTCGGCGGGTGCCCGCTAGCAGCTGTAAGACAGCTATATACACAGTCTTGGGGGAAGAAGCAGCACTCCAGCCTTTAAAGAAATAGTGTTTAATCAGTCACAGCAAAAACAGCAACGTTTCAATACATGCCGAGCCTGAGGAAAATACGCCATGTATTGAAACGTTGCTGTTTTTGCTGTGACTGATTAAACACTATTTCTTTAAAGGCTGGAGTGCTGCTTCTTCCCCCAAGACTGTGTGTATATATATATATATATATATATATATATATATATATATATATATATATATATATATATATGTGTATATTATATATACACATGTATATATGTATATAGTAAATACAGCTAATGCATACTTGATAATGCAATGCACTTTAGAAAAATACCCCATGGCCCTATGCAGTAAAAGCTAACATATGTATAATTCAACTGCACAATCTAGAACCTGGTCCCTAGAGAAGGAGAGGTGGGCCCTCAGGAATTGGGGCCCACTGGTGGTATCCCCGAACCATACTTGCCTACTTTTGAAAACTAGTTTCAGGGAGATTATAGTTGGTAGTAGAATTTTGAACAGCACTCCATTGAGGGGGCGTGTCATGCTCCACCTAAAGGGCGTGTCTAGTTCCATATATGGAGAGATTGTGAAAAGAGATTGTGAACGTGGCACCTAGAAGCGTGGCTGTGTACTGCTACATCTGAGAGGAATCTTTTAAAATGACTTATATCCAAATGTAGATGAGCCCAAAGCAGTTACTCAGAGCTACTATACTTGGTAAAGTGCTGGGAAATGGTGCAGATGCTTCAATGTAAATGTATCTCTCTCTCATTCATTTTCCCCAAAAATGTAACACTGTAATGTGGGCTAGGTGGCATGAGGGAGATTGCTAGACTAATGAGGGTGAGAGGGAGATTGCTGTTATTTCAGGGAGTCTCTTGATTGCAGGAGGGTAGGCAACCCTTGTCGGTAATTCCATCCCTGTAGTTGTCTGGAATGTAGGCTACTCTCCCGAGATCACAGTAATCCCCCCCCCCCCCATATGCTGTGAATTTCGGTGATGGGCCGCAATGACACCATTTGCCATTTGACACCTACCCTCCGTAGCTCCTGGGGTGGACCAGTTACAGTTGCCAAGTGTAGGCCAGTCTTCCTAATGCACTGGTTCCCTTTTTGTAACTATATAATCTGCCTCCACCGGGTGCACCTGACAGATGTACTTTAAAATTAAATTCAAACATTTCCAAAAATATATTTAAGTATAATAATCTAAAAAAAAAAACCTATAACGATGGATATAGTCTCATAATGTGATACCCAGGATAATTGTCTCTGGAGCGGTATGGCTTGGCTGTCAGTCATGTAACTTAATTGGATATAAATATATCAAGGAATTTGAACTTTGATATTTTGACAATTGCACTGGGACACAACATGCAAAGAACAGTCACTGCGGGCGACATTGTCAGTATTCCACTGGCTGTTACATCCATTGTAAGGCAAACTACAGTATATCCTGTATACCATCAGTTCTCTCCCACTTGCCCACAGGTCCTATAACCACTGTATAAGGTCGGTTTTCAGTGTCTATATTAATATCCTGTCTCCGGAGCTCTTATACTTTAGCTGTAGAACATGGTTTTTGTGCTGGGTCCTAACTGATATGTCCTATTGTATCCGCAGAATGCTGACCAAAGACCCAGATCTCCGACCAAGTGCCAGAGATGTCTTGACCTATCCATATGTAACAAATAAAGGAAAGGTGTGTATGCCTACACATAACACAGTGCTACAGAGCATGAGCTAGATCTATCTTTCTGCCCCCCATTTACTCTGTGCGCTACTGCCCACTCTGTTCTTTTCTGCCTCAATCCCCTGCACACCCCCCTTCTCCACTCCAATCCAACCACCTCCGTCGTCGGTCAATCGAGCCTATCCCCCTTGTTACCATACATATCTCTTTCCCCAGCACCCCATCCCATTTCCTTTGCAGTGGGAGGTATTGATGTGCACACTCAGGCCTCCACTGTACACGTATTAAGAGACGGGATGGGATAGACCATCTGCAATTATATATATTTATCTGTCCGGGATGTATTAATATACATCGCCGCCCTTTGCCGCCTGTCCGCCGCGATGCCAGCGCATATGTACTAAGATATGCGGCTAGCATCGCGATGCGGTGACGGAGGCCCCCCGTGATACCTTGGATGTGGTGGGGGGGGTCTCTGTCACCTTCCTGCCCCCTCCTGCATCCCCGGCGCCTCCTCCTCCCCCCTGCAGCCAGAAGGACGTTTGGCTGCGTCACTAGGGGGAGGAAGGTGCTACCTTCCGGGTCCAGGAGCACCTGGACCAGGTAAGCCAAAGGGAGGGGAGAGGGGGGTCGGCGGGTTTTTCGTCGGAGGTGTCGGGCGGCGAAAAGAAGCCCATAGGCTTCTATAGGGTATTGCCACCCAAAGGTGGCGATACCCTACAATGCGGTGATGTGGCGGCAGGGTTTTAATACATAGGAAAATGCGGTAAAACAGGGGTTTTACCGCATTTTCCCATTAGTACATCCCTCCCATGTCTGTGTTTGTAATGGTGACGGGAAGTCGATAATATAGCTGCTTGTTAAACAACAATGAATAACTATTAAATACCTGTCATCCTTTGCCCGGGAGATTTTGAAATGTATAATAATATTCTGGGCAAATCTTATATCTCCCTCCCACCCCCACCCCCCCACGTGCTCTACTGCATTGAATGTACAGGGTGAGGTCCCAGCTATGCTTTGTGACAATGGCCATTCTGCCAGGGTCAGGCTCTCTACAGCATTCAGCGTCCGAGTTCACCAGCAGGTCCGATCTCAAAGTCCAGCAGCAGCGGTTGTACCGTTACTTGTTGCAGTGCGGTCCTGCATATTTTAGCAGGGCTCCTGGATAGAGCCAATAACTATGTAGCAGCAGCATTTGTACCACGGAGCTCCATTGGAAAAGTTACTTTTACACATTGATACTGCTGCAAATCACACAGCTGCTGTTGCACATGCAGGTGCCCCTTCAGGGCTAGGAGCCCAGCGACAGGTGTCTACATTGCCTCGAGGAGTTACACTCCGTCCTGATGCAGATACTTACCTACTTTTTGGATCTCATCTCTGGGAGAAGCCTGGAGAGACTGTCAGCTGCACTACAGGGGGCGGGTACTGGTCTGGAGGTCATCAAGACCCTAATACAGTATGTCACAATTTGCCCCACCCCCTCTCTGAATTGCGGTATTTGAATGGTGGGGAGAGAAAGATACGGGCGGGATTCTTGCCCACCTTTCTGGTGGGGGAACCGATTTTCGTGAGTCTCCTGGCCATTTCAGGAGATTAGACAAGTATGTGCAGACATGAGTATAATCTGGACATATTTTTTAAACGAATGCAACATGATTTGAAAACTGATTGAATGTGAGGAAGAAAGGACGATTTAGAGCCAAGTCTGATTTGGAAAGATTCATTCTGTGCTGGCGAGAAGACATCCAGGAAGAATTGGCTGATAGACACTCAATAACACCCTTTATTCTTGACAAAGCTGTCCTGTCTTCCGTAAGGATGCCACTGTCATTGTATTGTATGTGACCATCACCTTTCATTTAAATAAATAAGAATAATGTTATTTTTAAGTTTTCTTGTTAAGGACAACAAGGGTACTCCCATGTATGATAGTTAACTTGGTTACAAGTGGTTGATAGGTGCTGTAATACCAGAGGAGTATCCTTCCAGTGATTGTATGGCACCCGGAGCATTGTGCTAGTGAAGTATATGCATCATGCCAAGCAGATGTGTACAGAGAAATAACATACAGTATATATTTCTCATTCATCGTTTACATAGAGAAATAATAAACTCCTACTAATTTATATATGTTTTGTCGAACCAGCAGCTCTTGAGCCTAATCCCAGCAGTGCAATGTTTATTGACAGTTGCAGATAGATTGTCATTGTTCCCCTTCTGTCTCGAAAACCCAAGTCGTTTGTAATTAGGAACATGTTCAGTCTCTTTGAGAACATGTGTTGGGTTCTCGCTGCCAGATTTAATTGCTCCTGGCATAATTCTCTCCTCTGTCAACTCATGATGTGAGGGGAAGTAAAAGAAACGGATTAAGATAAAGGGACGCAGGAAAGTTTTCAGAAAGAGAACAGACTCCGCAGAGTCTGGAGGAATCAAGAAACTTTTTCTATCTAAAGCAGTCTGAAGTTCCAGAATCTGCCACCAATGGGAGTTCTACGCAGGGTGGCTGGCTGTGTATGTGTGTGTGCAGGGCCACCGACAGCAGGGTGCTGTGGGTACAGCTGCCCGGGCCCCGGCCTCTGGAAGCCCCCCCCCCCGACTGCCTCCATTGTGCTGCCTGCTTCTTTAATGCAGGATGCCGGCGGCTAATTAAAACGCTGCAAAGGCATTTGAGCCAATCAGAGCTTGTGTACCGTTAACCAATCAGAGCGTCTGCCGGTGCACAAACTCTGATTGGCTCACCAGCCGGTGCTGCATTTGCATTTCGCCCACTGGCGTCCTACATTGAAGAAGCCTGTGCTTCAGGACCTGCAGCAGGAGTCAGGCGGTAAGTGAAGGGAGGGGGGGCCCGGTCTAGAAATCAGTCCCAGGCCCCAAAATTCCTAGGGGCAGCCCTGTGTGTGTGTGTGTGTGTGTGTGTGGGGGGGGGGGGGGGTGTATGTGTACTTAGAAGCTAAAACTAAAGGTTAACATGCATAATGTTGACCTAAGGAATGTGGTCACGAGAACGTTGACATAGGGACAGTTACATGGATAGCCCCTGGTGGAAATGACTGCAGTTAATAGTCACTATAGGGCTTCCGGTACTTATGTATTATCTGGGCTCACGATTTTTTCATTGCATGCCACTACTTAAGGTATACAATGCAATGCGATGCGATTTTTCATTGTAAAGACCCGATTTTTAATTGTATAGTCACCCATGGGTGATTTCATACCCCCACTATCCAACTACGCATGGAGTTGATTTTATATAGTGTGGCGAGCGGACGTGGATAACGTTACATGTATTCTGCGTCCCCTCGCAGGGCTCGCTGCGCTCGCCACACTATATAAAATCAACTCCATGCGTAGTTGGATAGTGGGGGTATGAAATCACCCATGGGTGACTATACAATAAAAAATCAGGTCTTTACATTGAAAAATCGCATTGCATTGCATTGTATACCACTATATTGCATGCGATGAGATGCGATGCAATTAAAAAATCGGACGCCCAGATAATACATAAGTACCGGGCTTCCTGCGAGGGGACGTAGGAAGCCATATTGCCAGGATTTGAATCAGATCGAGGGAGTGAAAACTGTCAGCCTAGTGCTGATGCCCTGTGTGTCTCCCTCCATCATGCACAGGAGCCCTGTGAGGGTATTGGTGCAGGATGTACGTGCTACCAAGTTCTCTATCGGTAATAGCAACTTCATGGAGGTTTGGAATAGCGCGAACCGCAGGTCTCTCTGGAGATAAGTGGCAGACACCTCTCCCCCTTGTAGCCCTCTAACACAGTGACAAGATGGCACTGTACATGTGCAGTATTATGGATGGCGGCCATGTTGGGATTTGAAGCCTCCCCTGTAGGAACCTTAGTATGGCCATTGTGCAGTAAGGCTCTCCAACTCCAATAGTCTCACCCATATACCGAGGTAACTAGCATCACCCTCAATATCTGGATGCACAACTCCTCCATTTCTCTGAGGGTCCCTTACCATTCATATACCTGCTATCAGATCCCAGCAGCTATCATAGCTACATGCTTGTGTTGTCTGTGCTCATCCTCGTAGCTGGATTGCTGTCAGAATAATGCCTCTGGCTGAGCAGAGAAATGGTCCGTGAAGCTGGCCATTAGTGAAGCCCATTGTAACGCATGCTTCATCCTATCTGTGATTACAACCAGCAAGAACCAGGACCTGATTCTGTGCTGGAACACATTTACATCCAATTCCCTGATGTCAGTTGTGTTCCCTAATAACAGCGGCATACACTCCCACCCCATTTGTGTTAGACCGCTGTCTTGCTAACAGCAAATGTTGTCAACTGTCTACATGTCGACATTGACACCAAAATATTTAAAACAACCATGGATTCTTTTAGATGTCTTCCTTTTTTTCATGTCAACATTTTTACTCCGTCGACCCTTTACATGTTGACCTTTTGACCCTGTCGATCTTCTGGGGTAGAACTATTGACTGTCTATCTAGGCCAGGGGTGGGCAATAAGCGGCCCTCCAGCTGTTGATGAACTACACATCCCAGCATGCCTTGCCTTAGTTTTGCTATTTGGCCATGCTGAAACTGATGCAAGGCATGCTGGGATGTGTAGTTCATCAACAACTGGAGGGCCACTTTTTGCCCACCCTTGGTCTAGACCTAATATTTTTAAATGGCATATTTTTATTAACTTGGTGGCAAAGAAAGGATCAGCACGAGGAGGCGTTGTAGGCGGATACTGCCTTGAGCGTAAACACAACCATAAAACTGTTATACACAACAAAAGGTATCCACTCACTCTCTAGCGGGTGATGAGACTGCCGCCCACCAAGGTGGTACAGCCATGAGGGGAGTACACCTCCACAAAGTGACCTGCCATTGTTTCCTGCCACAAAACAGCCAGCGTTTAATTAACAACAATAAAGCACCGGGAGAGGGAGGGTGCGAAGGCTGGAAACTGAGGGTTCGTTCACAGAAGCAAGACCTTAAATAAAGTCCAGTACAGAATACTCCCTGCCACACCGTAGGCAGGCTAAGCCACACAATGTCCCTGCCACACCATAAGCAGGCTAAGTCACATGATGTCCCTACCACACCATAAGCAGGCTAAGCCACACAATGTCCCTGCCACACCATAAGCAGGCTAAGTCACATGATGTCCCTGCCACAGCATAGGCAGGCTAAGTCACATGATGACCCTGTCGCACTATAGGCAGGCTAAGTCACATGATGTCCCTGTAGCATCATAGGCAGGCTAAGTCACATGATGTCCCTGCCATACCATAGGCAGGCTAAGTCACATGATGTCCCTGCCCCACCATAGGCAGACTAAGCCACATGATCTCCCTGCCACACTATAGGCAGGCTAAGTCAAATGATGTCCCTGTTGCACTATAGGCAGGCTAAGTCACATGATGTCCCTGTCGCACTATAGGCAGGCTAAGTCACATGATGTCCCTGTCGCACTATAGGCAGGCTAAGTCGCATGATGTCCCTGCTACACCACAGGCAGACTAAGCCACATGATGTCCCTGCCACACCATAGGCAGGCTAAGTCAAATGATGTCCCTGTTGCACTATAGGCAGGCTAAGTCACATGATGTCCCTGTCGCACCATAGGCAGGCTAAGCAATGTGATCTTCCCTCAGCCCCCCCCCCATCCTAGAGGTTTAAATTACCTAATTTCTTATAGCAATCATTCAGTTTCTCCCCTGGGAGTAACGCCCTTGCATTCAGATCATTATTCCTAGACTTTGGAATGCTCTCATGTACTATACAGTCACTAATCCCGGTACCCTATTTTATGTATGCGTTCATGTTTGTATGAAAAACAGTTTGATAAAAAAAAAGAAAAGAAAAACACTCATGAAAGCTTGGTTGGAATAAGGCTTGCCACGTTCATTGACACTGACACTGCTTCGTAAGATGTCATGTGTATGCTACCAGCAAAGGGTACATTGCTGTGCTCTGTGTGACTTCTGTATTATTAAACCTGAGGCCAAATGGGGACCGAGCAATATCTTGCTGTTTGGGTGCAATGATATGTCATGTGAATTCGTACAATGCCCTTGGTGTAAGCTCTGTTACTGTACTTTGCAGGTTCTCTCAGAGTGGCTGCAAGAGGTGATATTGCAGGACAGGCAGTACTCCGTGAATGAGGATGCTTCCCGGATTGCAGATGCCATGTATGTAATTGTACAGATGTCATTATTCAGTATCCTCACATGCTTTATTTGTAAAGTATTAATTTGCTGCTTGTCTTTTGCTACATTTTAACAATAAGGTAGCAGGACAATTAACAACAAGGATTTCAAACATTTTATTATGAACTGGTTGTTATTAATTGAAATACAATAATACTCATATACTGTATAAAGACAAGACCTGCAGTACAATTTGTTGTTGACAGGTGGCGATGTAGAGTTCTATCCACCTTTAATTGTGTACATTCTTTATACACTCCCAGAGGATATGGGTCAAACATTGGGTTGACCACTAAAGGTCAACAGCTGAAATAGGTTGACATGGCTAATGTCAACAGGTTTGGAAGGTTGACACAAGCATTAGGTCGATAATGGCACGAGAATGAGTTTTGCACTAAACACCACACTCCGGGGTACCGCTGCAGGAGTATTGCCCTATAGAAGTCTATGGGCTTCTATCTGCAGCACTGTTTGAGGGATCCGTCGCGGGTCCCTCCTAGCATGCTCTGCAGCTGGTGCCGTCACTCTGTGCATCTCAGACCCAGAAGTCCAGCACCAGAGCCATATCGCAAACAGTGGCGTAGCTACATATGTGGCAGACCCTGCTGTGGCTTGGGGGAGGAGCGCCAGTGTGGTCTGTGGTGGCTGGCTGAACTGACAGAAGACCAAGGCAGCAGTGAGCACTGAGCTGGTCCCGCCCTGTACATATCTAATGAGCTGGGGCCCACTGCAGTACATATTGAATGAGCGTGTCCCTGCCCCGTGCATATGTAATGAGTGGGTCCCGCTCATTACACATGCATGGGACGGGGACCCCACTCACTGCTGCCTGGGTCACCTGTAAGCTCAGCCACCGACGCCCATAGTCAATCGCCTAACCCCTTCTTGAGGGGGGTGGGGCGCTGGAATTTTTTTGGGCAGGGGGGAGAAAAATTTATAGCTACGCCACTGATCGCAAAGATGAAGCTCATCACAAAAACTGTAATTTGCGTTAATAATCACATATGTTAGTGCAAATGTGATTTTTAAGAATGGGGTAGCCAGAAAATATTGGCGATGTGGGTCGTCCCCCTCCCCCAGTCTTCTAATCCTCTGCCATAAGCAAAGATGTCACTGACATCTAAGTAAGGGCACTTAATAAATGTACCGGCAATACCTATAAATACATACACAAATGTACATCGCCTCTTGTTTTTAAATAGAACTGATCAGTCTTCTTATACTGTCATTGTACTGCTATTGTCTTTGAGTTCATAAGGTGCCACAGTATTCTATGGTGCCAGACAGAGAACAGCCACACAGAGAGCCGCTTCCTGGATACAACCAAGGCAGGGGGATTCTTTGACACTTGGGATTGTGGGGTTACTTCTATTGGCAAGAAATGTAGACTTCATAAGCCTTAGGTAGAATGGGGACATCCATTTGGAATTAAAGCCCTGACATAGAATCGAGATCAGACTTTATTTGCACTTCCGCACATGTGCAGCGGCAGCAGCACACGTGTGTGTGAAGCTTCAAAGTGCAATCACACCCAGGAAGGATGTAATTGCAGTTTGGGTGACATCAATGGGCACCAAGATGGCAACAACATAGCTTTTTGTGGGGAGTGGTCCAGACAAAACGGGCTTGACCACGTCAGTTTTGGTGCGGTATGCATGCAGCACTGCGAAAGAAAAATGGCGGCGGTGCGCCTGGCTGTGAAGGCAGGTGTCGGCTGTAATTGCTGCGATAACGGTGATTGCAACACGGGACAGACCATTTCATGTCGGGCAGCCAAGCAATTGCAAGTTTTACAATACGATCACATGCAAGTTGGGCTCTTTTTTTGCAATTGCAGTGATCAGTCTCTAAAAAGCATCCAAATTGCATGTGATTGAAATCGCACCTGAGCCTGCGAGTCGCACCAGCTGCAGAAGTGATTTCATTGATTGCTTCCAAGCCGGGCAGGCTTTGCTGGGATAGCGGGCGGCTCATGGGGGGGGGGGGGGGGGATCATGTGAGGCTTCTCCGAGGGGAGAAGTAGTCCTAGTGTATGGCCAGTTTAAGAGAGAGTCACAAAAGATTTATAGAAAAGGAGATGCCATCAGAGGAGGGGTATTTGTATGATCCTCTCTAAGGCCCTTATTCTGGTTGGTGCGGTAATATCCGCATGAAATGTGTACACTCCGAACAGGGGGTGGAGAGGGACGTGAAGGGCTGTTTGGGCTCATTACCATATGCATACGCCTCGCGTTTCATGGGCGTTCCCATGCAAACGCTGGGTGTACGTATGGTAATGTGGCCGTGACGCACGTGTGGGGGGCGGACATATGACATTGCCGGATGTCAGCTGCCCGCCCAGATCCCTGCTTTTGCACGGAGAAACGCCCGTGTGGTCTGAGGTTGCGGGAGCTGCCTGGCCATTCGGTCCTGCGTTCGATGGTCTGCGACCATCGAATGATGGGGGAGGTTCCCTGAGATGGAGGAGGTGTATTCATGAGAAATACACGTGCGGTCCGTTCGGACAGCTTCTTACCGCGTACGGACGGAGTTGGCGATCCGTATGGAAGGTGGGGTTTAGGACGCACGGTGCTGGCCCCATATTCGGATCCGGCCGCACCGATCAGAATAAGGGCCTAAGCGAGCAATTCCATTTAAACCTAAGGCAACAATGTGCTACTTTGGAACAGCACATCTTGACCATCCAGAGTGTAATGGACCGCATGAAAGCATGCAACATCAGGAGGTTCTGTAATTACTCGATAGGTGCGCATCTGAACATTGTGGTGGTGCTCCGTGGCACATCTCCAATAACTGACTTCTCCCCTGTATGGTTCTATATCTAGTTGTCCCATACTGTATGTCCATGTCGATTGGCCGGATGAAAAGTCTCATTGCTGATTGGTAGTTGGGTGAAGTTAGGCACAAAACACAGTTTTTCTTTAAAGCTACATTTTTCTACAACTGAATAAATGGAACAAGCAAAAAAATGTTGGGATAGGGATACAGCTTAGATCAAAGGCTGATTAACTCTACCAACCAAGATGCTTCTGATGTAAAAGTCACAGTAACACAATGGTTCTTGGAACGGCAGGGCTTTCTAGTGCAAGTCTGCCTCCCCTTGCCTATCCGGCCCAAGCTACAAAGTGTAACCAGACTGACTGGCATATCTTATCTACAGCACATTGATATATAAAGGCTTACAGCATTGCATTAGTGCCCTGACAGCATCCGGTTGACGATGGGTTAACCTATTTGCCGGCATGGTGAGGGTTACACTGAGTTGCAGGCTGCTGATCTTTTATTGATGCTGCGGTTTGTCTTGGAGTCGGGAAGCTGAGCTGAGTCTCTGTTGTATGGTCTCTGGGCCCTTGGGGGGAGCGCACAGGAATCCATTAGCAGCACAGGAGGAGATATGACTTGTCCATTTGCTATCGACTTCCCACCTCAGCCCAGTTCAGAGTCTGGCACTTACTTCACATGGTGCAGGAACACAGCAAGAAGTACTGGTATATAAGGCCTGACACAGGGCGACAAGCTAAGGATCTCACCAAGGCCGGGTGACCTTGTCTGTCACAAATACTGTGACCTCTGTCATACTGGATGGTCCAGCATCGCATTACACATGTGACAGCTGTTCTTGTATCTGGTCCTAAAGGGATCCTAACAAGCCTATAACGAGCCCGATGCTCCTGGTTCCTGGGTTTCCAGCAGGATAACTAGTAGGCCAGACATTTTCATCATCTGGCCTTTGTTGAAGGATACCCTCTGGCTGTCAGCGGTTCCTGGAAAATGTCAGAGATATTGTCACCGAGGATGCGTGTTATTTGTCTAATGTGCAGACCGCAGGATCACACATGCACTGAAACATTAACTCCACGGAACCATATCATTACAAAATGTTTATTTATTCTACAATGGCTAAAATCCCACCCACACACAGCATTATGGGAATCATCACGGGCCAAGCAAACATGCACTTAATTATCATTAAATATTTGTATCTAATTCCCTGAAAGCATCTGTATTGGGGGTTAGCTACAAATATGAAGTACCCCCACATGTATGACGGATATCTCCAATACCTGTTGGGATCCCTCCATCCCTGCCGGCAGTAGTCACATCCCCCCCATAGGTTTTTATGGTAGAGGCAATGCTGCCCAATTTACCAATATTGACCACCGCAGCTGCCGACATCAGACAATGGCAGTAGCCGTTGTAGATTATGGGATACACATGACACTGTTTGGCAGGCAGAGGGTTCCCCTGGAACCCTTTCCAGAATTGGCCACTATGCAGACCAATTTTTGCTGACCACGCAAGTACAGCTTTCCCCCGGCAGCTGGCAATGCAGATCATAGGCTTCTTTCGGCGTCTCTTTCCCTACGTGTGACAAATCATACATACGGGATCGCATGTTGTAATGTGATCCAGCCCAGATCGCATGTTGCAATGCGATCCTGTCCAGATAGCATTGAATATGCAATCCATGATAAATGGCCCCTTAAGTATCTCCACAGAACAGTTACATCATATTTATTCATGTAGCTGACCGGCACAGGTGAGAGAGCCATTTTGTAAGCTGCACCAATATTCAGACTATTCATGTACTACGGATCTAATGAGCTCATTCAAGTACAGTATCAGACATAGGCAGGGCCACCAATAGGGGGGTGCTGTGGGTACAGCTGTCCTGGGCAGCTCATTTTATTGTTTGTGTGTGTGACTTTCAGTACATGTAGAATATGTGTACAGCAAAGACGTCTCTCGATCATAAATATATGGTTATACCTCACAGGCAAGAGAAGCTGCATCTGGACAGTTTACGAGCCATGAGGGCGGTGCAAGAGATGGCTCCACGCCAGCGCCGAAGGATACGACAGGAAGAGCATTTGGAGACCAATATGAAGAAGTTAAAGTAGGTTATAACTGTGTTGAGGTGCTCCTGGCCCTGCATGCAGGCAGCGGAAGCAAACATTTTGTGGCACGGGCAGATTTTTATGAAATATCGACATAACGTAAAACTCCAGATTCTTGCTGACCAGTCCCAGTGCGAGGAGATTATTGTGGTGATTATTCTGAACACGGTAAAACAACAAAGGAGAGGAGTCCGAAACAGAGAGCCCAAGGAGGAGATGTACTAAGATGGGAGTTCTATTGAAGATGGGATGTCGCCCATAGCAACCAATCACATTATATCTATTATCTTCTAGAAGGCTAAATAAATAAGAAATTGAATCTGTTTGGTTGCCATGGGCAACATCCAATCTTCAACAGAACTCCCATCTCAGCAAATTTACCCTGCAGAGTGAAGCTGGGATGTGTAATGCCCAGTGCACACTATAAGATCCGCGGCACCGCCGAGATAGGTCATTATATTGGCGGTACCGCAAAACGAACGATCCACAGGTTAAACACTGAACTACATCGTTAATGATATCATTCAGTGACATTACTAGGACCCCCGCCGAACATGCAATCACTGTCAGATTTAACTGCATGTTCAGATGATAGGGGATATCATTAACGATCCGCAGGAGTGAGCATCATTAAAGATTTAGGGCAGGATGTTCTAACTTTCGCTGCCCCTCTCTGCCGGCTACTGCATTCGTGCACTAACATGCAAGGGCGGGTCCAGGAGAAATGACAGGGGGGGCACCAAGATTGGGGGGGGTGTTCGTGGTGCCAGTGTGCACACTCTCTGAGAGTGGAGAGAGAGGAGTAGAGCAGAGAAAGGGCGGGAACGGGATTGAAAGTACACAGGCCCACCTTGGCACTCCGGAAAAAGGGGCATGGCCACTCAAAAGGGGGTGTGGCTTTGAGTGTAGTGTACCACACCATATACCACTTCTACACATTATGCAACAAAATAGTAGACCCCATTATACTTGCTCCTTACACACAATGCCAAACGGATTGAGCCAAAATTCGTATAATACCACGCATTAAGCCAAAACTCACATAATGCTACACGGATTATTCATTCTTCCCGGCGGTGGCAGGCGGCAGCTCAAGGTAAAAAAAAAAACCTAACCCAATGCACTTTCCCCACAATGTCCCCATCGCACCAGCCCCACACTGTCCCCCATCACACCAGCCCCGCACTGTCCCCCATCACACCAGCCCCACACTGTAGTGTCCCCATCACACCAGCCCCACACTGTAGAGCCCCCATCACACCAGCATGCCTGTCCTGTCCCCATTGCACCTGCCCCACACTGTCCCCATTGCACCTGCCCCACACTGTCCCCATCACACCAGCATGCCTGTCCTGTCCCCATTGCACCTGCCCCACACTGTCCCCATCACACCAGCATGCCCTACACTGTCCCTATTGCACCTGCCCCACACTTCCCCCATTGCACCTGCCCCACACTGTCCCCCAGGCCCATAACACCAGGTGACATTGCCCCCATCACACCAGCCCATATTGACCCCATAACACCAGGCCACACTGTCCCCCAGGACCAAGCCCATCCCACCAGGCCACACACGTTATGCATCCACAGCAGCGAGACGACACTAAAGTGAGCATTGCACCACTCCCACCCCCTCCCCCCCCCCACACAAAACAGTGGAGGGCCGGGGTTGGTAGGTACACTTACAGTAGCCGAACGGGCGGGGTCGGGGAACAAAGTGGCGGTGGAAGCGTGCAGAGTGAGAGCAGGACGGGTGGCATCGGTGCGGTGACTGATGCAGCGGGGACTGGGAAGCGCCAGCTGCGCTGCTCATTTACCACGGGTGCGTCGGCTCCCAGGACAGTGCTGCCTGTCTTCACTCTGCTGGCACTTCGGCGCGTCTGGCGGGAAGGCGGCATCCGCGGATTGGCTCCCCTGCCCTGCACAAATCATGTGTGCAGGGCAGGCCAATCATCTCACACACATGCGACCAAGGGCGAGCTTATAGGCTGACTAGCAGCCATCCCAGCCCTATTATATATACAGTGTCTGGGGGCCGTGCAGCAGGAAAAATTAAACAATAAATCCGCCCATGTGGTTAGTAATGCAGAGGACAGCTTTTGCTGTCCTTTGCTACGCGGCACCGCCCTGGGACTTCCAGGTCTGAGACCCGGGAGTCCCTCTGCACATGTGCAGAGTGATGGCGCCGGACGCAGGGCATGCTGGGAGGAATCCATAAATCACGCAGCACCGATGAGGGAAGCTTATAGACTTCTATAGGGTATCGCCAATGGCGAATCCCTCTGCAGCGCTGTCCCGACCAATGGAATA